>NW_020664381.1:2881118-2946827 GCF_002925995.2 Terrapene triunguis
GAGAGAGAGAGAGAGAGAGCACCAGTGTGTGTGTGAGAGAGAAACAGTATGTGTTGGGGGAATATGAAAGAGACAGAGTGTGTATGGGGGGACTGTGAGAGAGACTGTGTTTTGGGGGAGTGTGTGTGTGTTGGTTGTGTATGTGTGAGAGAGAGAGACAGAGTATCTGTTGTGGGAGTGTGTGAGAGAGACTGTGTGTGTGAGAGAGAGAGACAGGGAGAGAGAGAGAGAGAATATGTATTGGGGGAGTGTGAGAGACATCATACTGTCTCTTCAAGCTTGTTCAGACAGCAGCACCAATAGCAGCTCCCACTCCTGACCCAGAGGCAGTGGCACAGACTCCTGTCCCTCCCTGCAGCTCAGCAGAGACTGGGTGCATGGGTGCGGGGATGGGGACACTCTGACCTCAACCCTCCCATGCTCTGCACAGCAGACAGAAGGCTCCTTGGAGCAGCTTGACCAGGAGCACCTTGGCCAGGGACAGCTCCAAGGCAGGGAGGAGGGAGCAGAAGCAACAGTGGCTGCAGAGAGCAGCAGAGGGAGGAAGGGCACCCCATAGCACAGCGCCCCGGGTTGTGGTCCAGCCCACCCACCCCTAAGGCCAGCCCTGCTTGTACAGCATACTACCAAATACTTCTGTCTGTCTCTCTCAGATTTTTCCATCAGTTATGGAGATGGGCCTGCGCTGCAAATTTGGGGAATGGATTTGAGCTTCTCCAGGGGGATTTGGATCCAGGGATTTGGTTCTGGGCCATCTAGCCTGTTCTAATTAAATTATTGAAGACACCCAAAATAAAGCTACAATTCATATATATTTCCATCAGTAATACATTCCTGAATTTTCTAAGTGTTTTAGAGGAGAGGGAAGAGTTTTTTAAAGTTCAGAGACCAAATAAAATATGTTCATTTACTTCTCTCACTCTTTCTACTAAAAAGATTAAACTGCTGTGTTATATTGTGTGTGTTATTGCCTCTTTCTTCTCAAGCTCTTAGACTTATAACGTTCCATGAGAGGCAGCATGATGCCATTATAATCACAGAACAATTTTTTTCCTGCTGGGAGGAGACACATGGTTTCCCATCAGTGAAAGAAAATGGATCCTTTCAACATTGCAAGTAAAGTAAAACAAAATACCTTTTAAGTTGCTATCTATTTTTAATTACTGTAGACCTCTGGAAAGTAAGCCTGGGAAAATGCCACATTTTGAAGGAAAATATCTTTCTTGAGTCTTTGTTCTATTAGAAACAAAGGGATTTTTTTCTCCGTCTGCGAAGAGATTAGATTGTTTTTGTGTTGTTTTAAGAAATAGAGTTTTAGTGATTCAGGCATCACCAATGCACCTGTGCCTGTTTCAGGTAACAGACTGGCTTGGTGCGTGAATGTTTGTGGGTCAGGTGTGTTTAATATCCAAAGTAATTGCCTAAGGAGCTGCCTGGGGTTACACTAAGTATTGCCTCATTAGCATTCAACACCATTGCTAGAGCATGAAGGAGGAAAAAAATCACTCAGAAACATGTGAAGACAAGATAAAAGGAACATGCTGAGAAGAAAAGACAGTTGTTTTCTAATTGAACTGGGGAGGAAGATGAAATGGCCTGTAGCATGTTTCCTGTGATCTATACCTGCTTCACATGGAAGTATGATGCTGCATCCTGATACATTGTCAGCACTGTGATTATAAGTAAGAGCAGTTACTGATGTTTTATGCCACATGCAAATAATTAAATAGTACCACAATCCTTTACAATATCTGCTACGTGGGCACTAGTGTTTGATAAAATATTTACACATGTTGTGAACTTTCTCTCTCTCTCTAGAAAGCTCACCTCCTCAACCAATCTGATTTGGTCTTCATGTGGCATTGTGACACAGAGACCCATTGGTGCTTCTACTCTGTCAGCAACTCTTATCGGGCCTGACATACTCACCACACCTAACACACTGTTATCATGATATATACCCAAAAGTTGACATGTAATATATCATTTGAAAACTAATAACTCACTCACCATTAATATTCTTGCATGATGTCTATACAGGGTGTGCTCAAAGAGGTATGGATATGTGCTAGAGTTACGTTCTTAAAATGTTTGGCAAGCAACGCGTAAGCACAGTTTGCAGTAGACAAAGGAGTGTGTACTTGTCTGTCCAGCCTGGTCATTAGGCAGAGACAATCAAGGTCCATTTACATATAAAGCAAACAATGCTATCAAGCAGGGGAGAAGACAGCATGGTGTCTGCACCCCAGTAGGAGACAGAAACTTTATCTGGGCTATAAAGACAGGGGGTCTGAACCTCAAATGATAAGTAATGGAATCAACTGATTGTATACAATGTTACTGTATTGCAAAAGTGTATTGAGTAAGGTCTTTTATGAAAGCTAATGGCACACTGGTGATTAATATCATTGTGAAATGTATGCGTTAACACTATATGAGGAAATATGGATACTTAATGATATTATGCTTTAAAGTTTGTGACCAAACACAGGGAGAAACAGGTTTTCCTCCAGACAGGAAGGAAGGAAGCTATCTTTCTGACTTTAACAAAATTAAGCAAGGTGTGACTAAAAACAAAGGAAGCTCCAGATACATATGAATCAGCAGGGAGATGGGAAGTCCACAGGAAAGGAAGAACAGTATGAACTTGTCCTGAATCTGGAGCAAAACAGTAAGTTTGGGAAGATATAAGGAAAGAGAAGACGCCATGTTGGTGTCCATCATGGTACATACACAAGGGGCCAGAGCTCTTGCAAGCTGAGATTGTTGAAATCTCTGGGAATAGAAGATTAGTAAGGTAACTACCTTGAACAAAGACTGTAGCTCAGGGGTTGGCAACCTCTGGCACGCGGCTCGCCAGGGTAAGTACCCTGGCGGGCCGGGCCAGTTTGTTTATCTGCCGCGTCGGCTGGTTCGGCCGATCGCGGCTCCCATCGGCCGTGGTTCGCCGTCCCAGGCCAATGGGGGCTGCGGGAAGTGGCGCGGGCGACGGATGTGCTGGCCACAGCTTCCCGCCGCTCCCATTGGCCTGGAGTGGCGAACCGTGGCCAGTGGGAGCCGCGATCGGCTGAACCTGCTGATGCAGCAGGTAAACAAACCAGCCTGGCCCGCCAGGGTAAGCACCGTGGCGAGCGCATGCCAGAGGTTGCCGACCCCTGCTGTAGCTTGTTAAATTAGATCTTAGCTGTTGGGAAGTATATTTTAAATTTTGTTTGTTTTTTACTCTTTCTAACTTTATTCCTTCCACTTGGTATCACTTAACGTAGGACTTGTTTAATAAACTTGCTTTACTTTTTACAATAGTGCTGTGCTGGAAGGGAAAAGTGTATTTACCCCGTTAAATTA
This sequence comes from Terrapene triunguis, assembly GCF_002925995.2. Classification (NCBI taxonomy): domain Eukaryota; kingdom Metazoa; phylum Chordata; order Testudines; family Emydidae; genus Terrapene; species Terrapene triunguis. The sequence goes on from NW_020664381.1 coordinate 2,884,464, forward strand.
ATAAACTGTGATGTGCTTTTGTCTCTTTAAGGAGCAAAATAACCTTATTATTTCTCTGGGTGTTCCAGGTGAGGGCTGGACACATCAGGGCAGGCGATATGGGGGACATTTGGGACTGGGAGTGTGTCGGGGTCAGGGTATCTCAGGTAACTGGGAGATAGAGACTAGAGTGGGGCTGTTGTGCTGTAGGCAGGATGCTGGACTCAGAGTGCTAAACCAGGGCTGCACAGCACACAGACATTCAGGATACTACATGCTTATCAGCTGGCTGTTCGTGTCTGTGCTGTGAGTTTCAGCAGCAGAGCAGTTAAGGCACCCAGGGTGACAGGGCAGGTGATGACACAACTCCTTACTGGTCTGGTTTGCACCCCAGGATATGGCAGATATGTACTGCGGTCTGCAGATATTTTAGCTGCGTGGGGTTTTATTTTATCACCTCCTCCTGTTCAATGTGTAAGTAAACCCACCAAAGAAAATAGAGAGATGTTTGGGCCATGGTGTGCCATGTATAAGCTGATGATATTTGGCTCTATTTTCATTACACTAAACTCAGAAGTCTAGTTTCCAAATGCCTTTCTCTGACAGGGATGTGAATGAAAGTGAACTCTTTATGATTCCTCTATAAGCCAGAACTTTATCATCTCCAGGCTAGAGTACTATAAAGTGCTCTATGTAGAGATAACAATAATGAAGACTATCTAGAGGCTTCCACTGGTGAAAAATGTAGTGGCCGGCCTCCTGAGTGAGGTAGGCTGCTATTAGTACATAACATCTCTCTAATAAAATGTATGCGTTGACTTCCTATTTTTATCCAGGTGTTACTCAAGGTGTTAGCTAACATTTTAAAATCTTTGAATGATTTGGGACCCAGTTACCTGAGATACCCTTTACCCTGTGCTTCTGTGTGACTAGAGCTGGGTGCACTACTTGCAATGATGACTTTTTTCAATGAATTGACTGTTTTATATTCTGTTTGTGAACTACCTCTGACCCCATGTGGCTTTTCCTGAATTTTGTTTTATCATTCATAATTATTTATGGCACCACTAGCCAGAACAAATTACAGCCTATGGCTGACTTGTGAAGTGAACACTATTATTTGTTGTGTGGTTGGTCATCTAAGTCACATGGGTGTTGTTTCTATTCCTTGATTGAATGACTGAAACTATTTAAAACAGGAGAGTAAACAATGGTGAATACCAAATAACAAATGACCTTGTTCACAGGTGTGAAGATTGGTATTAATATGAAATAACAGCAGTTCCGCACACAAAAAATAAACAGAAACCAATTATCCAAATATTCATGGGAAAATGAGCAAAGAGGGGCACAAACATTACCAAATCAAATTGAGAGTTGTTGGTGAAATCCTATCAGGAGAGCACAGTGAGCGTAGTTCTCTCTGGCTTGCTTTGCATCAGTGATAGAAAGTGTCAAATTAACTTAATAGTACCCAGAGGCTGCGCAGTTCTAGGAAAGACGGGTTTAAATTCCAGGCAGAGAGGATAGAGGATTTTCTGTACTTTTACACTATCATGCAACATTGTAATTCTGACAATTCAAAGTGGTATGCCAGTATCGCTGCTCTTGCTGTAAGATGTTACAGCTGCAGTACATACAAATACTAATTACAGTGCTCTCAGGTAAAACAAGTACCTTAAGGTTGGCAAAAATGTGTGGGATGATATGGGTGTTTTTATAATTTTTGTATTTTTTTTTTAAGATAATGGTGTTCAGAGCAACAATTCAGAACTGGACATATATGGTGTAAACTTGCAACCATTTACACCATAGAAGTAAAGAGAAAATAAAGTGAGATTGTACTAAGTGCGAGGATAATGCATGTCTCAGTGATCATGTATCATTTTCTTGTTTTTGTTAGCCTTGCAATGCATTCTGAGTCTGCATGATTTTTGTAGGACTTCAAGGAGGTTTTGTCGAATTTCTTTATAATTACCGGTAAATAAATGATTACAGACCACCATACAGAATGTACAGTCAGACTTGCCACTGTTTGTTTGTGCTCTTTACACTTTCTTCAATATCCCTTTATAATTAAAATTAATTTTATATTTGGTAACTAGACTCTGTGGTTCCATATGGGGGAATAAACTGATTAAATTTAAGGAATGATGTCAATTTTAAATTTGGCCCCAAATCTAAATTCTGTAAAACAATTCTGATAAAAGTTATTCTTATTCTGTAAGTGGGAATCATTTAAGAACACCTTACTAGATGCCCCAAAAGCCACAATTGAGGAAGAAGATTGTGCCAGTTAAAAAAACAACCGGATTTGGCGGGGAAGTGAAGGCAGCTATAAAAAAAATAATATATATATGACAAATGGAAGAAATGGGAAGTTGATAGTAATGAATATAAATAATAAGTTAGGAATTGTAGAAAATTGATAGGGGAAGCCAAGGGACACGAAGAGAACTTTGTGGCCAGCAGAGTTAAGGACAATAAGAATTAGTTTTAAAAAATATATTAGGAACAAAAAGAATCCTGACAAAGGTATTGCTCTGTTACTAGATGGAAGTGGTAGAATTATCAATAATATTGTAGAAAGGCCAAAAGTGTTCAATAAATATTTTCTGGTGTGTATGGGGGTGGGGATGGAGAAATGATGCGGTCTCATCAGAAGGTGATAACAACACTATATCCATTCCACTAGTATTAGTATTTCTGGATGATGTTAAACAGAAACTACTAAAGTTAGACATTTTTAAATCAGTTGGTCCCTATGATTTGCATCCAAGAGTTTTAAAAGAGCTGGCTGAGGAGCTTGCTGGACTGTTAATGTTGATTTTCAATAAGCCTTGGAGCACTGGGGAAGATACAGCTAATATGCCAATCTTTGAAAAGAGTAAATGAGATGACCCAGATAATTGTAAGCCTGTCAGCCTGACATAAATCTCAGGTGAGATCATGGAGTGGCTGTTACAGGACTTTATTAATAAAGTACTAAAGGAAGGTAATTAATGCAAATCAACATGAGTTTATGGAAAATAAATCCTGTCAAACTAACTTGATATCTTTTTTTTATGAGATCATAAGTTTGGTTGATTAAAAAATTGGAATAATACAAATTTAACATGGCATGTATTAAATGGATTAAAAACTGGTTAACTGATAGGTCTCAAAATATAACTGTAAATGGGTAATTTTCTGTTTCCCGTGGGGTCCCACAGGGATCGTGGTCCTGCATTATTTAAGATCTTTATCAATGACCTGGAAAACAACGTAAAATAATCACTGATAAAGTTTGCAGATGACCCAAAAATTGTGGGAGGTGTAAATAATGAAGAAGACAGGTCATTGATTCAGACTGATCAAGGTCGTTTGATAAACTGTGTGCAAGCAAACAATATGTGTTTTAATATGGCAAAATGTAAATGTTTACATCTGGGAACAAAGAATGTAGGGTATATTTACAGGGTAGGAGACTCTGTCCTGGGAAGCAGTAACTCTGAAATAGATTTGGTGGATGATGGCCTTCTAGTATGACTCTGTGGCTAAAAGAGTTCATGCAATCCTCGGATGCATACACAGGGAAATCTCCAATAGGAATAGAGAGGTTATTTTACCTCAGTATTTAGCATTCATGTGACTACTGCTGGAATACTGTATTCAGTTCTGGTGCCCACAATTCAAGAAGGATGGTGATAATTCAGAGAGGGTTCAGAGAAGAGCTACGAGAATAATTAAAGGATTAGAAAACCTGCCTTATAGCGGGAGGCTCAAGGAGGTCAATCTATTTAGCTTGACAAAGAGAAGGTTAGCAGTAACTTGATTACAGTCTATGAGTACCTATATGGGAACAAGTATTTAATAATGGGGTCTTCAATCTAGCAGAGAAAGGTATAACCCAATCCAATGGCTGGAAGTTGAAGCTAGACAAATTCAGAATGGAAATAAGGCGTATGTTTTTAACAGTGAGCATAATTAACACTGGAACATTGTGTCAAGGCTTATGGTGGATTGTCCATCACTGACAATTTTTAAATCAAGATTGGAGTTTTTCTAAAAGCTCTGTTCTAGGAATTATTTGGGGGACGTTCCATGGCTTGTATTACAAAGGAGGTCAGACTACAGGGTCACAATGGTCCTTTCTGGTCTTAGAATCTATTAACACAGGATTTAGTGCAGTGATTTTTTTTAAAAAATACGTTTTTGGTTTAATTACAAATCCACAGATTTCCAAGGTTATTAGGCAACTAGTTTCAGTTTTCAAGCAAATTATGCTTTAATCAAGGAAACTTTTCCATTCTTCTGTCTGTGCCTACAACTTAGCTTTTTCCTGTGCTTAGCTACTGAACCTCACTGAAGACATAGTATATGTGCAGTAATCCTCACAATACAGAAACCTGTTTTTTAAATTCCAGATGTTTCTCTGCCTGATGCACCTACACAATTGCAGCACTACCTGTGTGTGTGTGTGTGTGTGTGTGTGTTTTGACCAGTCAAGGACCAGGCTTCATTAAGAAACAAAAGGAGTGAAAAGTGCTGGCTGCTGCAAGATACTTGTTGCCTAGTGACAGAGCCAGACCTATAAACTCAGGCTTAACTCCAACTCCATTTATCCTCAAGGCACCAGGAATTGTATTTTATTCCTGGGCAGTTGTTCACTCTTTATTTTTTAGAAATAGGATGTGGATTTTTAAGTGCCATAGTTGTACCACTAGATTCCCATAGGAACAGATAGATATTGGGCAGTTGGCAAGTGAAATTAAATCAAGGTTAGACCTTTACTTTAGGGCCAATATAAATGTGCACCTCTTCTTTGAGCATAACTGACTTAGAAGTGAAGTGCAAGTGAAATATGAAAATACAGCTGTGGAACTGTTTTGCAAATTACAGTTCTCTCAATGGGAGTTGTAGGGATCATATTCTCCTAGGATCAGGCCTTAACACTGAAAATGGGGAATAAGGGGGAGGGACAATTACATTCTCTCATTGCAGTAATTATGCTAAATTGTATCCTGTTGTTCTATTGCTTTACTACAAAATGCTCATTGTTGTTAGGATTAATTTCCTTTTTCTCTATTCCTGTTGGGCAAGACAGTCTTCTTCCCACATAGAATGAATTGTGTAACATGCTCAAGCTATTGTCTAAATATTACTGCAGTAATAAAGTAAGTTAGGCTAAAGAAGTGATAGTTTTAAGTTCTCAGAATTTTTAATAGATCAAACTTCTGTGAGTTACTACATCACAATTGCTTGTATAACCTGAGCATAACATATTTCTCCCTTTTCCTATGCCAGATATTTTTGAGCTCCTGGGCTAAAATGTATTTAAACCCAGGAATTTGGGAAAGATTCATTGCTCATGTTGTCACTCCAGAAACCTGTACCTTTGAAAGTGGCTTTAGGTTTACTGACCATTGCCACAGTTAGATTTGGGAACTGCTTAAATTTAGAAGCAACAATCATATTCGTAGAGCAAAGGAAGTTGATAGCCCTCCTTATTTGCAGTGGCAGAGATACTGGATTCAGAAAATGTGTCCTCTGCAGTAAGAATACTAGTCAGATACACACAACATGACAGGAAATTAGGAATCAGAATGGGAAATGTTAAGATCCAAGGTAAAGGAATGGATTAAAAAAAGCATAACTTCATTTGCATTGGAACGAACGTTTTCTGTCCTCCCACCATTCTGCATTACTGCTACCAGTATAGTAGGTGAGCTACTATATTAATTTGTTTTACAGTAGTGCCTAGATGTCCCCAAACCAGATCAGGGCCCCATTATTGCAAAGCACTGCATAAACACCTTCTAAGAGAATCCCAAACCTGAAGTGTTTACAACATGACAGATAAACCAAGGTGATGTGAGTTACCCAAGGTCAGACAACAGAGCAGTGGCAAAGATGAGACTAAAACCCAAGGCTCATGATTCCGAGTCTAGTTCCCTTGCCAGTAGACCACACAGTGGGGAAAGGAAAACATAAAAATCCAAAACTTCTTAATGAGTATTTTGCTTTTAAAACAGTTTTTATTGTTTTACTTGATTCCATTTAAAATGGTTTAGATTTTTCTAAGAGCCAGGTTTTCTAAATCGACTTGCTTTTTAGTGCAGTGAAGCTAGAGAGGGACCTGAGCAATAGAGGGGCAGATTCCCTTCTGTCTGAGCAAAACTTAGTACAGGATACAGGAGAGTGGGTGAGGAGGGACAGAGAGAGATTCGGAGGGCCAACTTTGGCCTCCACATAACTTAAAGCATTGCTGCTTGACTGGCTTAGGGTCCATAATGGTCATTATGCTAGTGCAGGAACTGCCACACACTTTATTTCAGGAAGGGGTGAGACCAGGGACACTAGGCTTGGCTGCAGCACAAAAGCAGTAGAATTGTCTGCTAGACACTTGTGGCTGGCTCACGCCACTTTTGTGCCACATGAGTGGAGCAAAGGGGCATAACCCATTTTGTTAATTTAGACCCAATTCAAACCTTCCTCCAGATTTCAGGGCATAAGGATCCAGAGTTTTGATTTGGGCCCATCTATAAATGAAACATCTCAAAGAATACATATTAAAGAAAGCTGAGAGGGAGTGTTAAGATATTAACAGATGTTAAAGGACAATGGATCGTGTGTAGTCAAATTTGCTAATTATATGGTACTGATGGGGGGGGGGTCAAATACGAACTAATAAAAATTAGAGCAAATTCAAAAAAGGATGCGTAACTTGGGTACCTATCCCATCCATGCTGTTTTCTGTAATAGCAAATATCACCCTGGTGGTTGTTTAGCAACAGGACTGCATAGTTGTAATTCGCCTCACACAGTAACTGCTTCTGCTGGAATGACTGAAAGCCCTTGACTCAGACATTTGCTTCTTTAATCAACAGCAAAAACTACTGTAGGTTGTACATAGTGGGCCAAATCCGGAGAGGTGCTGAAGACCTGAAACTCATTGAAGTCAGTGTGTGCTGCAGGTATTCTGCGCCTCTGAGGATTTGGGCCTTTGTAAGATATAAAGATTGGGGTTTTTGATGTTGTTGTGAATTTCAATAATCGTAAGAGAGCAATAGAAAAAAATTAGCCTTAGGCTGCTGCTGGGATGAGCCCATTCTACTACACTACCAACCACAGCACTCCACTTTAGAAAATTACTTTTACTGAACTCCATGAACCCTGCTGTAACCACTTAATTGTATTCACACCTCTCCCACATCAAGTATAAAGCAGTTCTATCTGTCTATAGCCCCCTTTCAGGTAAAACACTTTAAACTACCTTCTTCTTGGCATTGTCCACCTTTATTTATGCACACAAATGCTTTCAGGGTTAAACAGAAAAGTACTGCCTGGTTTGGACAGCCTTCTGGCGAACGATTACATGGATTTGCATGAGAGTGTATTGTTGTGACCAAACAGAATGTCATGGTAAAGCAGACAATGCCGCCATTTTAGATACCAGAAAGAATCAAAATTAATTGGGCAAAGGGTTATTTACCACTGAATAAAATGTAGAGAAATGGCATGCCAGTAAGTGCAAATTAAATAATTATGTTAACCAGTTAGAAATATCTGATAAAATGGATCGACTCCCTCATCAAAGTGTTCCTAAATAATTTTGCCATCTGGAGGGGCCTCCGGAATGATTTGTTGATACTGATTGCTATTGGGGCTTCACTAATACCTCTCTCCTTAAAACATCGATTGTTAAGAGTATGCCACTTGAACCCTGTGGATATGCTGTCTTTCAGTAATATAGATTGCTTTTCAGCCTGCTTGTCTTTCCCTTTTAATTTTAGGATTCATTGTAATAGAAGCTTTTGTACAGTGGTCTACATTAAGAACAACTTGGCAGTTGTGCGAAGCATACTGTCACTGCGATAGAACCAGAGATTTTGATTAGACTGGATACATGCTATATGCTTTTACAGCAAAGCTGGATGGTAAATGCTTTTCTGTCCTAGGAAAATTTGTCCAGATTTCTAAACATTTTCCCGACCTAATTTGGGACAAATAGTTGTATTCTCCATTTTTTTTTTTTTTAATTAACAATTTGGAAAAAAAAAATTGGTTCAGGTCAATGAAAAAAATTTATTTTAGATTTTAACCTTGCTATTTTTTTTAGAATGAAAATGAATTTTTTTGTTTTGAAAATGACTAAATGGGTAATTTTGACCATTTTGAAATGTTTTCCCCAAACTTTTTCAAATGAGAAGTTCATGGAAACCAACCTTTTCCCTCACACACACTATTTAGGTTTTGATGAATTGGCCCTTTCTCATAAAAAAAGTTTCATTCTCTTACTCGCTTGTTCCTACTTTTAATTTCCAGGACATCTGCTGTGCTGTGAGCCGCTATTGTAGAGAACCTTTCACTTCAAGGCACTAACTTTTAATAAAACTGTCTATTTGTAAAAGATTAAATTATTATTTAAATGGTTTTTCATAATCTTTGATTTCTTTTTTAGAACATCACACCACTTTTAGAAATTCCAGCCTGTTATGACATTACATCCCTCCTAGCATAAAAGATGGACTGGTGTAATCGCTCTTGTACTGAATCAGAGGGGTGAACTTACAACAGACAGTTCTTGTTAATCATGCAGTCACTAAAGCATGCTACTTTTAAAAAATAAAACATAACTTTGCAAATGGCTTTCTATAGTTTTGTACTGAAAGCCCAGCTAGCAGCAACCCATCAAAGAATAAGTTGTACTGTTTAAAGCTTCATTGCTGCAACAAACAAAAAGCAGAAAAAAATAAGGGTAGATGTGACAAATGTCACACACTTCATGTGGTGCACAGGCATTTTGCAGGCCTGTCATGCATTCTTGCACCACCAGTAAAATGTCTCTTACTGACAGACCAACCCCCAACGAAAGGTGCATTGAACTATAAACCAAGATCTCAGCTCTTCTACTGTCTGTTCTTAATGTTCCTGTGGTCTACACAACTCTTTCTAGCCAAGACCTCTTATCTTACTTATCTGAGGGGGATACAACTATTATTCACCCATTTTACAAATAAGGTAACTGATCGGTTGAAGCAGGTCACTCTGGGCAGGATTGGGACTAGAACCCAAGCCCCTAATAAGGCAGCTCACAGCCACATTACCTTTTAGGTGAAAGCTGTCAAATTATGTGTTGCGTAATCCACACTAACAGCGAGTGTAGGTCTTTTTCTCCCTCTAGTGGCTAGACCACATAAGGGCTGATCCAAAGGCTACTGAAGTCACTGGGATTAATTCCAGTGGGCTCTGGATCAGACCTGTATACAGCTTATGAATCCACACACTGTCTCCATGCTAGCGTGCATCATCACGTAATTCAAGTGACAAAAGCTTGCACATTTAGATCCAGTCATCCAAAGGTGAGTCCCTGCAGATTATCCAAACGGGTTTCATTCAACACAAGTATGCTCTATCTAACCACTATACTGATCCTGGGACTAGAACCCAGGATTCCTGATACCCAATATTCTAGTTCTGGTTCACAAACTGAGTAACCACTGATAAAGTGCATGTTGGGGCGCTAGACAGCTTCTCACACAGAATAACAGCATACCCCACCCCCATATATATATATATATATATATATATATATATATCCATGTCCTCCTGTTACTTTAATAGCTGAAGCAGTAAAAATCTGTGCTCCTGACAGTTGCAGGTTCTAACTGGGGTGATAACCCATATTAGGGAAAATTTATATATGTTAGTGTGAAGATTCTGGGAAGGGATAATTGTTTCAATTATTCTGTATTAGAAGACATAATATTTAAAGTTGAACTTGTATGTTGTGTTACTATTTGTTTTATTTTTGTTTTTTGGTTAATGTTTGCTCTAAGTTGTGGTTTGCACCAGTGCAGTTGAACTCCTTTTTTGAAATTGAAGTAAACTGCACTAAGGCAAATCACAGCTTATACTGACTTTGCCTGTCTACACTAGAGGTGTGTAATGAAGCAGTCACATCCAGTCACTGCCCACCAATACTTAGCTAGGACAAATGCCCAGTGTAGACAAGGCCTAAGGTTTGTATCCGGCTCTGACAAACAGGGCAAAAGTAGTTGTTGTTTTTAATAAAACAAATACCATTTTTGAGAGCACTATTTTACTGCTGTTGTCCTCAGAGCTATGCAGCATATGTACATGTTGTTTGTCTTCTCATTTGTTTGAAATATTCAAGTAAGCCCAGAAAGATACTGCATTCAAATGGAATTCTTCCAGCAGCTCTTCCCTCACTTGGAAGCTCAAAGATTAAAACTAGTTAGGAAATTTTTAGTATGACAGGCGCCGACTTTTCAAAGTGCCAGGGGGTGCTTGACCCCCGGCTTCGCCCCAGGGGTAAATCTGGAATAGTGAGAGTAATGAACCAGTGGAACAACTTACCAGGTGTTAGGATAAATTCTTTATCACTGATAATTTTTAAATCAAGATTGGATGTTTTTCTAAAAGATATGCTCTAGGAATTATTTGGAAAAGTTCTGTGGTTTGTTTTATACAGGAGGTCAGACTAGATGATCAAAATGGTCCCTTCTGGCCTTGGAATCTATGAAAACTGTGAGTAACCTAAACCATATCTGTTGCTCCTTCTTTAGCAGCCTACAAGCAGCAGAATATGGTGTTAATTTATCCTTCACTACTTACAAATCTAATGCATCTTGTGGTGCTTGATTTGCCCCACTGGTGACATTACTAATGAATGTTTTTCAAATAAACCACTGTGTTGTCACAGTTTCAATAACTTAGTAATGCACAAAAAAAATATCACATTGTGAAATGGAGACCTTGAATTATAAAAGAAATACTCCCCTCCCACAACCCAGCTAGTTTAACTACTCAGCAAAACAGAGTAAGAAAAAAGGTTTTTTTTTTAAGGATGCTGAATTGGATGTGCAATTATTAGTGGAGCTGGTGAAATGTTTTCACGGAATAGCTTATTCCCTGATTTAGGGCCCTAACCCTAGACAATAGAGTCATTCTGATTTTCTTTCTCTGGTCCAATGACTATTCATGGTCCTTATGAATGACTATGAAGTGCCACTGTGAATGACCATGAATAGTCATTGAGCTAGGAAAAGTGTGTCAGAATGACACTATAACTTGCTGGTCAGGGCACTCAGCTGTGATGGGAGAGCCTCAAGTTCAAGTCCATGCTCTAATGACTCTTTAATTATTTATAACAAGTGGAACAGCTTCAACAGGAGAGACTGAGAAAGACCCATATTAGAATATGCTCTAGCCACCGGACTATCTAGCAACATGAGACACCTAAGTTCAAATCCCTTCTCCTCATCAGGCAGAGGAGGAAATGCATCCCAGGTCATTTTGTGAAACTAGTCCTCCTTTGCTTTGGTCAGAATGCCCAAAATCAAAATAAAAAATGTCAGGTTTTCACCTTGTTTTGTTTTGATATTGTTTTGACCTGACTCAATTTTTTTCTAGTTTTTCATTTGCCTAAAATATTCTTCTTTGAGTGATGGTCTCTATATGTATTCCAATGTGGGTGTGCATGCGCGCCATGCGCTGGAGCCAGAGGTTTTCAAGACCAGGGTACGTTAACCCGCATCTTATGATGTCTTGTGCTCCAGGTGAGGTTATAAGAGGCCGTGTGGGGCAAAACACCCCCAGCTCCCTCTTACTGCCACATAGTCGGAGTCGGAATCTTCTCTCCCTGCACTAGTAGCCTCTACGAGAACGATCGTCCGTTGCATCTAGTTACATATAGTTAGCTAGTTCAGTTGTTTTTCTTAGTTGTGTACATAGCTTGTAGTTAGTTTAGATAGTTGCCCCATTTGGGCCTCATCCCGACTTTGTCAGGGGACTAAGCCCTGTGGTCAAGGGTTTAAGAACTGTGCCTCATGCCATCGCTCATTCTCGGACAATACCACTTTCCCTTTCCAGCGCGGACCTGAAAGGCTCATCTCCTGTGCCTCTGAAAATTCCTCATGGAGGAAGCACTCTGGCTCTGCATGGCATCCAGTCCTGGACCGGTGAAACTAGTGGTGCCCCACACTTCACTGGTGGTGAGTGCCCCACCTTCTACCTCCCGTCCAGATCCAGTGGCACTACCAAAGCACGATAAGGCCAAGAGAGCTGCAAGCGCTGCCATGGACATCACAGCAGGTCCTCGTCGCGGACTACTGCAAAGCACAGCATTCCCTCCCCGAGCCATGCCTGATTGGACAAGACACTGTATGCAGAACCTGCCTCGCCGCCCCCTATGACTCCGCATGTGGGGGGAAGGTCAAGAGGAAGAAGGCGGCACTGGTACCGTCGGCTCCCCTGCCAGCCATGCAATGCAACAGCCCTCTGAGGCATCCTCCTCCACCTCAACAGGAGTCCCCACATCTGCTCCGCGCATCCCCGTCCGCTTCAGCAGTCAGCGGGATGTGCCTTGGACACCCAGCAGGTTGAACTGCTGCTCCCCATGATTTCCCCTTTTTTCCCTGCTCCTCTTGGCTCTGCGGCCACCTACACCAGCAGATACACTGCTATGACTGGGCTGGGATCTGTACCCGACGGTCATAGGACCGCCCACTCCGGTGGCCCCGCTGCTGCTGGAGGCCTCTTCAGATGCTGAGGGATTTTCGACAGTAGAGCTGCCATTTTCCCCGGTGTTCCAGCGCAACTCAGACCCCCCAAGCACATCCACCGCACCAAACAGGCTACCCCCGGTCCTGCCATGGTGGTATCCTTGTTTTTGGGGCCCACAGTACCCTGCCCCACAGCTGCAGTGTCCCGCATGAGATCTGTATCACTGCCTGTACCTGCCTTCACAGGCCTCGCATCCTTCCATCCAGGCCCCTCCGCCAGAACCGTCCAGCTTGGACCCAGAAGCAGAACCAGAGTGTGAGCGAGTGCCACTGGTTCCACCCGGTCCTGATGGTGGCATCCTTGTCTCCAGATGAAGCACGGGTTGCCCCAACCCTCTCACCTCCTGATGATTACGCAGGTACCACGAACTGCTGCAGTGGTTGACCCTTGATTTGGGTATCCCCTTGGAGGACTGACCCCAGCCTCAAAGACCAGCATGTGTGGCTCTACCCATTAACAAGGCCATCCTCCATCCCACATGAGAGGTCTGGCACACACCAGCGTCCTGCGCCCTGACACCTAAGACAGTGGAACGTTGCTACTTTGTGCTGTCCAAGGGATCTGATTTCCTTTTTTCCCACCCTGCCACGGCCTCACTGGTGGTGCATGCAGCAACAGAACAAGTATGACAACACTCCTCCACCCCTCTGGATAAGGCAGCAAAGCACCTGTACCTTGTTGGAAGCAAACTTTACTCCTCTGTGGCCGTGAAGTTCTGCATTTCGAACTACCAGGCTCTCTGCCCTCTCTAGACCTCCATGTGGTCCCTCTCACACGTATCCATGAAGGTCCTCTTCTTTGTCGCCATCACCTCCGCTCAGCGAGTCAGCGAATTGGCAGCCATGATGGCTGAACCCCTCCCCCGCCATATACAGTCTTCCATAAGGACAGAGTCTCCTGCACCTTCACCCTAAGTTCCTCCCCAAAGTTGTCTCTGAGTTCCACCTCAACCAGTTGCTCCATCTCCTGGTCTTCCATCCTAAGCCGCACTCCACTCCCGCGGACAGGACACTGCACTTGCTAGACATCCGACGCACACTGGCATTCTACTTGGACAAGACTCATGGCTTCCATGCCTCCCCACACCTCTTTGTGGCCATTGCAGAACTGTTGAAGGGGCAGGCCCTCTCCTCACAGGACATATCCAAGTGGATCTCTCCATGCATTGCGGAATGCTATGTGCATTCCAACGCCATGCTGCCCAGCTGAATTACAGCCTGCTCCATGAGGGCGAATTCAACCACCTCCGCCTCCCTGGTGGACATCCCTGGCACAATAGCTGCCATGCAGTGATCTGGCGCTCCATCCATATCTTCACAGCACCCTACACCATTGACCAGTGGGCAGCTGCAGATGTGACCATGGGACATGCCATCCTGCAGCAGGTGATACCTCTCACATCCTTGCACCCCCTCCAAGCTGATCACTGCTTCATACTCACCTGTGTTTGGAATATACATAGGGACCATCATTTGAAGAAGAGGAGGTTACTTACCAGTATCTGGAGGTTCTTCGAGATGTGTGGTCCCTATTTGTATTCCAGTACCTGCCCACCCTCCCCTCTGCTGCAGACAGCCTATTCGGCGGTAAGAGGGAGACTGAGGGCACCACGCCCCACATGGCCTCTTATAACCTTGTCTTGAGCATGAGGCAACATAAGATGCACCTGGCATTGGCCATTATGGGAAGACAGGATACTGGGCTAGATGGACCTTTGGTCTGATCCAGTATGGCCATTCTTATGAGTACTTCTTGTCAGAAGGACATCAAGTAGAGGTGTTACCTGATATTCTGATAAGTCTTTTAGGAGAGGGGGTGTATATACATTTTCCACTTAATTCCCCATCAATTCCAGTTGGATAAGATTTCTTCATGTGCTGCAGATTTTCATTCCAGAGGCAGCATTTCACAATGAATGGTTCTTGTGCATTGTATAAGTTTGTAAAGCACTATGGGATCCTGTAGGGTTGCTCAGTAGTATGTAACTGTATGTGATTATTACTTATCATTATTCAATTCTGGTAAAATATTTTTGTCCAACCTTAATATAATAGATTCTACCATTTGTTTATATCCTCTGTGACAGACCCAGACCAGTGGGGTACAGGAGTCTGGTAGAGGGCAAATATACTGGTCACTGGATGAGTAGTTTTCTGTTCCCTGAGTGACCAGAGAAGGGGCTGCACTAGAGTAATCAGGAACCTGCTAGAACCAGTTAAGGCAGGCAGGCTAATTAGGACACCTGGAGCCAATTAAGAAGAAGCTGCTAGAATCAATTAAGGCAGGCTAATCAGAGCACCTGGGTTTTAAAAGGAGCTCACTTCAGTTTGTGGTGCAAGTGTGAGGAGCTGGGAGCAAGAGGCGTAAGGAGCTGAGAGTGAGTGCTGCTGGAGGACTGAGGAGCACAAGCGTTATCAGACACCAGGAGGAAGGTCCTGTGGTGAGAATAAGGAAGGTGTTTGGAGGAGGCCATGGGGAAGTAGCCCAGGGAGTTGTAGCTGTCATGCAGCTGTTACAGGAGGCACTATAGACAGCTGCAGTCCACAGGGCCCTGGGCTGGAACCTGGAGTAGAGGGCAGGCCCGGGTTCCCCCCAAACCTCCCAGTTGACCTGGACTGTGGGTCCTTCCAGAGGGGAAGGTCTCTGTGCTGTTCCCCAACCCACATGGTTAATCTCTGAGTCAAGAAAATCCGCCAATAAGCGCAGGACCCACCAAGATAGAGGAGGAACTTTGTCACACCTCCCGTAGCAAATTATTAGCTATTTCAAATTGTTACTCTTCATACATACTCTTTATACCTTATACAAATGGGATGTGAATTTGAGATATATTTAGGGTTGCCAACCCTGCAGGATTGGCCTGTAGTCTCCTGGAATCGGCATCTATCTCCCGGTGATGATTTATAGCAACCCAGGAGATTTTAATAGGATATTTTAAGAAAATGACATTATAGCACGTTGGAACAAAAAAAAATCTCCCGGAATAGCTTCAGTCAGAGTTGGCAACCCTAGATATATTGGGGGGGATGGGAAGGAACTTTTTATACTCTTCATTTCTCTGTGCCCTATTAGTGTGCTATTGCTTTGCAGTTTAGCTACCGTTCTTTAGTGATAATAGATGAGATCAAAGTAAATAGTGATGAGTGCCCCTTGACAGCTTTAATATTGCTATTATATTATGGTACATTAAGTTTTTAATTAAATAAAATATGGCAGATTGCAGGATTACATGATTACAATTTCAGGAAGCAGTAAACAGGTTACTCACTCGTTTGGAATTGCTGCAGGTAATTTAATAGCCAAGATACTTCCACCCACTGATGGTAATTTGGATTGTGCTTGGATAAATTAATTGATTGTGAATATCTGATGAAGAGAATTTGGGGGAGGGGTATTTCACAGTTAGTATTTTATTCAGTTAAGTACAATTGATCTTATCCTTTTGTATCACATTACATGATATATTACCAGACAGTGTTATAACAACATGTAATTTAGCTATATAGGTCCAGTTGCAGATCAGAGGGTTATTGTGAAGTCAATGAGAGCTGCACTTACATTTCAAAACAGAATTTTTCTACTTGGTTGTCAGGAAGTGAAGCAGGTTTTCTCAAAAGCACAGTTTTTAACCATAGTTAAGCAGACCAATGCAAAGCCCTCCCTATTCCTATGTCTCTCATTAGGGCTGCATGGGAGAGGCTGCCAGCAGAGCAGGTGCAGAGGGTTATCTTTGGACCAACCTGAGTACTGAGGAGCGATCTCTGTGCCAATCAGCTCTGATGAAGATTGACAGCAAGGGGAGAGTCACAGGATTCATATTTATGCTGGTTGTGGTTCTCACACAACACAAATGACATGGAGGGGCTGCAGCCAATACACCAATCTACAAACTGAAGAAGCACCTGCAGGTATCCATGCAGCAGCTCCATGCACTGATCCTAGTTTAGGTTGTGGATTTCACCTCTCTAACTTTGTACAGTTTAATCTGCACCCTGCACCAATAATCGGTGAAATTTCCATGGGTGAAGTGATTTTCCCTATTTGAAGGGGTGGTTAGTACTGATGTGAATTGGGCTGTACTGGGAGTTGACATGATTTAATGTAAGACCTGGTATACGCACAGCTTTTGTACCGGTATACGTATTTTGGTGAGGAGTTTGAGATTTTTACCAAAATGGTCACACCAGTACAACCTCTAGTGTTGATGCTGTTATACCAGTATGAAACTGTTTATTCCACTTCCATTACAGCCACCAATATAACTGAGGGTATGTCAACACTACGAGAGTAGTTCGATTTTACTTAAATCGAATTTGTGGAACCGATATTACAAAGTCGAACGTGTGTATCCACACTAAGGGCAGTAATTCGACTTTGTGAGTCCACACTAACGGGGCAAGCGTCGACATTGGAAGCAGTGCACTGTGGGCAGCTATCCCACAGTTCCCGCAGTCCCCGCTGCCCATTGGAATTCTGGGTCGAGCCCCCAATGCATGGGGCAAAAAATGTGTCTAGGGTGGTTTTGGGTAACTGTCGTCATCCAACCGTCACTCCCGCCCTCCCTCCCTGAAAGCGCCGGTGGGAAATCAGTTCGCGCACTTTTCTGGTGAGTGACAGTGCGGACGCCATAGCACTGCGAGCATGGAGCCAGCTGCGAACATCGCTGCAGTTATGGCCGTTGTCAACGCCTCACACCTTATCATCCAGCTTTTCCAGAGGCAGATGCTGAGAAATCGGGCGAGGAAGCTACAGCAGCGCGGTGAGGACATTAAGTCTGAGAGGGGCACAGACCTCTCACAAAGCACGGGACCCCGCGCCGTGAACATCATGGTGGCAATGGGTCATGTTGATGTTGTGGAACGGCGATTCTGGGCCTGGGAAACAAGCACGGACTGGTGGGACCGCATAGTGCTGCAGCTCTGGGATGAATCCCAGTGGCTGCGAAACTTTCGCATGCGGAAGGGGACTTTCATGGAACTTTGTGAGTTGCTGTCCCCTGCCCTGAAGCGCAATGACACCCAGATGCGAGCAGCCCTGACTGTCCAGAAGCGAGTGGCCATAGCCCTCTGGAAGCTTGCAACGCCAGACAGCTACCGGTCAGTCGCGAACCACTTTGGCGTGGGCAAATCTACCGTGGGGGTTACTGTGATGCAAGTAGCCAACGCAATCGTTGAGCTACTGCTGTCAAAGGTAGTGACCCTTGGAAACGTGCAGGTGATCATAGATGGCTTTGCCGCGATGGGATTCCCAAACTGCGGTGGGGCTATAGATGGAACTCACATCCCTATCCTGGGACCGGACCACCAGGCCAGCCAGTACATTAACAGAAAGGGCTACTTTTCAATGGTGCTGCAAGCACTGGTGGACCATAGGGGACGTTTTACAAACATCAACGTCGGATGGCCGGGCAAGGTTCATGACGCTCGTGTTTTCAGGAACTCTGGTCTGTTTAGACGGCTGCAGGAAGGTATTTACTTCCCGGACCACAAAATAACTGTTGGGGATGTGGAGATGCCTATAGTGATCCTCGGGGACCCAGCCTACCCGCTAATGCCCTGGCTCATGAAGCCCTATACAGGCGCCCTGGACACTGAAAAAGAACTGTTCAACTACCGGCTGAGCAAGTGCAGAATGGTGGTGGAGTGTGCTTTTGGACGTCTCAAGGGGAGATGGAGAAGCTTACTGACTCGCTCTGATCTCAGCGAAACCAATATCCCCATTGTTATTGCAGCTTGCTGTGTGCTCCACAATCTCTGTGAGAGCAAGGGGGAGACCTTTATGGCGGGGTGGGAGGTTGAGGCAAATAGCCTGGCTGCTGATTACGCCCAGCCAGACAGCCGTGCGATTAGAAGAGCACAGCGGGACGCGCTGTGCATCCGGGAGGCTTTGAAAGCTAGGTTCCTCAGTGAGCAGGGTAACCTGTGACTATTAAGTTTGTTTAAAGAGAAGCTGAACCTGCCCCCGTTTCTTTACCCAGTTAATGTTGACTATCTTCTCCAGTTACATACCCCGTTCACCCTGTTCCAACACACGTTTAAAAATAAAATAAATGGAACTTTGTTAATGAACACCGTTTTCTTTATTACTTTTCGGGACTCTGTGGGGGGGGGCTATGTGACTTTGTGGCGGGGGAGGACGGTTACAGATCCCCTGCTGCGTGGCTCTGTGATCCAGGCTAAGGACCGCTGCATAAGATCTCTAACCGCCCTCCCCCGCCACAAAGTCACATAGCCCCCCCCCCACCCACACAGAACATGAAAACCACCTCCCAGACTGACCAGGGTGCCTAGTGACTGCAATGTGTGTGTGACCTTCTGCTGAACCTGCCCCTGTGTCTGTACCCTGGTAAAGGTGACTGTCCTCTCCAATTACCAACCCCCTTCCCCCCCTTCAAACACACTCTCCTCTAAAAGAACATGACGGAAACAGTAATTAACAGAAACGTATTTTTTATTAGCAACTACACAGTTAGGGGATGACACTGGGACGGGGGCTTGGGTGAGGTGCTTTTGGAGTGAAGGAAAGGACTTATCAAAACTTTGGGAATGAGAGCCGTCTGGTACTTGAGCAGTCTGCAGGAGTGGAGTGACAGTTTTCACGGCCCCTGCCGCCCCTCCTTCTTGGGACTTTGGGTGAGGGGGGTATGGGACTTTCTGGCGGGGGAGGGCGGTTAGAGATAGACTGCAGCAGGGCTCTGTCCTCCTGCCTCCGGTCCTGTAGAACATCCACAAGGCGCCGTAGCGTGTCCGTTTGCTCCCTCATTAGTCCAAGCAGCGTTTGAGTCGCCTGCTGGTCTTCCTGCCGCCACCTCTCCTCCCGTTCAATGTGTGATCGATGGTATTGCAACATGTTCTCCCTCCACTGGGTCTGCTGGGCTGCCTCGGCTCGGGAGCAGCCCATAAGTTCTGAGAACATGGTGTCCCGAGTCCTTTTCTTTCTCCGCCTAATCTGCGCCAGCCTCTGGGAGGGGGATGCCAGGGTAGGTCGGGAGACAGTCGCAGCTGTGGGATGGGAAAAAGGGAGTGAATTCCTCACAAAGATAATTTTTTGTGAACAATGAACATAGTCTTTCTCTGTGAACAAGACCATGCACAGCACCTATCACATGTGCACTCAGGACGAGGTCGAATTTTCGGCCTTCGCATTCAGTGCCTGGGGTCTTGCAGTGGAGATCAGACAAGCGGGGCAGGACAGCGGAATTCGGGTAGCAGGCTGACATGGTAAGCCATAGACTTTTGGCTGCTTAAAACTTAAATTATAGCAGTGCTCTCCTTTCACGTTCAAAGCAATGCTCCTAGCATTGGCCAGTTCCTGCTGCCGGCAATCCGGCAAGCATGAACTCTGCCCCTGTCCCACCCCCTCGCGGCTGTCCCCGGGAAAGATCCCTGTTTGCTGCCCATCTCCCGCCTCCACCGCGTGGCTGTAAACCGCCGGTTACAGTTCTGTAAAGGAACAGGCAAGCAGTCCCAATAGTAACATTCCCCTAATTCTAAGCAGGTCACCATGAGCGACATCACTCTGCTGAGGATTTCTGAGACAGAGAAAGAACGCATGCTGCGTGAATGCCAGCAAAAACCAGGGCCGTATGCCGCCATGCTCTGCAAGGCAATGATCCCAGAGTACTTGATGATAGCCTGGCGCGGAAAAGTTTCCTACCACGGAGGACACAATAAGGCCGCTCTCCCCAGGAACCTCATGCAAAGGCTTTCCAATTACCTCCAGGAGAGCTTCGTGGAGATGTCCCATGAGGATTTCAGCTCTATCCCCGGACATATAGACCTTATTTTCCAGTAGCTGCACTGGCAAGGACTAAAAAGTAGAGCGCCTAGGGCAAACTAATCATGATAAACCGGACATTGTTAGATTCTTTTGCAGTAGTTGCACTGCCAAGGACTTAAACGTTAAGCGCCTAGGGCAAACTAATCATGAAAAACCCATTGTTAATATTCCTGTTCTGTTCAAAATAAATGTTTACATGTTTAATACACTACTGACTGATCCTTCCCCTGATTCAGGGTCCGGGTTAACACCTGGGGACGGTTGGTAGGGGATCTCTGTGAGGGTGATGAAGAGATCCTGGCTGTTGGGGAAATCAGCGTTGTAAGCGCTGTCGACTGCCTCGTCCTCCTCATCTCCTTCCTCATCTTCCCCGTCCGCTAACATCTCCGAGGAAGCGGCCATCAACAATATCCCATCCTCAGAGTCCACGGTCAGTGGTGGGGTAGTGGTGGCGGCCGCACCTAGAATGGAATGCAGTGCCTCGTAGAAACGGCATGTCTGGGGCTGGGATCCGGAGCGTCCGTTTGCCTCTTTGGTCTTCTGGTAGCCTTGTCTCAGCTCCTTGATTTTCATGCGGCACTGCGTTGCATCCCGGCTGTATCCTCTCTCCGTCATGGCTTTTGAGATCTTCTCGTAGATCTTTGCATTCCGTTTCTTGGAGCGCAGCTCCGAAAGCACGGACTCATCGCCCCACACAGCGATCAGATCCAAGACTTCCCGATCAGTCCATGCTGGGGCCCTCTTTCTATTCTGAGATTGCATGGTCACCTCTGCTGGAGAGCTCTGCATCGTTGCCAGTGCTGCTGAACTCGCCACAATGTCCAAACAGGAAATGAGATTCAAACTGCCCAGACAGGAAAAGGAATTCAAATTTTCCCCGGGGCATTTCCTGTGTGGCTGGTCAGAGCATCCGAGCTCGGACTGCTGTCCAGAGCGTCAACAGAGTGGTGCACTGTGGGATAGCTCCCGGAGCTATTACCGTCGAATTCCATCCACACCTACCCTAATTCGACATGGCCATGTCGAATTTAGCGCTACTCCCCTCGTCGGGGAGGAGTACAGAAATCGAATTTAAGAGACCTCTATGTCGAACTAAATAGCTTCGTTGTGTGGACGGGTGCAGGGTTAATTCGATTTAACGCTGCTAAATTCGACATAACCTCCTGGTGTAGACCAGGCCTGACTCTACACTAGGCAGTTGCACCACTTTAACTGTATTGGTAGAGTTAAAGCAGTACAACTTGTATGTTTAGACAAGCCCATAGATTTGATATGCTTTATATAATGGGAATAAGAGGGTGAGATGGCCAGACACTTTTACATAAGTCGATATGGGAAGGAATCGCCAGACTTAAGCGATTACTTGTGGGAGATATATTGGATGAAGTGCACTTATAGTTTCTTGGTGACTATGACTGGGATTTTGAACGGGCCTAAGAGAGAACCAACTCTTTGACTTTCAGTGGAGGTGGGGGCATGACTCCCTGTTGAAAATTCCACCCTACGTGTATATATAAATGGTAAAAACTATGGTATTTCATAAGTCCTAAATTCACTAAATTTCCTCCTATTCTGGGTGTTTTATAATGCTGCTTAGTTTGGGTTTTGGCTAACACCCACTTTGTCAGTCCACACATGCTTTAACATCTATAACATGATTCTGGACAACATGCTGACCTGGAGATTTGCCCTTTTTAAGGGATGGCATCAGACTAGCTGAGCCAAAAGTTACTGCAGAGGCCACTATCAAGTCTTTATAGCCTAAGGCTTTAGTTTTGCCAAATTTTAGAGCTCCACATTGTGACTCTGATGGTATTAGATGGCCCTAAATGACCCAAGTTAGAAAAGAGTGTAATTAAGTTACCTTGGCAATATCTTCTGTACCTTCTAGACATGTATGGCTTGTTATAATTTAAACCCACACAAAGAGAAGTAGAACTGCAGTGTTACCACGGCAACAGCAGGGGCCTGTCAACACCTCTCTCACTAATAGTGACAAATGGTACTTATTACATCAGCACTAATTTCATCCGATCCCTTTCAGATGAAGATACTTAGTCCTTGTTGATCAAATTGTGTTGCTGTAATTACTGAGAACAGACCTTATTAGATGACAGCACTCCTTACTCATTGCCTCATCTCATGTTGAGGCTCATCACTTTTCTAGTTTTACTACTTTTGATGGTGTTTTTGCCTATTATGCAGTGTGCTCCCCATTCAAAAGCAATGACTTTTTATTTAATTCAGGGAGGTGCAGAGAGAAATTTAAACTATTTATATTAAATAACTTTCTGGGTGGTTTTAAAACACATATGAAAAAGCAAAAGTTAATTCTCAATAAGGTGTGAAGCAAAGCAACCAGTACACATAAAACTCTGCAGGTCCTTTTAAAGAAAAACTAGAAGTTTAATCTGCACACTCGTAGGAAATACAGTATGTTTATGTTAACCTCTCATTATTTTAACAAGTAGCACATATTGCAACAATATTTTTGTTACCTTACTAAATGTTTTACAAATACAAGTACCTCATAATGCAGAGGCAAGGTAGCCCAATGAGTAGGGCACTGGACTGTGCCTCAGGAGAACCTGGCCTCTGTTCTCTACCACCAGTCAGCTGTGTAACCTTGGACCCTCCCCTGTGTACCCATTCCACTCCCACCCTGCTAGTTGTCTACTTAGATAGTAAGCTCTTTGGGGCAGGGACTATCTGTCATTGTGTGTATGTAAAGTGCCTAGTACGATGGGGCCCTGATCTTGTTTGGACACCACTGTAATATGGTGTAATGGGAAATAAGCAAGTGGCTCTTACAAATATCTCTTTTCAGCTAAGATTTCTTATGGTGACACAAACTACATGCTAGGCCCTACAAACACTTAGGCATGTGTTAATGTGCTCTCTCATATACTTAGGTGTTTGCAGGATCCGCACTTAAAACAATGACACCTGAAAACATGTAATCCACTTTGGTGGAAAAAATGCATAATAACCACCATACCCCAAATATACCACACAGAATATAGTTTATTCTTCAATAGCAACACTGCACCTCTGTGTTGCTATAAGAAATATTGTATCATAATGACCTGTCCATCAAATTCTCTAATAACTTGTTCTATTCCAGTTTCTTTGGATGAGTTTTTAGTCCGTAAATTCAAATGTGTTTTACTAAGTAAGGACTGCAGGTAAGGCCCTATAGTTTTAGAATAAACAAATTGGGGTGGGAAGGGGGGAATACTGCTTTTTAACCAGATCTAAACAAATCTAATAAGATGGGAAACAAGATCACATTTTGCAGACGGAGAGCTTTTAAAATAAGAATGCCCTTTGTGAATTTGAAAAAAATGTAAATGGCAGAAATATTTGTTTTAAAATTAGCCATTGGGCATGCACAGTACTCCTGTTATTTTTCATAATATTATTATCTTGACATCAAAATGGAAATGACATCATGATTGTTAGAATTATTATTATATTGTCATCTGATTAAATGACAAAACCATGCTAGATTGTTGTTTTTCCCAAGACCATGTATCCGTGCTCATCTATAGACAAAGATGACATTTAGTTTCAGAATTAAATGAAACAATACCAAATCAATTCACATTATCATAATCACACAGAGACCCATAAGCAAAACTACAGTGTCGTAGAATTTACTATAGGCCTGATCCAAATTCTATTTAAGTCAATGAAAAGACTCCCATTGACTAGCATAAGCCTTGGATCAGGACCCAATTAAAAAAGAAGAAAAGAAAAAAGAGAGACTTCATACATTTTCAAATGTCTTTGTAAAAAAGGCAGCTGTATTTCGTATTAGAGCAATACTGTAGAATTTTTATACAATTCGTTGCATGCATTTTTAAAGCACAACAACTTTTGTATACATGCAATTATCTTAAAATAGCACATGCCACAGACAGACTCCATGCCTACTATGCAATTTTTTTCGTCTACATTTAACTACTGGGACATAACAGTGACATTCAAGGCAACGACATTTGGTCATTCCTCTGGGAAAAATATAGCCACAAATCATCCCAACACATGATTAGGTCAAATGGGAATAATTAAGTCATATTCATAACTCATTGGACATAGACTATTCTGAAATTGCTACCTGATACAGAACAAATGCCTCATTAATCAGAAACGCATCAACCTAGGAACACTAGTTATGTCAGATAGAATTATGAATGACACTACAGGGAACACAACATTCTGTACTACATGCAAGAATGCATCTACCTATTAGGAATGGCACATCCTTATAGTACTTGTTCTACTGATCAGGGTACTGTAGAAACATACTGGTATATAAAAATAGACCTGGGTGAGGAAGAAAGATAGACAGCTTGACATACTGAAACATAGCCTGCAAAATAAATCCTCTTTAGTATACTTCACAGGAGAGAGAGCAGCATAATCATAAATGTATGAATCCTGAAGTCCTTACTGAGGAAAAACTCACATTGGAGAAAATAGGAGTTTTGCCTGATGAATAAGGACTTCAAGATTAGATAGAATATGAATAATAAGCCTGTAGTCACACAGCAAATCAGTATCAAAATAAGATGTGGAATCCAGCTCTCTTGACTGCCAGGCCCAAGCCAGACCTGAAGAAGAGCTCTGTGTAGCTCAAAAGTTTCTCTTTCACCAACAGAAGCTGATCCAATAAAAGATATGACCTCACCCATTTTGGGTATGTCTACACTACGAAATTAGGTCGAAATTATAGAAGCCAGTTTTATAGAAATCGGTTTTATACAGTCGATTGTGTGTGTCCCCACATAAAATGCTCTAAGTGCATTAAGTCTGCGGACCGCATCCACAGTACCGAGGCTAGCGTCGACTTCCGGAGCGTTGCACTGTGGGTAGCTATCCCACAGTTCCCGCAGTCTCCACCTCCCATTGGAATTCTGGGTTGAGATCCCAATGCCTGATGATGCAAAAACAGTGTCGCGGGGGGTTCTGGGTACATGTCGTCAGGCCCCTCCCCCTCCGTCAGAGCAACGGCAGACAATCAATTTGCGCCTTTTTACCTGGGTTACCTGTGCAGACAACATACCACGGCAAGCATGGAGCCTGCTCAGCTCAGCTCACCGTCACCATATGTCATCTGGGTGCCGAAAGACGTGGTACTGCATTGCTACACAGCAGCAGCTAATTGCCTTTTGGCAGTAGACGGTGCAGTATGACTGGTAGCCGTCATCGGCTATCTGGGAGCTGCCAGACGTGGGGCTGCATTGCTATACAGCAGCAGCTCCTTGCCTTTTGGCAGTAGATGGTGTATTACAATTGATATCCGTCATCGTCATATTCCTCAGTGAGTTCAATCAGAGGCACCTGGGCAGACATGTTTTGTCTCCTGGAGACTCAGTCCTGCTGGCAGTCCTATTGAACCATCTTGACGATGATGGCTAGCAGTCATAGTACAGCATCTTCTGCCAAGCACCCAGAAGATGCCGATGGCTATCAGTCATGCTGCACCGTCTGCTGCCAGCTTAAGATGTAAAAAATAGGTGGACCAGATTTGTTCTGTATTCATTTGCTTCCCCCTCCCTCCGTGAAATCAACGGCCTGCTAAACCCAGGGTTTTGAGTTCAATCTTTGGGGGGGCCATTCTGTGTGACAGTTGTTTGTGTTTCTCCCTGATGCACAGCCACCTTTGTTGATTTTAATTCCCTGTACCTGTAAGCCATGTCATCACTCGCCCCTCCCTCCCTCCGTCAGACAATAGTTTCGCACCTTTTTTCAGCCCAGACGCCATAGCACTGGGATCATGGAGCCCGCTCAGATCACCGCGGCAATTATGAGCACTATGAACACCACGCGCATTATCCTGGAGTATATGCAGAGCCAGAACATGCCAAAGCAAAACCAGGCGAGGAGGCGATTGCAGCGATTGCAGTGCAGCGACGAGAGTGATGAGGAAATTGACATGGACATAGACCTCTCACAAAGTACAGGCCCCAGCAATGTGCAAATCATGGTGTTACTGGGGCAGGTTCATGGCGTGGAACGCCGATTCTGGGCCCGGGAAACAAGCACAGACTGGTGGGACCGCATCGTGTTGCAGGTGTGGGACGATTCCCAGTGGCTGCGAAACTTTCGCATGCGTAAGGGCACTTTCATGGAACTTTGTGACTTGCTTTCCCCTGCCCTGAAGCGCCAGAATACCAGGATGAGAGCAGCCCTCACAGTTGAGAAGCGAGTGGCGATAGCCCTGTGGAAGCTTGCAACGCCAGACAGCTACCGGTAAGTCAGGAATCAATTTGGAGTGGGCAAATCTACTGTGGGGGCTGCTGTGATCCAAGTAGCCAACGCAATCAAAGACCTGCTGATATCAAGGGTAGTGACTCTGGGAAACGTGCAGGTCATAGTGGATGGCTTTGCTGCAATGCGATTCCCAAACTGTGGTGGGGCGATAGACGGAACCCATATCCCTATCTTGTCACCGGAGCACCAAGCCACCGAGTACATAAACCACAAGGGGTACTTTTCAATGCTGCTGCAAGCCCTGGTGGATCACAAGGGACGTTTCACTAACATCAACGTGGGATGGCCGGGAAAGGTACATGATGCTCATGTCTTCAGGAACTCTGGTCTGTTTCAAAAGCTGGAGGAAGGGACTTTCTTCCCGGACCAGAAAATAACCATTGGGGATGTTGAAATGCCTATCGTTATCCTTGGGGACCCAGCCTACCCCTTAATGCCATGGCTCATGAAGCCGTACACAGGCAGCCTGGACAGTAGTCAGGACCTGTTCAACTATAGGCTGAGCAAGTGCCGAATGGTGGTGGAATGTGCATTTGGACGTTTAAAAGCGCGCTGGCGCAGTTTACTGACTCGGATAGACCTCAGTGAAGCCAATATTCCAATTGTTATTGCTGCTTGCTGTGCGCTCCACAATATCTGTGAGAGTAAGGGGGAGACATTTATGGCGGGGTGGGAGGTTGAGGCAAATCGCCTGGCCACTGATTACGTGCAGCCAGACACCGGGGCGGTTAGAAGAGTACAGCAGGGCGCGGTGTGCATCAGAGAAGCTTTGAAAACCAGTTTTGTGACTGGCCAGGCTACGGTGTGAAACTTCTGTTTGTTTCTCCTTGATGAACCCTCCATCCCCACTCCCCCCCCGGTTCACTCTACTTCCCTGTAAACTAACCACCCTCCCCTCCCCCCTTCGAGCACCGCTTGCAGAGGCAATAAAGTCATTGTTACTTCACATTCATGCATTCTTTATTAATTCATCACACAACTAGGGGAATAACTGCCAAGGTAGCCCGGGAGGGGTGGGGGAGGAGGGAAGGACAAGGACACACTGCAGTTTAAAACTTTAAAACTGTAACTCTTATTGAAGGCCAGCCTTCTGATGCTTGGGCAATCATCTGGGGTGGAGTGACTGGGTGGCCGGAGGCCCCCCCACCGCGTTCTTGGGCATCTGGGTGAGGAGGCTATGGAACTTGGGGAGGAGGGCTGTTGGTTACACAGGGGCTGTAGCGGCGGTCTCTGCTCCTGCTGCCTTTCCTGCAGCTCAACCATACGCTGGAGCATATCAGTTTGATGCTCCAGCCCCCGGAGCATCGACTCTTGCCTTCTGTCAGCAAGCTGACGCCACCTATCCTCTTCAGCCTGCCACTTGCTCTCTTCAGCCCGCGATTCAGCCCGCCACCTCTCCTCTCGTTCATATTGTGCTTTTTTGCACTCTGACATTGACTGCCTCCACGCATTCTGCTGTGCTCTGTCAGCGTGGGAGGACATCTGGAGCTCCGAGAAGATATCATCCCGAGTCCGCCGTTTTCTCCTTCTAATCTTCACTAGCCTCTGTGAAGGAGAAATATTTGCAGCTGGTGGAGGAGAAGGGAGAGGTGGTTAAAAAAGACACATTTTAGAGAACAAAGGGTACACTCTTTCACGTTAAATTTTGCTGTTCACATTACACAGCACATGTGCTTTCGTTACAAAGTCGCATTTTTCCTCTTATATTGAGGGCCTGCCGGTTTGGTGTGAAAGATCACTCATGCAGTGCCAGGCAACAGATTTCGGCTTGCAGGCAGCCATGGTAAGCCACAGTCTTTTTTGGCTTTTTTAACCTTCTTAACATGTGGGAATGGTTTCAAACAGTAGCGCCCTCATTTCCCATACCAAGCACCCTTTGGGTTGGCCATTTAAAATGGGTTTGCAGTGTAAAAGGAGGGGCTGCGGTTTCCGGGTTAACATGCAGCACAAACCCCAACTACCCCCCCACACCTAATTCTCTGGGATGATCACTTTACCCCTCCCCACTACCTCATGGCTAACAGCGGGGAACATTTCTGTTCAGCCGAGCAGGAAGGGGCACCTCTGAATGTCCCCTTAATAAAATCACCCCATTTCAACCAGGTGACCGTGAATGAGATCACTCTCCTGAGGTTAACAAAGGGAGATAAGGAATGGGTGTTGTCTGCATGCCAGCAAACACCGAGACCATACGCTGCCATGCTTTGTTATGCAATGATTCCAGACTACGTGCTACTGGCCTGGCGTGGTAAAGTGTCCTCCATGGCGGACGGGATAAGGCAGCCCTCCCCAGAAACCTTTTGCAAAGGCTTTGGGAGTACATGAAGGAGAGCTTTCTGGAGATGTCCCTGGAGGATTTCCGCTCCATCCCCTTACACGTTAACAGACTTTTCCAGTAGCTGTACTGGCCGCGATTGCCAGGGCAAATTAATCATTAATCATTAAACACGCTTGCTTTTAAACCATGTGTAATATTTACAAAGGTACACTCACCAGAGGTCCCTTGTGTGCCCTCAGGGTCTGGGAGCACACCTTGGGTGAGTTCGGGGGTTACTGGTTCCAGGTCCAGGGTGATAAACATATCCTGGCTGTTGGGGAAACCGGTTTCTCCGCTTCCTTGCTGTGAGCTATCTTCATTGTCTTCATCATCATCTTCCTCGTACCCCGAACCCGCTTCCCTGTTGCGTGATTCTCCATTGATGGAGTCAAAGCACACGGTTGGGGTAGTGGTGGCTGCACCCCCTAGCATGGCATGCAGCTCCACGTAGAAGCGGCATGTTTTCGGCTTTGCCCCTGACCTTCCGTTTGCCTCTCTGGCTTTGTGGTAGGCTTGCCTTAGCTCCTTAATTTTCACACGGCACTGCTGTGCGTCCCTGTTATGGCCTCTGTCCTTCATGGCCTTTGAGACTTTTTCTAATATTTTGCCATTTCGTTTACTGCTGCGGAGTTCAGCTAGCACTGATTCATCTCCCCATATGGCGAGCAGATTCCGTACCTCCCGTTCTGTCCATGCTGGAGCTCTTTTGCGATCCTGAGACTCCATCATGGTTACCTGTGCTGATGAGCTCTGCGTGGTCACCTGTGCGCTCCACGCTGGGCAAACAGGAAATGAAATTCAAAAATTCGCAGGGCTTTTCCTGTCTACCTGGTCAGTGCATCTGAGTTGAGAGTGCTGTCCAGAGCACTCACAATGAAGCACTGTGGGGTAGCTCCCGGAGGCCAATAACGTCGAATTCCGTCCACACTACCCCAAATCCAACCCGCAAAGGCCGATTTTAGTGCTAATCCCCTCGTTGGAGGTGGAGTAAAGAAACCGGTTAAAAGGGCCCTTTAAGTCGAAAAAAAGGGCTTCGTCGTGTGGACGTGTCCAGGCTTAATTCGATTTAACGCTGCTAAATTCGACCTAAACTCGTAGTGTAGACCAGGCCTTTGTCTCTCTAAGGCCCAAGCATAATTCACAAGACAACAGTGGTTGTCTATCGGCAAGTCATTTCTATATACTATACAAAATACAGTGTGCATGCACTTAGGTGTATGTAATTTAAAACATTGTAACCCAGCCAAATCAAAATGACTTTTCACTGGCCCACCAAAATGTACAGTCATAACTAAGGATCTACATGTCTGCCACATTTCAAATCTCTTCAAACTGTTGAGGTGCTAGAGATGCCTTTTTTTCTTAATAAAAAAAAAAAAAAAAAAAGGTTGCAAACTATTGTTTTCAGAATGGCAACATAAAATTTATGGTTTTATTTCTGAATATGGCCAAATTATATTTTGTCACAAACATTCAGACCAAATTGACTGCTCAGCTGAAAACAAATGTGCAAAATATCAGCCTGAAAGGTATAAGTATGACAAATGTGTGACTATGTCCATTTAGAATAGAAATGCTTGTGTAGCCTTATTATAGACATCACTGTGTTTTCTATCTACTCTCTCTCGATATATATTCCCATACATAAACACAAACACTTTCTGGCTCTCATTTTCACAAGGAGCCCCTTAGGGTATGTCTACCCTGCACATAAAAGATGTTAACTCAGGTTAGCTAACCCACATTAGCTAACTCATGTTAAAACAGCAGTGACAACATGGCAACTTGGCTTAGCAGCTCTATTTCAACCTCAGGTTCCCTTAGGGTATGTCTACACTGCAACGGGGAGTTAGTCTCCTTAGTGGGGCTCAAGCAAGTGCGCTAAGCAGACCAATGAGGATGTTGTGGATCCGGGTGAGTCTCTGGCTAACCACCCAAGTTCTGACCCCGGGGGTCGTATCGGCTTGAGAGCCTGAGCTGCTGCCCAAGCCCCAATGTCCATACTTATAGCATGCTGTGAGTCTGTCTACCTCAGCTGGGAGCTCACTCCCACATATTTCCTTGTAGGCTTTAATTTGAGCAGCTAACCTGAGTTAAAAGCCAAGTTATCATGTCTTCACTGCTGTTTTAACCTGACTTAGCT
Source organism: Terrapene triunguis (assembly GCF_002925995.2). NCBI lineage: Eukaryota > Metazoa > Chordata > Testudines > Emydidae > Terrapene > Terrapene triunguis. The sequence goes on from NW_020664381.1 coordinate 2,915,531, forward strand.
AACGAGGGTTAGCTAACCAAAGTTAAGAACACATCTCTCTTTGCAGTGTAGACATGACCCCTTAGCCTGTTGCTGAAATATAACTATTTATGTTTTTTGTAGCTTTTGAAACCTGCTCTGCGATACCTTGTAGAATAGTTTCCCATATGCAAGCAATGTCTATTCTATTAACATTTCACAGAGCTGTCAGTACTTTACACATACACCCACGAGTTTCACGGCAGGAGCAAATATTAGCAGACATGTTAGGAAATGGCAACAAAGACTTTACCTTACAGTAGTTCTAAAGTTTAATACTGAAGTATCTGGTTTTAAAACCACAGGAAGGTAATTCCAATTGATATGTGCTGAGACTGCAAATCCTTACTCCCACATGACCTCTTCTATGATGTAACTATTAAGTTGTTATGGCCATTTGATCTTAAAGTACAGTATAAACCCCAGCTTGAGTCTTTAGTAAGTGTAATGAATTATTTCATGTATTTTCTGTTCTCATCAGAAAGACTGAAGATCTAGTGGAACAGTACTAATGATTTTATCTTCCCAAGGGCATAATGTGTTTTGTCACTTGTTGCAAAAAAAAAGTTACCTTAGGTAAATAAAATATTTACAAACTTTAAATTCCCCAAAAGTTAAATTTCTAGTTATTTTTTTTATTTTTCTACTTATCTACATTATTAGTAAGTGTGATCTATTCTGTCCAAGAACCTTCGTATATATTCAGACAGCTAACCCCTCCCACTGCCCCCACCATCACAGCTACACTTCTATTTTTAGTGTACTACCAGGATCAGAGCTAATGTAGGTGTTTTCTACTTGAGCTGGAAATTACATCTCCCACCTTTGGTGTAGACATACCCTATGATTCAGAATGTTCAGAACAATATGAATTTTTTTTTTGAGGATACAGACAAGAATCCAGAGTGATTCCTTACTGTGTTGAATCAGCCTGTCAGGAGATATTGTCTGGAACTCAATTAACCATCCCCCCGATAACCTATGGCGCGGCACAAAAATAAGTGAAATTGGGTGACAACTATGAAAGATGGAAAATCCCTGCACATGAACCATTGTAGCAATGTTTGGGTGTTTATACAGTATATATCACAACATCTAAAGAGTGAATAAAATTATGGAGAAATATAAGAAACCCGAACAAATGGTGCATTTTTGGAGGGAGGGATAGCTCAGTGGTTTGAGCATTAGCCTGCTAAACCCGGAGTTGTGAGTTCAATCCTTGAGGGGGCCACTTAGGCATTTGGGGCAAAATCAGTACTTGGTCCTGATAGTGAAGGCAGGGGGCTGGACTCAATGACCTTTGAAGGTCCCTTCCAGTTCTAGGAGATAAGATATCTCCATTAATCTTTTCTTTGTGTTTCCTTGGAATTTACCAGAATGTGTTGACTGATATGTATTCAATCCAGGACATTCTTTTAATGGCCACTTTTCTGGGACAAGGTTTTATTGCAAAATGTGCATCATGCAAAACGTGCAGCATAATTCCATTAATAAGAAATGGAAACAGACAACATGCAACTAAAAATAAACGATTACATAGGAAAGCAAACATTTTAAATGCACGTCTGTTTGCAGCCTATATTGACAAGATAACTGATGGGTATGGCTTTTGTGTTTTTTATGTTTACATCAACACTGGGATTTTGAGTTTTTAAAAGTGGTATTTTACGCCACAAGCATGATCCATGACATTATACTGTCGGGGAAATAAAGTAATTAACACTGTGGCACTTTTGAAAACAGAAAATAAATTAAATAATTGATTAAACTTTTGCTAAAGGTCCTTAGCCTCTATAAGCTGGTGCTAAGTGGCCATCAGAGGATTCTGCTGGTTAGCAGAATCTCCTGGTAGCAGAGAATTGGTATAGCCTACTCTCTGCCACCCCTCCCTCCCATAACTCCTGATATAAGGGAATGTGTCTGGGAGGAGCTGTGATTGGAGCATGCCCTACTGCTCTTAGGGGGTGGCTGTGCCTGGGAACTTCTGGTTTTGGCCAGCCATGTGCAGTTGGAAAGAAGGGACCACTGGGGTGAGCAAGTGAGGCTGATGTCTGGGTCACTAATGGACCAGGAGGCTTTGGCTATGTGTGCAGTAGACATCACAGATGAGTTAGAATGTGGAGTGTGCCTGCAGAACCAAAAGCCCACCTCCATGCTAGAAGGTGGGTTCTGGAGCCCAGAGGGCAGAACAAGCAATGCAGGATGCAGCTTCCAGCAGGCTGTCGTTGCTGTCATGTAATGTTTAAATAAAAATAATTTAGTTTTTAATTACCTGCTCTCTCAACCTGAATAAGAATGACAGCAAAAGCTAGACTTCCCCCTGACCCGCTGATAACATCCACTGCACACTCACCAGTCAAAAGCCTGATTCATGCGAAGTTCAACTAAATAACCCTTATGTTTAGGCAAGGCCTTTTTCTCTTTTAACTAATAGAACCTCAACACTTCTGAGCTCCTGCTTTTCAGCTGTCGGGTTTGCCAGTGGCATTCAGGTGTGCAGGGAAGAAGAGTCTGACTGGACACATTAGATCTTTCTTTTTCAGTAGATCTAGAAGGTGATAATGGAAAGAAGCCATTGTTCAAACTGGATCCTAAAATCAGAGTCACTAGAGGAAAAAAAACTGGGTCTTTGGTTTTGAGTTTAACTGCTGGTGATGCTTGTGATGCTTTTGCCATCAACATTTATACTGTCTTCAAAACCTGAGGACAGCAATTACACCAAATATCTAGACATCTCTGTTCAGTTACCTCTAGTTCTGACTGCAGGTTGCAAGGATTTCTGTGCTCACTGGTTGGGATTTCTGGATTGGAGTAGAGGAAGGTGAAGTGAGGGCTTGTTCTCTGACCTGTTAGGAGTGAGTGCTTCCTCAAGAAGACAGGTACCAAGGACTTTTTGTCTGACACTAACTATGGCAGATTCTGATCTAATGAGCAAAGTGGGGGGAAAGAAGGAGCTTTAAATTAAAAAGACAGAATGGTGGCACAAAAAAAGCTACCTGTTGTTGGTTAATAGTTTTATCTGAAATTGAATCTTTCTGCTATTTAGATGGCTGAGTTATTAAAAGTAAAATGAACAAAATATTAAAAATATATCATTTATAAATATGAAGAGCGCTTATGTCACTTATATGTGTGGAGTGGGTATGGGTTTTTTTTAAAAATAAATGTAGAAGTGATCAAGCTGCAAAATTCAGGTCTAGATCCAGATTTCAAAGTCCCCAAAGTGCAGATGCAGAGTTGGTTTGAACCCATCTCTACATGTTAATTTCAAATCCAGTAAAAAAAAGTTTGCAGTGTGTGAGAAGCTGTTTTTTTTTTAATCTTTAAAGAAAAAACAACAATATAATGAATAATTTCAGGTAAAGAATCAGTTCTAGGACTGTGTGATCTTGCTAACATATTGTGAAGAGAAAAAGCGGTGAAATTTGATAAATAAATTATTTGCTATGAATTATTTCCTAGGAATGGTGCATCTTTTACTTACCTGTCTCTCTTTCTCTTTCTCTCTCTCTCTCTCTCTCTCTATATATATCCTGCATTTATAATAAGTTCTGCTGCTTTTGTTGCTATAGGACATCTTCACTGTGTGCAGTTTCATTCTGGTTCCTCAGTCAAATGAAAAAGATCTCTGATCCTGGGATGCTGTGTTCCAGTTATAAAACTCTAAACTAAATATGAGACTGTTACAATTTCAAATAGATTAAAAGCTGCTCACTTGCCCAACTATATGATAGGGAGAGATTATAACAGGGCTCTGTTCTAACTGGATAAGAGAAGATCTGTCAAATATCTGCAGTCCACTTACTTTCCAGCGTGTGTAGTCAAGAGGGGATTAAATATAGCCATGGCCATACATGTTTTATTTTTATTCATGAGTGAGTCTCAATCACATAGCTGAGATAGTAGGGACAACATTTGCAAAACTGAGCGCCTAAAGTGAGGCACCTACATCCATGTGGTCTGATTTTCAGGAATGCTAAGCATTCAAAGCTCCCATTGACTTTGGTGGTATTGTGAGTGCTCAGCACTTCTAAAAATCAGGCCATGGATTCAGATGCCTAAATGTAGATTTAGGTACCTAACATTAGGCACCCAAGTTTGATTATTTTGGCCTAGGGCACATGCACAGCCGATTCTTTGAACACATTGTGCTGTGCTGTAATGTGGTGAAGAACTATGAAATCTAATAGGATGTCAAATAGATGAAAATATAATTAGTCCTTCACCTGTATAAACTGGGTGATTAAACAAAATAGTCGCCTTGAGGAGTGAAGTACTCTCTGATCTGTCAGTCTGTGCCACTTGTACTACCAGTTGTAGTTTTGACTGGGGAAAAAAGTGGGTTGAATGGGGAGCGCAGACACTGTATTTCTGACTAGCTCAGAGAGATGAGCTTACACAACTAAAGCCAGCCTCTCCCTCAGAGAAAGAGAGTAAAAAGGCTCTTGCTGACTCTCCTAAGCACATGGGGGGTGGGCGGGAGTTAGACAATTAAGACAAAAACAACAGCACATGATTTAAACCACATGACCATTCCTAACTACCTCAGCTCAGAATTTATCTTGAAATTCCCATGGGAATCCAGATAGTTTGGAGGAAGTGGGAGAGGGGAACCAGCACTCAGCTTCTAATTTTTCCTTGTGCAGAAAACTCCACAAAAAAGGATGTATTTTCCGAAATGCAATGTGAATGCAAAAAAGGGGCCAATTTCCAGTGTTTACAATTTTTATACAGATGTTCCACACATCCCTAGATGGATTCTTATTTTGAATTATCTGATCTTGTGCTGTTGTTTAAAGTAGGGGTGGAGGGAGATGCAACAGTAGTGAAAACACCTTCCATAACTGCAGGAAGGAAGATAGCATAATTTGCATAATCAAACTTTTCTGAACTGTTACTCGCTAACATTTCACACATCTTTGAGAATTGATTGTGTTTGAAATATATAGTTGTTTGAGAGAAAGAGGATGTATGTGTGGATGTTCTTAAAATCATATTTATATGAGGGAATATTTCAACATTACAAATGCCATCTTATCTTGGAGATTTAACACTGTAAATGCTATTCTGGAGTTAATGAGTCGACATGTAACTTGGAGGCAGTGGTATGGTGGATTTACATACACTTGGGACCAAAGACATAGCTTTTCGATCAGACTAATGGCTTGGAAGTGGCTTCAGAAAGAGTGCTGGTAATCATGTTTGACGGTCTGAATTGATGGCTGATGGCTTGTAAAGGGCAATGCACTGGAGTGATTTCAGGGAGCTTTTAATAATGCTTGGCAAATGATCAGGCTCCACAGTTATTCACTTTGTAGGTGCCAATATTCTTTTTTTCAGAGAGGCAACAGAGCATAAAATAAAGGAAGCACAAAAATGCAGATATTGTTAAGGGAATCTGAGTTTCCAGATGAACAGAATAGAATGTCAGGTTTATGGAATCAATCTTATATAAACAAATCATACCTATAATGATTCCTTGAAATTTAAATATTACATATGGCTCTCATTATATATTATTATTATTTGTTGTTTCCAGTAGCGCCCACAAAGTGCTAGACCTTGCACAAACATAAAGGAAGGATTCTTTCTCCCTCTCTGGACCCGGACATGAAGCAGCATACTCCCTTCACTTTTTCTCTCTCTCTGTTTTTTTTTTTTTTTTTAAGTGGCAAGCCAGCAAATGATCAGTGGTGGCTCAGGAATGAATTTTGGTTCAGTTCCATCTCCTCCTTTTTCATCCTTTGTCATTTTGTGAGTAAAATTCCTTTTGAATATCTGGCAATATGATGCAACTTCTCCAGAAGACCTACCAATTTTATGCACAAAATGTCACAAAACAAAACAAAAAAAAACAACCCCAAAAACAGGCCTTTGCCGTCACATAGTTGTAAGTGTCATCAAAGTCTATAAAGTTAAAAGTATTTATGATACAGTTTTTTAATTGCTGCTTTTTCATATAGCTTTTATTGGAATCGTTCTATTACACCTATTTGTGGGATACCTTCTGGATTACCCATTTGGCTTAGTCTCCTTCAGTGGCTAACTTGAAATTACTTATGCTTTACTCAAAAGCGTGCATCGGCCTGCACAATGGAGTGTAGAAGCCATCAATTGCGTGAATTAATTTTTTTCCATGTTGCTTCCTCTTGTGGGGCCAGATACACCGCTGGTGTAAATTGCAGTAGCTCCACCTGTGGTACCTAGCACTGTCTAACTATAGCATCCAGAAAGGAATGTTGTTACTGTCAACCCCCAACTTGAGAAAATAAGACCTGACAGTTATAGTACTGGAAGTTTCAGTGACAGATACATTTTCCACCTTATTGAAAAATGGAGTATATTGCCTGGAAAATATTGATAAGCTAAGCCATAGAATGTAGAAGCTGGAATATTTTGTCCAACAATTAAATATGTCTACATGCAGGATGAGCAGTTTGTTTTCAGTATTTGTAATTCTAGTTTCCTAGTAATAATAGTAACTATGCATTTCTCATAGGAAACATATTAAACCTTGTGCTCAGTAATCTGCACTGGCTACTAGTCAGTTTTTTGATGACATTTAAGGTATTGGTTTTAACCTATAAAACCCTAAATGGTTTGGATTTAAGAGAACACTTTTCACCACAATTGATTATGTGACCCTCTGGTCAGTGTGTCATGTGTTCCCTTTCTGCGCTTGATCCATAGAGAATGAAAGTCTGTTACAGCTCCTAGATACAGAGTTTGATTCTGGCTCTTAAACTGAAGCTGTGGAGACTCATGCTTTTAGCTCTAACAGTCTTCAGTTCAGTCTTCAGCATGTCACTTATGATGGTGGGCATCACAATAGCACAGGGTGTGCAATCAGTTGACATGTTCCAGCACAACTTCCTTGTGTAGTTGCAGTGATTCTTGCCATTGGAGAGGGCTGGCAAGTTTTCCTTAACTCTGAAACTTGCTACCACCCCTTTGGTCTGTCAGACATCAGATTTAGCAAGCTTCAGGGCATGCTGCAAGAATTGTTTGTTTTTTTCAGGCTTTCAGGCTTCAGGTTTGTCCTGGGAGAGCTGAGTGGAGTTGATTCGGGCCCTGAGTTAGGAAAATTTTGTTTCAAGGTGGGATGTCTGTTTAAAAAGGCCTTTTAATATCTTTCGGACTGGTTGTGAATTTGATTAAACATTCTGTATCCATGTAGAGAGTTTGTGATAGACACAATATACAAATCAAAATAAATAAAAATGACCACAGGCGATAGGTACTGACTGCTACAGTTAAACTTGCAAAAAGTTTTCATGACAACCTCTCATTTTCAGACACTCATCACTTTTCCATGCTCTATGTGAAATCCTGGCCCCATTGATGTCAATGGGAATTTTTGCTATTGACTTCAGTGGAGCCAGGATTTTCACCCCTGGTCTCTGCCAGTAGGTAACTTCCTCTCATATCCCCTCACACATGCTTCTGCTTCCCCCTGCTTTTAAAGATTCAGCAAAAAATATTTTGCCATTTCCAAGTTAGGAAAGAATAAGGGGAGAAAAACGTTTTGTCCCCTTGAAATTCTCTGCTTCTCTTAACAGTGCTACAGCAAAAACAGCTGAGGTTTGCAAGCTGTGACTTGGCATGGATATACAGGAGTTCTCACCAGGGCCGGCTCTAGGATTTTTGCCGCCCCAAGCAGAAACAATTTTGGCTGCCCCCCCCCCCGTTTTTTTCTTACCCCACCCCCAGCCCCGCCTCAGCTCCGCCCCTTCCCCAAATCCCCAGCCCTGCCTCCTCCCCTCAGGCTCTCAAGCCTAGGAGGGAGGGGGAGCAGCGGTGCGCGAATCAGCTGTTTCACGCGCCGCAGCTGCTTGGGATCTCCCCCTCCTTCCCAGGTTTGAGAGCCTGGGAGGGAGGGGGAGCAGCGGCGCGTGAATCAGCAGCAACGGAGGTGAGCTAGGGCGGCCGGGGCACATTTTTAGGGGCAGCATTCTGGCGCCGGCCATGCCACCCCTAAAAATGTGCCGCCCCAAGCACCAGCTTGTTTTGCTAGTGCCTAGAGCCGGCCCTGGTTCTCACTAAGCACCAGTGCTTTTGTTTGCTTTAAAAACAATTTTATTTTAACTTACCTACGTTATTAGTACTCAGAAATTGTGTACAAGTAAGTCAGTCTTCAGTGTTTTGAAGTGAAGTGGGGGAAAAAATGAAGTGCATAGTATTTTGGCACTTTCACTTCCTATCCCAAGTGGAGATGCTAATATTCATAACAAAATGCAAGAATATGGCCCAAAGCATATTTTCTTACAATGTTTTTACTATTATATGCACATTTTTAGGTAAATTTGGAACCACTTTTCAGTGAGACTGGACAAAGCTTTGAGCAACCTCAGATTGGTTTCTGAGTCCAAAACTGGCAAAATGGGGTAAAAATCCATGCTTTCAGAATCTGCTGCAAAACCAGCCATTTTGTTGAAATGCAGGTGAAGCAGAATGAGGTAACACAATGTGAAACAGTACAAACGTTTGTACAAAACTTCACAGAGTATTATGAATTTTACACAGCTCTAATCTTGATTGAAACAAGGAAGTTCAGGGGAGTGTGAAAATGGAAAGAAGCATATAAAGGAGGATGGGTGTGAAGTAAGCTAACCATTTTTCAAATCTCAGAAAAGGTTTGGTTTGTGTTTTGGTTTAAGTTTTCTGTACAAGTTTGTCAGTTCTGGTTTTGTTTGAACGGCTTTTCCCACCTGTAATTAATAAAATGACAAAAAAAAAAAAAAACCTTTCCAAGGCTTTTCTGATGTTCTGGGTCCCTTGAGTGATGTTACTACTTTTAGGACATATACCTCTATCACATTTCTTTTGATATAATATAGATAAATTACAAATGTTTTATTTGGAGATGATACATTCAGTCCATTAAATGTATTAAAAGAACAAAAATAACTTCCCAGAATGATTGTCTGACCCCTGATAGAGCTTTCTATACTCAAGCTTTCTAGCTGTTTTGTTCATAGATTGAGGCCAGAAGGGACCATTATGATCATCTCATCTGACCTCCTGCATAGCACAACCACAGAATTTCATCCATCCTGCATCAAAAGCCCTTAACCTGCGACTGAGCTAGAGCAGTGGCTCTCAACCTTTCTGAACTACTGGACCCCTTTCACGAGGCTGATTTGTCTTTTGTAACCCCCAAGTTTCACTTCACTTAAAAATGACTTGCTTACAAAATCAAACAAAAAAATACAAAAGTGTCACAGCACACTAGTACTGAAAAAATGCTTACTTTCTCATTTTTACCATATACTTATAAAATAAGTTGATTGGAATATAAATAGTGTACTTGCATATCAGTGTATAGTATATAGAGGAGTATAAACAAGTCATTGTATGAAATTTTAGTTTGTATTGACTTCGCTAGTGCTTTTTATGTAGCCTGTTGTAAAACTAGGCAAATATCTAGATGAATTGATGTACCCCCTGGAAGACCTCTGTGTACCCCCTAGAGCTTTGCATACCTCTAGTTGAGAACCACTAAGTTATAGCATATCTTTTAAAAAGACAGCCAGTCTTGATATAAAGACTTCAAGTGATGGAGAATCCACCACATCCCTTGCTGTTAAAAGTGTACACCTTATTTCCAGTCTGAATTTATCTAGTTTCAGCTTCCAGACACTGGACTTCAGGGGTGGTGGAACGGAGTTGTGGGGGTGATGCCTCCAGTGGAAATATTGGGGGTTGGGGGCAGGCCCGCTGTCGGTGGGTCTGCGTGGGGGAAAGCTTCTGCAATATTTTGTGGAAGCAAGAGTAGGACCTGGCTATGTTCTGCCTGAAGGGGGCAGGACAGAGACAAGAGTGGAATCTTAAGGAGGGCTGGAGTGGCCACTGCTACACACAAGATCAGGCAGGCCTCTGGAGATCAGAGAGGTCACCCTGGCCCAGCCCAGTCCATCCTAATTCCAACCACCATGGGGCCTGGCAAAGACACCAAGCCCAGGGGAAGGGCAGGAGCACATGCACCAGCCACCTGGGTTGAGGACAGAACTGGCACCTGGGGAGGACAGGGGGCATCAGTACACAGATGCCAGCCACTAAAGAGGTAGGATAGAACTGGGCACCAGCTGCTGAGGAATTGCCATAGGAACAGCAGTAGAAACTACTAGGATGCCGCTTCCTAGCCCTCCACTTCCCATCCCTCCACCCAGCCCATTCACAGGGAATTCCCCGCACTGGATCTTGTGATGCCATTGTCTTCTCCTTATGTACGTGGGTGGCGGGCTTCACTCAGAGGCCAACAGGCCTAGTGGGCAAGCCATGGCTCAACAGTCCCTAAAGCCCTGTGATACCCTTGCTGGGCAGTCTGGGAGCCAAGCAGCTACTGCAGTCCACTGTTCCTCGGTGTCCCTTGAGTTCTTCTGGGGAGGGGAAAGTAGTGGGACCCAGGCCCTCCCTCTCCACCGGGTCCTGGCCCAGGCCCAAGAGAAAGTGAAAACGAGTGTCTCAGTCTCCTCTTCCTGATACACCAGACCAGCCTCGAGTGGGTTGCTTCCTACCTCCTTGCTGTCTCTTCAGTTTGGGATAGGATCACAGCACTCTGCCCCCCAGCCCCTGTCCCAGCAGAAAGTTCACAATCAGTCTCAGCAGTTCAAATAGCCAAATGGGTACTCCCCAGTCCACTTATTGATGTCCAGTTTTTCTCCTTTGTCAGGGAGCAGGGGACAGACTAGGGTCAGGTCCTTGACCTACCAGTTGGGTCTTATCTGCAATCCGGACTCTTCTCCCATGAATCCTTCTGTCCGAGAAGCTGCAAACTGGCTTCATCTTTACACACAGCCTATCCTTCCCCCCACCCCCCATGCTTGACTGTCAGAGTCCCCTTTAAAGCAGATCCTCTATTTGGAGTATAGTCCCCAGCTGCTGAGGGGCAGGGCCCTCTTGACCCTGTATTGCTCCTTTGTGTGGGGTCTGTAAACCCCATCAGAAGGTGCTTATAGAGTGTGATAAATCACTTCTTAACCTTTCCTTTGAAAAGCTAAATAGTTTGTGCTGATTAACTCACTGTAAGGCAGGACTTCCAGACCTTGAATCATTCTTGTAGCTCTTTACTGTGCCCTTTCCAATTTTTCAACATTTTTAATGGTAATTTAAGATTTTATTTTTGTCTTACTTTCTCCCCACTAGTCCATTTCTGCTTCCCGGATACGAAGACTTGATAGCTGTTGTTTATGAACACTTAATTCAGAAGCTGGTGCTCTAGATTGATATTTACATGTATTCCCTCTGTCTTCAATACAGCGTCGTAGGTAGTTGGACTCCCGCCTTCCAACTTCTTGTGTGTGAACAGTTTTGCCCAGAGTTAACTCTCAATTTATGTATAATACATCACTTACATAATTTATCACACACAGGGGCCTTATATTATTTATCACATGCATAAAGACATTTATGTGCAGACATGCAGGCGTAGGATATTTTCTTACATAAATACTCTTATTAGTGTATTAATATTTAACCTTGGTTATATTCCAAGCAAAACTTGCTCCCAAAAGTTTTACAAATCATTTCAAAAAATAGCTTTATATATAACATGTAGTATAAGTACCATTAAAAAGCAAATGTTTACCATGATATGAAATGAATAAATCTTCAAAATATAGTAAATACCACAATTAATTCAAATGCTGTAATATGGTAAATGTTGGCTTCTTAATAGCACCACTCTATATTTTTCTTCACATATTCTGATTGTCTAGTTGTGAACAGTCTTCTTTTAAGATATATTGTCATTGACCTTATGTCACATTCCAAAATGCTACAGATGAAACAAAACTTTCTGAAAAGAATTATGAATTTTTATGAGTAAACTGAAGATTATTTTACTTTCAGAATAATTATTCTGTACAGTGTAGGTTTAAACAGGGACTAGAACATAGTCAGGTGTCCAATAACAACAGAGTTTTTTACAAAGTGCTGATCTGTCAAGCCTGGAATGTTTCACAGAAATATCTCCGATTTGAACTTTCATCATGTCACAAACAGCGTTCCAATGGAAACCTTCTAAAAATCGAGAAACTTTAGGGGTTCTCAGGGCTTCCAGGCTTCCTGATATGGAGCTGGGAACCTGGAAGCCCTGGGATCCTCAGATCTAGTGGGCACTCTGAATGGTAGGGCTGACACTAACATGAATCATGTCAATTTCAGTCAGCCACAGCCCAGGGAGCATATTTTGTTTCAGAAAAACCATGTGTCAGTGTTCCCAAAACAGAAATTTCACAGAAATTCAAATTTACATGATATTGTGAAAAAAATTGCTTTCGGTCTGAACTGGAACAAAAGCACATTTCAAAATGTCATTTTCCTGTGAACCAGAAATCCCAAGTTCCAGCCAGTTCTAATATTTACCCCAAATTAGAATTTGGCCAGGATGCGTGAGTGAACCATCCTACTCTTGTAAAAAGGGCTATGGGATATTTAATGACCACACTTCAGTTTTACCTCTCAGCCAGAAGACATGCTAGGTGAAAAAAGTCTTCCATATTCTGTCACTACATTGCTAAAGCAAATAGGCACAGTTTAAGTTAGAAATGCAGTTGCTTGCATATTCTTGCCAATGATTGTTTGTCCGTCCGCCTTTTTAAAAAAAGAGTTTGGCATTTTGACATTTAGTCAAAAAATGCTTCCAAATGTAAAGGCGAGAGTAGCTCTGTAACTAGAGGTTTCTCAAGGTAGAAAGGTAGGCATTAGGAAATGGCTGTTGCCTTAGGCAATATTACTTCCTCTCCCTGCTGCTTCCCCTACTCAAGCACCCTCCCTCTCTTCCCCTCCCCCTCCTTCTTCCCCCGTGCGCACACACGCACACCCACGTTTTGGATGTCTACCATCAAATGGGATTGAATGTCGAGAATACTGTACCGAGTACGAAAACCAAAGAGGATTCCATTTCACAGCCTGAAATCCCAGTTCCCCAAGTGAAATCAGGTCTTTCCTTTGTTTACAGTCATCTCAGAGGTATACCCAGGCAGACTATTCTACATGCTAAAAGATAGCCAGGTAATAAGAGATTATTGTAAAAGAGTTGCAGCTTTAAGACCCCGTTTTGAAAGAGTAGGTCAAAGCCAACAAACATAATCGGTTGGTCACACAATCAGATCCCATTCAACCACTTATAATTAATTATTAAAGCCCTTCTTTGCGCACTTACTTGTCAGTTTGAATAGAAGATGTGCCAGCTCTTGGGTCACTATTGAAGATCAGCCTTAAATCATTATTATTGAACTGGTAGACTCTGGTGCCACTACTGCTGTCTTGAAGAAAAATAAGTGAAGCACAATATATTGACTTTTGGAGCAAGTTTTTTAAAATTTAATGTATTTTATAGTTACTCCTGTCCTCTGCCTCCTCTGCTCTTCAATGTATTACATTTTGAACAATATGATCCTTACACTACAGAAAGAACACAAGTCAACCAAAGTCCAGTAATGGAGTTCCTATATATCTTGTTTCTGATTTAAATTCTTTAGAGGTGGGGAGGGGAATAGGGTGTCCAGAGGTACACAGTGTAGAATGTTAATACTGGGTACTATGATACAAGCTACTGGGAGGGCATCATAAAGTATTTTAGCAAGAGAAATTGACCTCTTCCTGGGAGGTAAAGTCCCTGTGAGAGTCTAAAGAAATAACTATGACCCTAATAGATGCTAATGAGGCAGTTGCTTAAGAGGTTGAATTTTTGGAGAATTAGCATATTATAAATGCCATATGCCATCCAGCTGTTCAGATTTTACCACATTAGTTTTCTTTTTATGAAACTTATTGATGGCTGTTCACGTCCCTAAACCATTGGCTGCAGAAAATAGAGTTATCAAATTAAAGTTGAATATCAAGAAAGGGAAGCAAAACTAATTTTAGTCTAAAGCCTTTATCTCTACTGTTTTATGCTGTCTGATTTTGAAAAACAGGAATATTCTTTTTTTTTTTTTTTTTCTTTGCAATCTGGAAGAAATTGCCATTTTAAAAAAATTGTCATAGCATGCCAAATCATAAAAATTGCAGCATGTTTCTTTTCAAAATTCACTGGGTACATGGCCCCAGATTACGTGAATTTGCCTATAAGAGAGTATCTGTAGGCCTTGTGTATGTTTAACTTTTTCCACATTATCAAAAGGAAATTGAATATTCCTATAGGATGAATTTCACGTCTATGCAGAGTGCTAGCAAAAGGGCTACGCACCATTTAAAACCATCTTAAGCCTTGCTTTGAGGACTTAAATGAGACTTAATTAGTTCATAGGGTTCATGTTGGTCCTCTGCATGAAGATAAATTTCACCCATGTTAGCTAATCTCCTACAAGTGCACCCTGAAGCATACTCCCCATATGTCATATCAATATAAGAAATGCTCATTGTGACAGTGTACCCCATAAGGCTTTATGGGGAGGGGGTGCTTATAAATGTATGTATGACATAACTGAAATATGTTTGGTGCTGCCTGTGCCAGGTAACATATCTCCGTAAAGGTTATGGTCTACTATATCTATTCATCCTATTTGTACATATATATATCATTTTCTACCTGAGGTTAAGAATATGGGCTGTATGCTTGCTTGGTTTCTAAGTAAGCTTTGGGAGGCATTTGGTCAGCTTCTTTAGGAAGGAATTCGCCAGGTTAAGTACCTGATCAGGAAACACTTGGGGGAACAATGCATCTTGGAATGCTCCAATCCACATAAGAAGTCTTCCTGGAGACATGCAAGATTCCATGTGGGCAATGGCTTCAGCCTGTAAAGACTGAGTCATGCAGGGACATGTGACTTGCCCAGGTGACTCCAGAACTCCATCTTGGAGCTGGACTTTGCATAGGAGGGAGGAGGGGGGTCTCCTCCCACAAGAGAGAGTCTATTTAACCCTGGGGGAGACCCCTCCATTTTGTCTTCAGCTGGCTAAAGAAAGAGCCTCTCCACCCCCCCAGGATGCTTGAAAGAAACTGAAACGAAAGACAGTAACTACAGGGGTTGTGAGAGATTGCTGGACCCAGGCTAAAGGGAGATTAGCCTGTAAAAGGGAGCATGCTGGAACTGGTGAGGAACTTATCTGTATTTAGTTTGATTAGGCATAGATTTGCGCATTTTATTTTATTTTGCTTGTGACTTGCTTTGTTCTGTCTGTTACTACTTTGAACCACTTAAATCCTACTGTCTGTATTTAATAAAATCACTTTTTATTTAGTAATTTACTCAGAGTATGTATTAATACCTGGGGGAGCAAACAACTGTGCATATCTCTCTATCTGTGTTATAGAGGGCGAACAATTTATGAGTTTGCCCTGCATAAGCTTTATGCAGGGTAAAACGGATTTATCTGGGTTTAGACCCCATTGGGAGTTGGGCATCTGAGTGCTAAAGACAAGCACACTCCTGTGAGCTGTTTTTGGGTAAACTTGCAGTTTTGGGACAAGTAATTCAGACCCTGGGTCTGTGTTGAAGTGGACTGGAGTGTCTAATTCAGCAAGACGGGGTGCTGGAGTCCTGAGCTGGCAGGGAAAACAGAAGCAGCGGTAGTCTTGGCACATCGGGTGGCAGCTCCCAAGGGGGTTTCTGTGATCCAACCCGTCACACTCATCTTCTAATCTTTGTATAGAAATATTGTCAATGAGATAGCAGGTAATGTGTCAGAACAATGGAACTGTACCAATGGAACAAACTGAAATACCTAGTACATTTTCCATATCCCTAACATTGCCATCATTCATACCCTCCCAATCTGCAGAATGGGCCTCAGAATGAGGCCCCCTGTGCAAGGTTCCCTTCACTAAGGTGCTCCCCTATCATCCTTTTGTCCCTTACAATGGCGGTGTGGAACACTCCCCAAACTAGATCCTCAGGGATCTGCAGGAGGCCAAAGCCATCTGTGATGAAGACATATGCCTCCACATTAACTCTGGCTGCAGACATGGCCATGTTTTCTCCCACCAGATTCTCTAACAGCCTCTGGAGCTGGGAAGGGAAAGAATTGCTTTCCAGCACGGGTCTGTATGGGTTGAGCAACACATCTTCTGTTCACTAAGGCAGACTTTTACGGGTGTGTTTCTTGAAAAACAGGCTGTAAATAAAGGAGGAAATGTTTTATGACACTCAAAAATTGCAAAACTTGGGGGAAAATTTTTGGTAAAGCCTAAAGTACCGCTGGGCTCTTCCATACGTAGTTTAAAAAATGAGAAATAGTATTAGAGCATTATATGCTTCTTAAAATAACTCACATCTCATAAAAGAGCAATAGAGCTAAGTAACACAAGTTGAAATAATTTTTTTTTCTGATATGTAAAATGAATTCAATTTTAATCCCTAGATACTGTTAAAAAAAGTCTAAACGCTGTGTAGATGGAGGGATATTTAATAGGACTATCTGAAACAAAGTATGGAGTCTGTCAAAGGGCTGTATTTTCCAAATGATTTGATTTTGAGTTCTGCATACAAAGTGGGCAAATGTACACTCAAATGGGAGTCCGAGTGTATTTACACTTCAGCCATTAAAATAGTAATAATATTTAGTATTTACATAGTGTTTTACATGTTCAAAGTGCAGTCCTACTTTGCACTGACCTGAACAAAAGAGCAAATAGAAGTTGGCAGGCCCACAGACAGACCATGCAAGTACTAATGATGAAGGAGGATTATCTTGTGCTTAAAGCACAGGACTGGGAGTCAGGAGATCTATGTTCAATTCCCAATTCAGCCATAAACTTCCTCTATAGCTCTTCACATTTCTGTGCCTTGTTTTCCCGACTGATTTACAAAAATTGGGATAATAAATATTGCCTCACAGAGATGTTTGGTGGTTTATTTCATTAGTGTTTCTGCGATAGTCAGATGCTGTCTAGTGATGAGCACTGGAAAGGCGCATATACATAAGTAAAACCAATACTTAAATTATTGATTTTTATGCTAAAGGATTTTGTCTGTAATGCATTTCTTTCCATAGCCTGCCAGTCCTAAGGGACACAATATTACTGGGTGAAATTCCCCCATAGGGAAAAAGATCAGGACCCGACTTACGTGCTGGTTAAATCTCACTTCCGCCCTCTGTCTAGAAATTAAGATGGATTTGAGTGGCTCATAAGCCTTCAGTTGATCTTCTGCATGTGGCTGAATGTCACCCATTTTAAATGACTATATTTAGTAAACACTTTAATTACAATGTTTTTAAAACATTCTTTGAATAAATGTTATGTGATTAAAATGTCAGCTTTAAAAACCAATAACGTACCATGACAAGAAAAAGTAATCAGAATGTTAAGATTATATAAAACACCGCATCACAACACAATTCATATCTTGTCATTTTAGTGTTGATTTTAGCTATGTTTGAGAATGTTAAGGTGTCGAGGTTAAACTCTCAAAAAATCAGGAAATGACAAAGTTAGAGCTGCATGCACACCTTAAATCTAATCCCTTGTGCAGACACATTACGGTCTTTAATCATATACTCAAATATGAATTTTCAATGAATACAATGTAATATAGTTGTTTTTCCCCTATAGCCTTACTTATACATGTATGGCATCTTGTATAATTCTTAGTTGCTGAAAACCACATCAAATATTCAATCTAGGAAGCAGCCTCATTAGATCATAGTAGACAAGAATTATTTAATTTCATAATTCAGACTAGCACAGCCACCTCTGCATATTCTCCTATTGTAGTGATCCTGCTGCTGGTACTTCTAATCCTTTAAAGCACTTCTCCAACAAATAGGTTGCCGTTAATGCAACTGCACACCTTGATACCAGATAAAGAGTCAGCATCTTTCAATGCCAAGAAAAATTATCCTCAGATCCTAAAAGATGGGACTAGCAATGCATAAGACATTGAGACATTTCCACCAACTCAGTGGCAGTGCAGAGGTGAAAAAAACCCTTAAAACTGAAAATGTGTGAGAGATGGTCTTATGCTCCACAGTACACGATGACAGTGCATATGAGTGACAAGAGAAATGTATTCCACCAATATGCTGTAATAGTGTATGAGAGGGAGACATTTAATGGGGGGAGGGAGAGAAAATATACACTTGATTGTATAGGAAGGACAGTATATGGTTAGTGCATTGGAGACATTTCCAAAGAACAGTCATATTTTTTATTATCTATTATTTATATTAGTATAATGCCTAGAAATCCGAGTCATAGGCCAGGACCCTGTTGTACAAGGCGCTGTACTAACACTGAACAAAAATATTGTCCCTGCTGCAAATAGCTTACAATATAAGTATATGACAAGAGGCAACAGATGGATACAGTGTAATTGTAGCCATGTCCGTCCCAGGATATTAGAGAGACAAGGTAAGTGAGGTATTATCTTTTATTGGACCAACTTCTGAAGCTGGTCCAATAAAAGATATTACCTCCCCTACCTTGTTGGTACAGTTGGAGAGAGACAGACAGAAGAGTACAAGGAAACCATGACACAATATTGGTCAACATGATAGGCTGTGGCCTCAGCACAAGAGCAGCCTAACTGTTGCCAAGTTTTTGTAGGTATCATGTCAAAGGGGAGTTTTATGAAGGGATTTGAAGGCGTATAATGAGTTAGATTTGCAGATGTTTACACTGAGTACCGCCCAGCTGTGAGGGGCAGCATGGAGAAAGCACAAAGGTGCTTGTTTGAAACTTTAACAAGTGGGTGGTGGACCAGCCTCAGGTGCACCAAGTTTGCACTACTGTCTTGTTCAGGGAAGTGGAAAGGTGGCTTAGAGCTACAGTTCTCCCCCTTCTTTGGGTCCTAGACTAAGCAATGCACACCTGGACCTAAAGAGCTGGGCCTTGGTGTTCAGAAGCCATTATTTTAATTTCGTCTTATTGATGTCTCTGTTTCTGGTTGTTTCCAGGCAAGTGAATACTTCAACGAGTGCTTATCCAATGGATAGCTTATGTTTACTTGTCAAATCAATGAGAGAGAGAAAATAACCCCAGCCCAAACCCCAAATTATTTGTTTGGGATTCCTAGATTTGACTAACATAAAGTCAACCATCAGATCAAAATACTAAACTCGAATGTGTCAAGTGACGCTTTGTAAAATAGAGCATATGCAATAGGTGAATATACTGTGAAAGTCTTACAAGATTTTTCATGGCGGGGAGGAAGAGATACTGGGGCAATTTTTTTGATATGACTCTCCCTCCAGTTTGAGATGCTTCATTACCTTTGCAGTTACTTGTGAGGTGATCCAAAGTAGTAACACATCAATGTATTTAAAATATGTGAAACTATTAAACTGCAGCAATTCTAATCAAATGTAGTATAATATTGATTATATGCAATTAGTTACAATAAGGTTGCTGCTACTGGCACTAGTAATGCCCTAGGCCAGTGGTTCTCAAACTCGTTCCGCCACTTGTGCAGGGAAAGACCCTGACGGGCCGGGCCGGTTTGTTTACCTGCCGCATCCGCAGGTTTGGCCGATCGCGGCTCCCAGTGGCTGTGGTTCGCTGCTCCAGGCCAATTGGAGCTTCTGGAAGTGGCGGCCAATACGTCCCTCGGCCCGCGCCACTTCCAGCAGCTCCCATTGGCCTGGAACAGCCACTGGGAGCCGCGATCGGCCGAACCTGTGGACGCAGCAGGTAAACAAACCGGCCCGGTCTGCCAGGGGCTTTCCCTGCACAAGCGGTGGAACAAGTTTGGGAACCACTGCCCCAGGCTATGATTTATGCTAATCATATTGTTTATACCTAAAGTACTATGCATACAAAGTGACTTTGAAGGTACAAACCATTAAGTCTGATGCATAAACCTAACCATTGTTCAGTTCAGAAGAAATGCAAGTCCTTCCTTCATATAATGGGTGATGTCTTGCTTGTTCTTAAATCTCCCTGTTGATGAAAAAGGGGATGAATTAGGTTTCCTGGTATCATAGCGTAAAATGTAAGTTTAGCTGTATTGTGCCACTGGTCACCTATAGGCCACATATTTATTAAGGATTCACCAGCAAAAATTTGAAAGAACTGATTTTAATCCTCAAGCAGCTCCATACATCACAAGTAAACCCGTTTAATCAAAAGCCGTCTTAAAACTAGCTAGTGATTTAAAACTTAGCTGCTTTCTTTGCAACTGAAAGAGGGAAAGCAGCTGACAAGAGTAACGTCTATAAAGGCCTGAATCATCTAAAACTGCAGTATTAAGATTATGACAATTTTCCTTAACATGCTGGAGGATTGACAGTTAACTACTACAGGAGAGATTTGCAACTACCCAGACCAAATGCTCTCAAGGGAGATTTAGAGAAAAGAGACTGTGCATTATGTACATGTTTTGAATCATTTTTTTATGATCAAACAGCACAAAAATAATTAACATTGACATAACTGTTAATTAACACAATCTTGACAAATATACATAAAAGTACAATTTAATATTGATCATTTTCCTTTCCCCCTTGAACTACCAATCCCTTAACAGAAAACAAACACGTAATTTTAAAGCCCCAAACAGAACATAATACAAGTACAATTAGGACTGACAACTGATAGCAAATATGTCCCTTTTTTTGCAAATTCTAAAACATGGGTGAGAAAGGAAAAAGAAACGAGGAGGCGCATCTCCTTAAATGTTCTGATTTATATAATGTAACTTTCAGTTTTCTATGGTGCCCATTATCACAGTATCTAAATATTATATTTAACTTCTTAAAATGATTGAACTGTATACACAATAAGATTATCTATTCATTTTTTCTTACTTATTCTGCTCTTAGAGAGAGACAGTATTATGATAATAGAGTTGAGCCCATATCAACCAAAAGTATGAATTCAAACTCCCATACATTTTAGGGGTGTTTGGATTTGTGTAATCAGATTCAGACCACTTCCTGTGGATCTGAATGCAACATGGCTTCGAAACCTAGGGGCTAGTCACTGCTTAGTCCTTTGTATCATGTCAGTTTATAAAGATGAACTTGGTGTTTGCATATTTTTGAACATTTTTTTAGTTACCTCATAGTCCTAGGAGGGAAAGATTTTTTTAAATGTAAAAGCAGATTGTTATTGTAGCTTAGTAATGTCACAGATTTTGCCATAACGGAAGGGTGGCCAGGCCAAATTTGAGTGGGTGGCATTGAAACCTTATGCCACAGGGTTGCAGCACCACTCAGGTTTCGTCTGGCTGCCCCTGCCCCCCAAGCATCTGCCTGGTTTGCATATAACTACAGTGGCTTCTGCCCATGAGATATTTCAAGGATGGGGTGTGGGCAGTATTCTCTTGGGAACCTGGGGAACTGCACCTGAGGGCTTTATCTTCCCCATGAGAACTGAAACAGGAGAAGGGTGGTCTTTTTTCCCTGTCCCCTTCCTGAAGGATTGGAGGAGGGAGAATGCTTGCTTACTCAGTGGTGTCTCAAAACTCTGACAGCTGCTCAGCCAAATATAGCTAATAATTGTGCCAATCAGGAAATTAATTATTCAGTTTGCAAATTCCGGTTTCTTTCACCGGACGCTCAGAAAGGGAAGTCATATGTCAGCACTGCTGCAAGCAAAGTTGATGGTAGTGATGAGCAAACCTGAAAAAGTCTAAAGTTTGGATCTAGGATAGATAAACATGCAAAACTCTGGATGTTTATCTGAAACTTTTGAGCTTGAGCTTGGAAAACTCTTGGATTCAGAATTTCATAGATCTTAAGGCCAGAAGGCACCATTATCATCATCTACTCTGATCTTCTGCCTGACATAGGCTAAAGAACTTCGCCAAATAATTTCTGTATCTAGTTTTTGACCTCTGATTAACCTATAGCATATCTTTTGGAAAGCAATCCGGTCTTGATTTAAAGACTGTAGATGATGGAGAATCCACTATGTCCCTTAGCAGAATTATTAGTTAGCAGAATCATTTCTGGGTTAGAAAGCTATTTCAATGGAAACCTATCTGTTTCTTTGAAAATTATGAAAGATTAAGAAACGTCTGTCCTTGTGTGTAAATTTGATAGCTCAAACCAATAAACTATCCACCAATGAAAACAAGAATTTAGGCCCTTTCCAGACTACAACTGAAACCATCTTGAGCCTCAAGTCTGCAAACGTTTACACGTGTTCTTAATTTTACTCATGAAAGTAATCTCACTGAGTTCACATAAAGGCTCAAAACAACCAGTATGAGCCTATATGCTGTACTGCCAGCTCTGTGAAGCTACTACCTGTATCTTGTTTTACACAGTCCCAGCTTTCATTTTGAGGGGAGAGAGAGAAAAACACCATCCCTAACTCTCTAGTTGTTATCGTTCTGAAGAAAACCTCAAAAGTATGAACTGAGGGCTTGTCTGCAGTTAAAGCGCTGCAGTGGCACAGTTGCGCCTCTGTAACCCTTAGTGAAGATGTTACCTACGCTGATGGTACAGCTTCTCCCGTCAGCATAGGCACTCCACCTCCTCAAGAGGCAGTAGCGATGTCAAGAGGAGAAGGCCTCCCATTGACATAGTGCTGTCTGCACCAGGAATTAGGTCAATATAACTACATCACTCAGGGGGATAGATTTTCCAATCCCTTGAGTGATGTAGTTTTACTGATACAAGTTGGAAATGTAGACCAAGTCAGGGTATAACTGATGCAGAAGTGTCTGTGAGAGTCTGCAGAGAACTGGAACAATACCTCTGAGAGGTGTGAACTGCCCCATTCATCTCAATAAGGTGTTAACTCAGATGCCCAGTGGTCCTGATTTAAATGTTTTAAATGATTACTTGTTTTATTTCTCATGTCAGAAAAGAGATGGGAGATCATAGAGCTGCAAAATTTATTGAATAACATCTCATTTCAGTGCCAAAAGTGTATGACATTTGAGAGATATCACAACTTATTTTTCCCCCCAAGCAAGAAGGAGTTATGCCAGCCTAAGGAGCCCAGCAGGGCCCATGGGTATAATCAGTCCCCCGAAGGGAAGCCAGTGGAGCTAAGAGGGATGCATACTCTTATTTTGGACATCAGCGCAACCTACTGTGAGTGGCATCCCGTTTTGATGACTCACATGGATAGAACATATTTTGTGAGTGGATCTTAGAAGAGTACCACTACTCTTTTTTTAACTCAATCTGGTTCACGCAGATTGTTTTGTTGTTTAGAGAATCATGTTGTAGCAATGTTAGGCTATAAAATGGTGAGAAAGGTTATTCTCTAGAATGGCTTTTTTGAGAAATGTTCAGGGTAACCATTCTAGATCGTTGCTAGAAAAACAGTTTTCTCAGTTGGAAGCGATGGGTACAATTGATAAAAGTTTAGTTGTGTTATATTATCATTTAGCATCTGATTAAAGGAACCATCTGTTCTTTTAATTTCTGTCAACCCAATTTAGGCTGCAATAATACAAACTCATGATATGTTTCCCACAAAGTGAAAATCAAACATTACCCCTTATTCAAAGACTAACACTGTGGCTGCCAGAAAGGGGGAAATAAATAACGTTAAAAAAAAAACCCTTGAAAACAAGCTAAAAGAATAATTAATGTTAGAGTCTTAAAATATGCTCATTTTCATACACTAATTCCACAAGAAAGCATTCAAATACTTTTATGAATTATACATGAGAAAAATTTCATATTGGAAACCCAAACGGAGTTATCTTAACTTTATTACTAAGACCGGTAAAATTTTATTTTACTCTTTGATATTATCCAATCTAATGGATAGCATAAAACCTTACATAAGAGCAATTTCATGTTGTTAATGTGGCCTCTCATCACTTAGAGAAATTAATACAATATTTGCCAATGCAGCTAAACTTTAATGAAGTCACTGGGTTATTTAGGGCAGTAGGCAGCAGTTAGTAAAATAAGAAATGCACTTCTTTAGATGCCATCCAGGAGGTTTAAAGGGAGACAGTTCAGGTTGGCAGGCTCCAATTTGACCTACTTTCTCTCCATCTATTTCTTTTCAAGATTATTAATTTTTTATTTGTTTCCTCAGATTAAATGCTTCAGTAATGTCTCCTATATAAATAAAAATTGAATGTTATTCACAATTGATGGAAAGTAATTTGATTAAGGAAACTAAAATGGTTGCTGGTAAAGTTTGCAGATGGCACGGAAATTGGTGCAGTTGTAAATAATTATAAGGATTAGGTCAATTGTACAGCGTGATCTGGATCACTTGATAAACTGGTCTCATTTGAACAGCACATGTTTTAATACAGCTAGATGCAAGGTCTAGGAACAAAGAATATAGGTCATACTTTCATAGAGTTTAAGGCCAGAAGGGATCATTAGATCATCTAGTCTGATCTTCTGTATATTACAGGCCATTAAATTTCCCCATATACCCCTATACTGAGCCCTATGACTTTAGTTGGACTAAAGCATTTCAGTCCTCAGAAAACTTAAATATTGTGTGCCACAGAAAGAGAACAGGAGAGTGTCGGGTGCCACCAATGCCCAAGGCCCATGCAGGATGGGGGGAACTGTATTCTGGAAAGCACTCTGAAAAGGACATCAGAGGTTATGGTGAATAATCAACATTAGTTACTGTGGCTAAAAAGACTAACATGTTTTTTGGATGCATAACCAGGGGAATATCAAGTAGGAGTATGGAGAGGGTATTATCTTTGCATACAGCATTTCTGAGACCATTGCTGAAATATCGTGTCCAGTTCAGGGGTGTGAACTTAAAAAGGCTGTTGAAAAACTGGGAAGGGTTCAGAAAAGAGCTGCAAAAATGATTCAAGGTCTGAAAGATCCACTTTACAATCAAAGATTTAGGAAAGTCAATCTTTTTAGCTTATCAAAGAGAAGGTTAAGAGGTAACTTGACTATGGTCTGTAAGTACTTACGCGAGGAGAATATTTCTAATAATAGAGGAGCTCTTTAATCTAACAGACAGCGCATAACAATATCAAATAGCTGGGAGCTGAAGTTAGGCTAATTCAGACCAGATATAATGTACAAACTTTCAACAGTGATGGCAATTAGTCATTGGAATAATTTACCTTGTGGTTGTAGTGGTTTCTCCATGGAAGTCTATAATCAAGATTTATGTCTTTCTACAAAAATATGCTCTAGCTCAACTTCAAGATATGGACTTCATATAGGAATTATTGTGTGAGCGGAAGATTATAATGGTTTCCTTCAGGCCTTAAAATCTATGAATCCACAAACTATTCATCTTCATACTGAAGTGAAGTTGTACAGTGGAGACAGGTGAAGACTGGGGGCCAGGACTCCTGGTTCTGTTCCCATCTTTTCCACTGACCCTTGTGATATTTGGCAAGTCCCTGGTTAATCTGTGTGACTTGGTTGCCCATCTGTAATACAGTTATAATGATAATATTAGTAATAACACTTGCCTACCTCACAATTGTGTTCTGAAGAGTAATCAGTGTTTGTAATATGCTTTGAGGTCCTTGAATGAAAAACACTATATGCAAATGATGGGCCTGATTTTCAGAGGTGCTGAGCACTGAAAACTGCAATTGAAGTTAATAGGAGCTGCAAGCACTCAGCATCCCTGAAAATCAGTCTCTAAAATTATTATAATTATCAAGTTTCCAAGGGATTATTACATTCAATAGCAAGGAAAAATAAATGTAAATTATGAAATATATTTTGACAGTGTTCTTTTATTAATTGGGGTGAAGGTGATTTCTCTGCCTCCCTCCCTCCCTTGAAGCCTGCTAACAGCAAACAAACAAAAAGCTTAAATTTCTCTGAAAGGATGCATCTTTACAAACATTCTTGTTTAGCATATTAAGTAGGTAAATCAAAAAAATTGATTTTGCTAGAGCAAAACCAAGAGTGATTAAATTAAATATGCCTGGAGAACAGAACACTCCCCAAGATCAACAGTGTAATAAATGCATGTCGTTCCCCATCCTGGTGCGTTTCTAAACACTTTTGAAGTACAGTACACAGAATGCTCAACACTTAGGCTTTGTTGCAGCTGACAGCCTGTCGGCTTTAATGAAAATGTTCTCCGTTTAGAAGGTGACAGAAATTACATACATTTTCTCTTTTATTTTTTGTCATCTTTTATGTCTAGCATTTTTATGGTTTAAAGGAGTTGGTTATAAAAGTGTTACATAAGTATGTAAACTATATTAAGAAAAAGAGGAAGAGAAATGCTTTAATCTTGTAATTACACACAGTGGGTGTGGGTGAGAAATGTATACTGTGTGATAAATCTGACCGGTGGCAATAGCTCTTTATTTTTAGCCATGTTTAAAGAGGGTCAGGCAAAAATTCCTCTATACTGTAGTAAGTAAAGGTTTTATTTAACAACTCCCTTTCTTATATCCGATTGTGAGATCATTTAAATAGTGTTAATATTACGTGTACATTCAAAGAGGCAAGCCCATATACGGGGCTAAGACTAGAAGAAGATTACATGTACATCAATAACTCTATATTTCAAAATAATTGTGTTTAATACATTACTCAGATAATGATCATTTACAAATTCTTAGCTGTGCAGAGACATTATGTAATGTTTCTCTAGCTTTCAGACAGGTTTTTCAAAAAATAAGACCAGATTTGACTGGCATGTGTACATAGGCGCATGTGAGAACTTTTGTAGGCTGGAGTAGAGGAAAGAAGGCTCAACCAACAACATGCAGAGGTGCAAAGGGGCATTGTGGGGTCTGGGAGTGGCTTACATATCCATGCATATACCGTATGTCCCTTAGAACAACAATAGGCAATATACATAGGACTCAACATAAGATTCCTTTTCTTATATTGGTACGAATAATATGCATTAGGTGGGAGATGCTGTGGGAATTCAACTTTTAAACCCAAGTATATGCAAAGACTTTGGCATGTGTGTAACTTTATGCATGAGTAATCCCTCAGTGGCTTAAATCTTTGTAGGACTGGGGCTTTACTTAGTAAAGATACTATTGCAATCAGAATCAGTCAGTACCGGAGAGGGGGACATGGATCAGCATTCACAATGCACTCCTTGTCAGTACCCAGCCCAAGCCTGGGAAGCTAATGATCCAACCAGCTGACCAAATTTGGTGATGAATCCTGGTCACATGCCACCTGAGGTACGTTGTGCATATGCTAAGAAGAAGAAATACAGGAGATACTGATGCAGGGCACTTTTAGGACGTTTGTTTGGCCATTTGCACATGCAATTACATTATTCTCATACATGGTTGGGTAAATGAGCTAATTAAGACCATAACTGTTCACTTAAATTACTTAAAATTCATTCTTTTCAACTGTGATCATTAGGCTTAAGAGTTAGCCCCAACTGAGATTAATGAGGGCAGCTCACATCTCTTGAAGTGATCATGTCAGGCTGCCTGCTGTCAGAGGAAAATATCCTTGCATTGGTTACATGGTTCACATCATGAGGGTTTCTTTGCAAACAAGGAATATAAACTTTTTTAAAAAAAAGTCTAGATTCTATAGACATGTTGGTCAGAGACCTCAGAAGTTCTGGATCTGGACTGTGGGCTGGGTTTTTGGCATGACATGGCAAGTGTCCTTTTTAGCACAGATGTTGGAATCTTTACAAAGTAAAATGTATGAAAATACTGCACAGAAGTTAGGTTGCCAAATGATGAGTAAGGGGCAGAGGAGAGTGGATTGCATAGTTGTGTCTGAGTGTGTATAGGTTGTAAATGCCATGGAAAAGGGAGGGTTACTTAGCATGGTGCAAGGGGGTATAATGAAGAGTAATATGGTGAAACTCAGCAACATAAATTTTTCACTGAATACCAGTGAAACACCATGGAACAGCCTTCCAAAGAAGTGGTAGAAGCCCCATCACTGGAGCCATTTAAAAGTAGACTGTACACATAATTAGAAAATGTAATGTAGAGAGCAAGCATATACCAGCTAGTGAAGCCCTAGATGATCTAATAGATACTTTCAATCTCTAATTTCTGTGTTTTCACCCGTTGCAAGGTTTGTCAGCAAAATTGTTCAGCTGCTGTATGAAGAGTAACCTGCAGAGCCAAAGAATCCCTGTTTGGCTAAACATTACTCCTGGAAAGAGCTCGTAGTCACACTGGTAACCTCTTATGTAAAAAGAATGGTGCTGACCATTCTTATTGAGTTAGTTATTCATTGTTAGATCGACTATACCATATTCTCCAAACATTGTAATTAAAGATATTCCAATATTTTAAAATACAAATGCTGATTTTTTTCCTTGTAAACTTTCCATTGTATATTTTAGCCATAATTGTACTGCTCTGAAATACTATCTCCCAGGAGGTGGTATCTGCCTTCCACTATGCTAAGAAGCCTGTTTTGTTTCAAAGTAATCTGCACTGAAACACAAAGCCTGTGCATTTCAGTAATTAAAATTTTCAAGACAATGGTCCTTGGATAGTCCAAAAAAAAAAAAAAAACCAGCATCTCAGGGTAAACAATTCATGTTTTAGGTTTGAATATACTCCCAGAGTGCCTCCACGGATATACTATGGCTGAAAAGCCTTTTCCCCTCGCTTTCCCTATGACATCTGTCCCATGTCTACCACATCTGCTGAAGTTGGGCACTGAGCTCTGCATTTGATCCAAAGTGAGCAGGAGCTCAATATCCTGTATATTTATGTTTCGACGGGAGTTTTCAACAGCAGCTCAGAATAATAGTTTAATGTCTTTTGCAAAAATGAGGAAAAATAATAGATTCAAAGTTCAGCCTAACCCTGCTTCCACTGAAATAATTGGCAAATATTGCATAGACTTGAAAGGAAGCAAGATCAGGCCACGCCAGTGTCATATCTGAGGTTATTTTAGCATTCAGCACCTAACATGAGAAAGAAAGGTTGTCTACAGTTGTTTTAGCACACTGTGCCTTGTTCCAAAGGTTAGTCTGTGCTATGGTTTTAAATGAATTTCTACAAATTATTTTAAAAATTCTTTTAGATCACTGCTTAAATGGGATGGCTCAAGTAATTGTCCTCCCCACAAATACCATTTTATTTTGATTCACTGATTCTTAGAAGTGCTTATACCTTGACCCATTTGTGTCTAAATGCCCTTCATATTGTTAATCACAGACAAATCTGTATGTAAACCCGTGTTTGGTTAAAAGGAAGTGTTTCTCAGATCCATTTTATTGAATATTGGTTTATAACTGTTGTCATCCCTGTATATTTTCCACCATAATTCAGAAAGTAGGATATATTTTGCAATATGCATGTACAAATGTTCTCGTTGTAAGAGTTATCAAACACCAGGAGAACAATAGTGCACTGAGAATTGCTATATACTGTTGATCTCTTACTTTTATTAAATGCAGTCATATGTAGGGCTAAAATTCCAGATGGGTCTTCAGAGGGAGTTGAGTGAGTGTTCTTATGAGTGCAAAAGCTTGCACTGCATTCAAATTACAATGCTAGATATAAAATGATAGATAATACCACAAAAACAATTTTATATTTTCTTTTTATCCTGTCTCTCTTAATTCCCATTTATTCTAATGGAAAAACTTGGTAAAACCTATTCTTTCCCTGAAAGATTGATTGATTGATTTGTTTGTTTATTGATTGATTGTTATTCCAGCAATGTCTGGAGGCACCAAATGAGATCAGGGTTCCCTTGTGCTAGGCACTGTACATATGCAAAGTAAGATATAGTCCCTGTCCACAAAAGCTTATGATCTAAATAGGCAAGGTAGATAAAAAGTGGAAGAAAGAGAGTATTACCACCAGTTTGTGGATGGGGAATTGAGGCACAGATTGATTAAGTGATTTGTCCATGCTCATGCGGGAAATCTGTGATAGAGTTGGAAATTGAAGAGAGATCTCCAGCCTCCTTACCGACAAGACCCAACTTTCCTTTCAAATTTTGTTCATTTTTATTTAACAGTATTCCCCTCATCAATACAACTAGCTCTTCATCATCCATGATTCTTATGGTGCACAGGACAACATTGCTTCACCTTATTTATTTCCAGTCATTGTTGTTAGCATTATCAATTAGACCAACACAACATGGAGAACAGAGCTTGTTCATTATTCTGTGTTCCCTTTATTGGCTGCCTGCTTGGTTCTGTTAGCACACCAAATAAATAAATAAATACATAAACAAAAATTATAAAAACTGTATATACAGTAGCTTTTTCGTGTTCTAGGTTAAAGAAGAATGGATTAAAAAGAAATGTAAATACATATATTCATATATTATATGTAGACTCTTAGACTTTAAGGCCAGAAGGGACCATCATGATCATCTAATCTGACCTCCTGCACGTTGCAGGCCACAGAATCTAACCCAGTGACTCCTGTAGTAGGCCCATAATCTCTGGCTGAGTTACTGAAGTCCTCAAATCTTGATTTAGAGACTTCAATTTACAGAGAATCCACCATTTACTCTACTTCAAATCAGCAAGTGACCTATGCCCCATGTAACAGAGGAAGGCAAAAAAAAAATCCAGGGTCTCTACCAATCTGACCTGGGGGGAAATTCCTTCCCATCCCTGAGCATGTGGGCAAGACCTACCAGACATCTGGGAAAGAATTTTCCATAGTAGCTCAGAGCCCTCCACATCTAGTATCCCATCTCTGGCCATCGGAGACATTTGCTAGTAGCAGTTGCGGACGGGGCCATATACCATTGTAGGCAACCTTAGCATACCATCCCCTCCATAAACTAATACCAAATGCAAGTGGCTGTTTATAATATAATATTTTTAAAATTAATTGGAGAAGACTTTCCACCACATTTCTACAATGTTAAAGTACTGTGCGTCAAATGATGGAGCAGGACAATTCGTCCTGTCCCTTTTTAAAGAGCAACCTCTGCTGGGCTTACTTTCTTCTTGAAATTAGACTTTGCTTCTAAAATTTTAAGAATATTGCTGTGTTTTTTTTAAATCTTTGGTTATTTGAACTTGAAAGCATTTCCCTTTTCTTGATCTAGTTTATCTGAACTCATAATCTAGGCTTAAAGCCGAGAAGTCTCCCATTGCAATATCCCTTCAAGTCATCTCAGGTTAGCTTTGCTTTCTTTGTTTTCTATTCTGAGGTCACACTTTAAAGAGATGAGTGGCAGGGCCTTCTCAGGGCAGGGTCCCAGTCTTTTTCCAGATATGTCTTCCCCGCTGGAGATATTTCCAGATCTTGGTGTAAAATCTTTCTATTTTTGCAAGTTTCTCTCTAACCTCATTAGTCTCTGTGATCGGTGTCGGTCCGCCTACCCGCTAGGGGGCGGTGGGGAGCTACGTCGTCACGGGCTGGCCGGGGTTACGCCTCCGCCAGCGGGGAATTAGCAGCGGAAAGGCTGCCAGCCAGAGTCTGTAGCGCGCCCCTCAGGCAGGGGAGCACCGGCAAAGGTCAGTGGCGCGCCCCTCAGGCAGGGGAGGGCCGGCAAAGGTCAGTAGCGCGCCCCTCAGGCAGGGGAG
>NW_020664381.1:2946837-3186005 GCF_002925995.2 Terrapene triunguis
GCAGGGGAGCGCCGGCAAAGGTCAGTAGCGCGCCCCTCAGGCAGGGGGGCGCCGGTAATGGTCAGTAGCGTGGCTCGGCCGGGTAGGGGAACGCAGGCCCACCCTACACCACTGCGTTCCAGCCCAGGGCCCTGACGGTGGCAGGACGAGGGTCCCGCCACTGGATCAGCGGGGTCCTTCCGTGATACAGACTCACCACTGTGCAGCTTTGTCCCTGGGCTACTTCCTACCCGATTGCTTGTCCGGATCCCTCTGATCCCGTCAGTGCGTCGGGGTAGTCCGCTCTTGGCAGCTCCAGCTCCCCCTCAGGCTCAGGCTCCTCCAGCTCTCCCCAGTCCTTGGCTGCTGGCAGCTCCAGCTCCCACTCCGGCTCCTCCAGTTCCCCTGGATACTCGGCAGCGGGCAGTCCTGGCAGCCCCAGTCCGTCCTCCCGGTGCGGTTTCCCTTGGTCCAGGGCCTCCCCTGGCGCGGCAGCAGGATCTGAAGGGAGCAGCCCGCGGTCTGCGTCTGCCTCCCTCCTTGGTGCTGCCCTGACTGAGCTAAGGGCCCCGCCCTTTATACTTCCTGTTCCACCCCTCCCCTTCCGGGGGGTGGAGCTAGCTTGGGCTGGCCCCGCCCACTCCGGCTGAGAGAAAGGCCCTTTTACCTCCGGTTCGGAGGGCAGCCACCCTGGCTCCCTACAGTCTCCCTTTTCCTCACAATCTTATTTGAAAATTTTCTGTTTGTTTTCTGGTGCTTCTGAACAATGAGACCATTTGGTTTAATATTGTTTTATTATGCATATCCTCCCAAATAATTATTGTAATGTATATCATTCCCCAGGTAAATTACTAGCATAAAATAATACTCTTTGACATTTAAAGTAGTTGGCTCAAATTCTATATTAGCCAATTCCCTCCTATATTTTATTTAAAACACCTTTTTGGTATATGGTGTTGTAATGATTATGAATTAATGATATCTTTCTTTTATATTCATATGTCATACTTTTCATATATATTCTTGTACTTTTATAAGAAATCCACCTGAATTAATTTCAAGATTGGCATTCATAAATGGACACTTTGTAAAATATAAGATTGGCAACACATTATCTCTAGACTCTTATGAGGAAAACTTCAATTTTTTATCTCAGAAGACAAAACAATAATAAAAATCTTCAGGTGTTTTGAACACTGTAAACTCTTGTGTCTTTCAGGATCTAGATTTCTCATCACATCCACGGGAGCCTTGTATATTGTAGATGTACAGAATGAAGATGGATTGTATAACTACCGATGTATCACACGGCACAGATACACTGGAGAAACAAGACAAAGCAACAGCGCAAGACTTTTTGTATCAGGTACTCTGGAATTTCTTAAACTACATACTATATATTTCTCTCTCTAGCATACTGAACTGATAAGGCAGGAACTACTGGTTCTAATAATCACTTGTCTAGCAAACTAAATACACATGTAAGTAGGTAAGAATCTACAGTACTTTTCCTGTAGAAGTGAAACATTATAAATTTAAGTTGCTTTTTCTATTTTTTTTCCATTATTTATTTTCTGTTATATCCTATGTGGAAAATACTGTCCAGAATGCTATAATGTAAACTATTCCCTCAAAATATAGAAGCTACAGGTCCAAGGCTACACAGCAATTCATTCTCAGAACTGGGATAAAAACGCAGGAATTCCTGGCTCTTAATCCACAAAATTATGTTGCTTTCTACAGTAAGATCTGAACTTTTTTTTCTCTCAAATGGCCCTTTCATGAGTAATATACATTTAGAGGCACGTGGTCTTTTCCTCTTGTAGCTTGAAAGATTCACTTGCTATTATTATTCTACTTTCTAGTAAATATTGATTGAGATGGCTCCCATTCTGCAATATTCATGATTTAACCATTTTATTTTAGCCTAGGGTGACCAGATGTCCCAATTTTATAGGGACAGTCCCGATTTTGGGGTCTTTTTCTTATATAGGATCCTATTACCCCCACGCCCATCCCAATTTTTCACATTTGCTGTCTGGTCACCCTATTTTAGCCACTGGCCCTGTGAATGCAACACTCAGTGCCATCATTTCAAACTATCGCTGAGGTATTAGTCTGCCTAATTAGTGTGCACAAAGAGTAAAAAGCAGATAAAGCTAGGAAACAGAGAGTTAAAAATGAAACTCCACCTTCCTGTATCTTGGTAATTAAATATACATGGCCCTAAAATTTGAAAAAGAGGTCGGGCAGTAAAATTTGTCCAGGGATTTGGCTGAATTATGCAAACAAATTTGCATGTCCAAAAAAGAAGCTATTTTCAAAATTGGACATGCAAGCTGCATAAAAAATGTAATGCTTCTCCAAATAACATGGGGGTGGGGGGATATCAGCTAGGCTTTAGTGTGTATTTTGGTGAATTTTAGTAGGTCTACAGTGCTTTACAAACATTAACTCGTCACTTCCATTAGCTAAACAGGTATGCATTACTATCCTAAGTTTTCCAAAGGGCATAATTGAAGAAAAAAGGGAAAGTGACTTAACCAAGGGTGTTAGTGTCAGCAGTCAGGTTAGAAAGCAGGAGTCAGTGATCATATTTAAATTGCATCCAGGTGTCTTCACCCTGCAGGCTTACAAATGAGAAGGCAGATCATAGAGCAGTGTGTTTTATTTTTCTTTTACAATCTCATTATTTTAAAGCCAGTATCACAATTGTTGTATGTCTAGTGATTTTGGAACACTAGGGGTTGTCAATACTGCCCTCCTCCATGTCCCCTGTATCCTACCCTCTGTTCCCAGTCTTAATACAGGGAACCGGGAAGGAACTGAGAGTGACGAGAGGAGACAATGGTTGCTAGGACTGGGATTTAGTGCGACAGCATAGGATTAGAACCCCCACTTACAAACAGAGGCCTTGAAGAGATCTTCTGGGTCACTGAATCCAGTCCCCTGTTGTTGCAGGCAACCCTGCCATGTAATCCCATTCATAAATGTAACAAGTTCCATCTTAAAACCAGCTAGGTTTCTTGCCCCCACTACTGCTACTGGAAGGCTGTTCCAAAACCTCCCTCCTCTGATGGTTAATGGGTGTGTGTGTGTTTGTGTGTGTGAATGTCTTTGTACATGTCTGTTTCTGTATCCAAAAATCATTACACATCTGCAAAATCATCTGCTTTTGTGCCCCAGACTATAAGTGCACAGCCTCTCCCCCTCCCAGCCCCCAAGAGGCTATCCTTCCTTTTTGATGCATATGGCATGGGTTATAACTACGGTTTCTGGGTGTTTTTTTCCCCGGTTTTAATTTATAAACACTGATAAAACACCCATATATCTCTCATTAAAAAAAAGAAAGAAATTTGGTGTTTATCCAATAAACACTAGACA
Source organism: Terrapene triunguis (assembly GCF_002925995.2). NCBI lineage: Eukaryota > Metazoa > Chordata > Testudines > Emydidae > Terrapene > Terrapene triunguis. Next base: position 2,950,201 of record NW_020664381.1, read on the forward strand.
TGGGTACTTATATCTAAGGGTTTGTCTACATGGAGCAGTAATGCGGATACAGGGGTGTGATTTCTAAAGTGCATTAATGTGGTGTGCATTAATTAGTCAGTATAGACCTGGCAGGTGCTCACTAAAGATTCACTGGTGTGCTTTAACGTAGTGCTATCTGAAACAGTACTACATTACAGCATGCTAGAGAATATTACAAAGAGATTACTCATTACAGTATATACAAAAAGAAAGCCCACCTGCCCCTGATTTTTGGACATCCACATAAAACTCAAAAATTGCTAAAAATAAATTCTGAAAAATGAAATTAATAAACTTGAAAACAGACGCTCTAATTATGGCATTGTAGCAATTACCTGTTTTCACTATCTAACAGCTGTGGTCATAGCCCTGCAGATCATTCTGGGTATAGCAACTGTCACAAGCAAATAACTGAAGGACTCATTCTCCTTCCCTGGGATTAATCCTTTATGAGGGAAATCTGGTGATTAAATCCTCAAATCTTCACTTCTTGCAGCTTGTCAACTGTGACTGAGATCTTAGGTCACAAAGACTTGCAAAAGGATCAAACCTACTGTTCCCCTTTCTTCTGTGAATGTTATCTAATGATTGGTCAGCCCCTTTGAAAATATAAATCAGTATGTAAATGCTAAATATTATTTCATTATACAATCCAGAAGTATTTCACTATTCGAGTCCTGCTATTTGTACTATGGCCCATGTGGTTGAAACACTCACCCCTAATTTTTCCAGCCAGATGAGGAAATATAAGTCCAGCACAATGGTCTCTCTGGTTATCCCAACTATTTGGTCTTAACAGTAAAAGTTGATTTCCATCCTTCCCATTCAGCCCTGAAATATTGCCCTACTCCCTCATGCAGTCAAGCTAAAACTAAACCAGTGGTAATCTGTAATCAAGCCATTATCTTGACCAGCAAAGGAGGATTTCTACCCCGGTTGCTTCCTGGAACAAGGGGGAGAGAGGGCTTTCTGCCTGTTCCATCACTTATGCCTTCTTTGAGCAGCCCAGGGGATATACCTCTACATGGAGTTCCCTTTCCTGCCCAATTCCACACACACAGCGTTGTGGGAAGTCTGGTGCATCCTAATGCACAGAACTTTAACGTCAGCATTTGGGGCTTTTGAATTGGGCAGGAAAGGGAGCTCCATGTAGAGGTATATCCCCTGGGCTGCTCAAAGAAGGCATAAGTGATGGAACAGGCAGAAAGCCCTCTCTCCCGCTTGTTCCAGGAAGCAACCGGGGTAGAAATCCTCCTGTGCTGGTCAAGATAATGGCTTGATTACAGATTACCACTGGTTCAGTTTTAGCTTGACTGCATGAGGGAGTAGGGCAATATTTCATTACACCCTTGAAAAGCTAACTTCTGCTCTCATTTACACTTCTGCAATCCTGCTGAAATCCCTGGGGTGTAACCAAGAGCCGAATCTAGCTTCACGCACAGAATTCCACCTCCCAGTGACTTTGTTTGAACAGGACACACACACAAAATCCACAGCCAAACCGTGTCAGACACAGTGTTTTGCCTCAATTTTCCATTGTCCTTGTTCACAGCCTCCTGCAGCTGACTGCTGAATCACAATATTTTAAAGAGGTTGTTGCAGTTTGTTTTTCATTAGATTTTTGAATTGGGATATAGTGCTTTCCTGTTTACTTTATTGGAGGTGATTACAAATAGAGAATTGGGTTTCTTTTCCTCTTTTCCTTTCTGTTTTTAACTGAAAAATGGCTAACGGCTTTGTAGGAGCTCCTACCAGGAATCTTTTTGAGGACTAGCCTATGAGAAAATATGGCTATTGAAGAGATACTTGAATACATTGGAACAGAATGCAAGAAAGAGGGGTCACTTTAGTTTTATTTTGTACATCCCAAAATGGATCTATATTATCTATATCTATATTATCTCCTCCACCACACATGCTTTGTAAACCAGTGCATGTGCCACAGGGAATAACTGTTCCATGAAGCAAGCACACGCATGTTGGACTCTGGTATGTTAGATCTCTTTTTTTTCCTCAATCCACTTCTTTAGTTCCCTGAATCTGAATAGGTGATCCTTGTCATGTTTCAAGGTCTGAATGCCACTTCATGGATTTGCACTTTAGGGGGTTGCAAACTACCACTCAGACCTATCAAACCCTTTGAAACTGAAAACATCTATTCAAAAACCTCCTGCTCCTGGAAGCTTTTTAATAGTGTTGCACAAAAGTGGCAACCAAACCAAACAAACAAAAAAGTAGAATTTCCTGTAAAATGTGTAGCCATTTTATATGCAACTTGTAGAGGAGGGATGGAAACACTTAAGAAAAATTATTCAGATCTACCTAGGTGGTGTTTGGGATTCAGCTGGAGCCAGTAGAGGTTGTGATGTCATCTGGGTCCCTCTCTCTAGCCCAGTCTGATCAGGACCTCTCAGGATTAGGATTACAAAGGCCCAGGGTCCCAGGAGATAGGGAGAGTGTCAGCCACAATGGTGAAACTTGCTCTAGTAGCCAATTTTTCTCCCCAAAGTCTCTTTCTTTAAGGACCCGCAAACAGAGGAATGGAATAACCTGTACCCTCATTATTTTGTCAACAATTAGGCCTAGTTTCTGACACACCAATTATGGTTCACTTTTCTTATTTACCAAATATGATCTTCACACAGTGCTTGAGTAATATCAGTAGGCCTTTTAAAAAAATTCAGTCTTTGTCTCCTTTTCATACCCTTTTCCATAAACATTGTTGTTATGGGTTATTGTGACGTCTCATGAACTTACACTCACTTTTTACAGTTGGGCTCACAATCAGGGTAAATTTGCAGGCCCTATTATCACAAAACTCATCCGTTTTAGTGGAACATGGGCATCTAAGTCCCTTAAGTAGCTTTGACAATCACAACCAGGATGTATTTTAAAAGTCACTTCCAAGTTTTAAAAAAGTTATAAAATCAGTTTTAAAAAAATTAAACAAACTGACTTAAGGTGGCCAGTATGTTATGATCTTCTCACTTCATCACTGATTCTCAGTTACTCTGTAGCATCTGTTGTATTTTGCACCCTCATGATAGTGCTACTTCATCTACCTTTTTTGTTCTGATGGGCCTCAGATCTTTTTTCCACTCCAGCATCATGATGGACAATATCATCTGGTTGACAGCAGCAGCATCACAACTCATCAGCTTTGTGGTTTGATTAAATGCCCATAAAATAGCACACATCAGGGGTAATGTACAGGTTAGTGTCCTCTTGAGTCTGGTTAGAAAGCATATAAAATGTTGTATCACTCCATGCAGCTCCTATAGCCATCCCAGGCACATCCCTGGTGGAATTAAGACCACATCCTTACTTCATTTAGTAGCAGAGAAGACCACTGTGCATCTGAAGCTCCTTAAATATATGCTATGTTGAACAGTCCACTGAAGTGTCAGCATATCTTAGGGACCATTACTAGCATCCTATCCATATTTGCGTTTCTCCTGAGTTAACTCCATCAAAACCAAGTTGAGGCAGCGGGATGCCAAACAGGATATATACAGAAAACTCTTGTTACACAACATCTTCACGTTGTGGCTGCAGTCTGACACTACAAACCAGAGATGAAGTGGGAGCAGGTTAACCATTTTGTTATGATTGCTTTCAGCTTTTCTAAAATGTTACAGGGAAAGTGTAATTTCTGAAAGCCGCACATGCACAGCACGGCATGCTAACAAATGTTATAGGTGTTGTTGCCAAAGATAGACCCAATGGTTACTGATGCATGTAAAATCATTGGTTTGGATGGTAGAGCTTACGGTTGGTGAAAGCATGCTGTAGAACTGATGTTCTTCCTCAAGTGATTGCACATGTCCATTCCACTGTAGGTGTTTGTGTGCTCCATGGCACAGCTGTTGTAGAGTTTTTTATTCTGGCGATACCCATTGGGGTGGCACAAGCACTTTCTGCTGACTCGTGCACCACACGCAGGCATAAAGGGCTGAGCCACCCTGACCCCACCCACACACACTCTTAGTTCCCTCCTACTTCCCATGACAGTTGCTGGAGCTCCCTTATATTGATTCTGCAAGTCTTTTCTTTTAGTGTAGAAGCAGTACCATTTTGAGAATCTGTGTAGTTAGCGTAGATTAGTTGAAAAAGAAAAAAATAGGTTTTTTTGTTGTTTGTGTGTTTCTGGTGCCTAATCTGGGTACCAGCCCTGGTACTGGAGTTATGCTGCACTCTCAGGGCTTCAAGCCCTGCCACTCTTGTGGTAAGGCAGTGCTGATTAGGGACCCTCACCTCAGCTGCTTTAAGTGCTTGGGGAAGGCTCACGTAAGTGACAGATGTAGCATCTGTAAGGGCTTTAGGACCTGCTTTGAGAAGGATTGAGGGTTTCCCCCTCAATCAAGAGCATCTCTGCATCCATCTCAGCCAACTCCATCTACTGGCCATAAGGAGCATCAATGCCGCAAACAACTTAGCGTTGGTACTGAGCCCAGCACCAAGCAAATTCAGGACTCTTCTCATGAGCAATCCCAAGAAGAGTGGGAATGGGACCAGCCGCCAGTTGACATTGGTGGAGGTGTCCTGCTCTAGGGAAGTTCAGGAGGTGCTGCTGAATAGTACAAAACCAGTAAGAGCACTTACCTGGCTAAATGAAAGAGATTTTCCATTTGATCCAGACTGAAAGGGTTGCTTCTATTAAGCACATGCTGGACTATCTTCTGTCCCTAAAACACCAAGTGTTGGAGATTAGCTCAATCAGTGTGCAGCTAATATATGGAGATATACCTATCTCATAGAACTGGAAGTCCAGCCCCTTGCCTTCACTAGCAGGACCAAGTACTGATTTTGCTCCAGATTCTTAAGTGACCCCCTCAAGGATTGAACTCACAACCCTGAGTTTAGCAGGCCAATGCTCAAACCACTGAGATATCCCTCCCCTAATGTCTAACCTAGCATTCCCACCTATTGCTAACTGATCTCTTTTTCCAGCCCAATGTCTGTAAGACTTTTAAAGGGCCTGGACAGACTATTTCTGCATGTGCAGAATGCTGCTCCCCCATGCAGCCTGAATCTAGTCTTAGCAAAGATGATGGGTTCCCCCCACTTCAAGCCTCTATTGACCTGCTCCCAGCTGCATCCTTTGATGAATGTACCTTTTTTTAGTGGCCATTATACCAGCCAGAAGACTGGGAGAGCTCAGGGCGCTAGTGTCAGATCCTCCATATACATGTTTCTACACAGAAAAAGTTTACCATCATCACCCAAAATTTCTTACCAAGGTGGTTTCCACTTTTCAAACCACTTTTAACCAAGAAATCTTCTTGCTGACTTTCTTTCCAAAGCATCATAGTCATCAGATGAGGAGAGCCTTCATGCTCTGATGTTAGAAGAGCTTTCACTTTTTATCTGGATCAGATTAAACCTTGCAGGTCTCCCACTCAGTTGTTTATTGCATTTGCAGACAGAAGGAAGGGCAGTTCTGTATTCACTCAAAGGATCTGGTCTTGGATATCCAGTTGTATTTGTTTTTGTTACAAGTTGGCTAACATGAAGCCTCTGGATAGAGTGTTGGGTCATTTGACTAGGTCCCAAGCAGCCTCTGTGACCTTTCTGGCTAACATTCCCATATTAGACATTTGCAAAGCAGCAACCTGGTCATCTTGTCCTACATTTACCTCTCACTACGCCATCTCCCAACAATCTAGAGACAATGCTAAATTTGGATGAGTGGTCCTCCAGTCCCTGTTCACATAGACTCTGAACCCACCTGCACTTGGGGTTGCTTGTGAGTCAGCTACAGTGGCATGGGCATGTGCAGTCACTCAAAGAAGAAGAAACAGTTAATAACCTTTCTGTAACTGTTGTTCTTCAAGATGTGTTGCACATGTCCATTCCAGACCCTGCTTTCCTTCCCCTCTCTATCGGAGTGTTCTGGGGGGAAGGAACTGAGGGGGTTCAGGGACAATTCTGCCCTTTATAGCTGTGTGCAATACATGAGGCAGCAAAGAACAACAGTTACGGAAATGTTAGTAACCAGTTTATAGTGGTTCAAGTGTTTTGCTAGCATCCAGATAGAGGCAAAGATTGTGTGGTTATCTTTGATTAAACCTGACAATTCACATTTTACTAACTGTTTATATAAAATTAACATGGGTGACTGCTTAGTCCATTTGTTTGCAGTCTAATGGTATTTTAAATTTTAGAACTGTTTTTATAACTTGCATAACAACTCTGTAGTACACAGCAGATGGAGTGCAACAAATAGATCAACATATGCTAGGTGAGAGAGAGGGGGAAGTTTAACATGTGGAGTCTACCATGGTTAAAATGTTGTCGCAAAATTGGTTAAGATATAAGAAAAATAGCTTCATTTAAGTCAATATTTGATATTATAATAATTATTTATTTTATTTTATGTTAGTAGCAGTAGTAATAAACATGAATTGTGTGGTAGTGCCTAGAGGCCTCAGTTAGGTTGGGCCCCATTGTACAGCATGAAGCACAAACATAAGAAAATGACAGCTCCTGGTCCTAAAGAGCTTACGGGCTAAAAAACAAGACATAACACATAGATCGTTATGTTTGGTGAAGGTATCGAAGCATGATGTGCCACATTTCTCTAGAATAGAAATAACAACAGTCACATGGCAGTTGGGACTTGTTTGTGTGAGAGAGTCTTCCTGGGAACCTGAACAAAGAGCAGTTTGCTGGAGTTATAAGCTCTAGTTTACTTTTGCTATCTAAGATTCCTTTTTAAGAATATACAATATTTGTCAATTAGACTACACGCCCCTTGCTTCTGCCCATTTCTCTTCTGACAAGGGAATAATTCACTCTTCTAGTTCAAAACCCTCCGACCACTTAGAAGCAGGTGGAATATATTGGTTTAGTTCTAGGTGAAATGTGTTTACACTTTCTGGCTCTTCTCTTTCCTGATGGGTGACGTGAAGAATGACTGCCACCTGGAAAAAATCCAGTGGGAGGTCTTCCAAGTAATCATGCAATGTTTAGTTAGTACATGCTGCTGGATGTAAGCCAGTACTGCTGAGATACCACAATCTGGATGACGGGTGCACAGTAGCAGTTTACAGTACATAAAATTCTGGGATAGCAACTAAAAAAAAGAAGATAAATAGCAGCATATTGCTTAGAAAATGTAATAATCTTAATTAACTACACTGAAAACATCTATTTGCTTTCCAGACCCAGCAAACTCAGCACCGTCTATTCTGGATGGGTTTGACCAACGTAAAGCCATGGCAGGACAGCGAGTGGAGCTGCCTTGCAAAGCATCAGGGCACCCAGCACCAAAGTACCGTTGGCTGAAGGACAACGTTCCCTGGGAGCCAGATAGCAGGTTTCGGCAGACAGTCACAGGTCTGCTGATAGAGAACACACGTCCTTCGGACTCAGGCAACTACGTTTGTGAGGTGTGGAACAACTATGGTACTGCTGAGGTGATAGGGCATCTACATGTAAAACGTAAGTCCAGAACTGAATGTGGCAAGTATAATTTCAAACCCATGATTGTGCTTGGTTTTGCAATGGAAGGAAAAGAAGGAAATATTTTGTAGAAGCTTCTTTTGTTATTGTTTTTGTTGCTGTTACTTGTTTTGTTATTGTCAATGGTGGCTCCTTGAAGCTGCTCAAAGGTTTGGAATGTTATAAACTGTCTTAGTGGAGATGGATTAGCGGGCAGAATGCAGATGAGAGATCAGAAGTGCAAAATGAACACAGTTTATCACATGGTTATGTGATTTTTCACATAAAGGATGTATTTTGCTTAGTAATAGAAGTGGATGAATTGCAAACAGTCTTCTGAATAAAAGTGTCAAGCTCTGGTCACTGGGGTTTCTGCTATTCATTATTTTGAATATTCAGATAATCCCTGAGTATTCATGAAAATGTATGCAAATCCTGAATGTCTCATGAATTTTATCATAAATGATTATTAGTCTGAAATGCTGTATTGGAAAGACTGTTTGCTGTTTGTTATTCTTCTGTTGTTTAATTTTTTTGGTATAAAGGAACAGAAACAATACCATTTGACTTAGATTTGCAACCACACAACATGAATAAGAAATTGTGAAAAGGAAAAGTGTGTGAACAATCCATCATCTAAAAATTATTCAGTAAATAATTACAAATAACAAATACATCCAAAGGAAATAAGGATCTTTTATCAATGATTCAGAAATTTAAAAAGATGGCTACATTTGTAAAACATTCATAACAGGTAGATGAATCAGATCCATTTAATATTGTACAGGCTCGTAACAGACCAGGAATATCTAGCAATCCTCAATAGAGAAATAATAATAACATTTCCATTATCATATTATACAATATTCTTTAAAGCAGAATTAAGTTAACTAAGGAATTGTGTATGTATGTATAAAATATCATATATAATTATTTATTTAACTCATCTGTTTTACAGAATATAGTATAACATCTTATATCTATAGCTCTGTGTGTGTGTGTGTGTGTGTGAGAGAGAGAGAGAGAGAGAGAGAGATGTAAAATAAATAAGTAATATTGATAGCGCATCCAATATTAGGTACAATGCTGGTCATTAAACATGCTAAATAAACAATATCTCATCACATTTGATTCATAACACATATCTACAGATGATAAAAGAGATGTATTATATTTTGAATTATTTCTTGTTGATAGAGCTGGTATTGAACAAAAATCCTGGGGAAGAATCCCATCTGGATATAAATTTCATGGTGGTCTGTTATATATGTACTGGGCCCAATCAAAATGTAGGGAGGTTGAGATGCGGATCCAAATTCAGTAGCTTTAGTTGTTGGTATGTGTGTGGATAAAGACTCCCTTCCTTGTGTTTACTATTGTTACTTCAATACTGTGAATTTTCTTTCACACATAATATCAAACTTCAATAAAAATATATCATCATATTCTTAAATGGTGATACTGAGAATAAAGTCAGGTGGGCTATCTTACTGCTTTGTGTGCTTATCCCACAGTGAGTTCCACACAGAGGCACCCTTGAATCCAGGCAGAGCCCCACTGATGGCAATGGGACTCCAGCTGGGTATAGGGGTCTGCCTGTGCAGAACTAATTGTGGGACTGTGGCCTTAAAAGGCCTTTGAAATCAAACATGGTCACCTATTCTCATTTCAGAGATGTGTATTTGTGATTCAGTATTTTTTCTCTGTGACAGGTCACCTGTTAGTCATATTTTTTTAAAAGATACATAATGTCTTCCTTTCCCCCTCCCCCCCTCCTTTTGACTTAAATCTTCAGAGCCTCTGAAAGCCACAATCAGTCCACGGAAAGTTAAAAGCAGTGTTGGTAGTCAAGTGTCCTTGTCCTGCAGTGTGACTGGAACTGAGGACCAAGAACTCTCCTGGTACCGAAATGGTGAAATCATCAACCCTGGAAACAACGTGAGGATCATGGGGATCAACCATGAGAATCTCATTATGGATCGCATGGCCAAAAGTGATGGTGGAGCGTACCAGTGCTTTGTACGCAAGGACAAGATGTCTGCTCAAGACTATGTTCAGGTGGTGCTAGAAGGTTAGTCATTACTTGCTTTAGTGGGGTTACTGGCTACAGTGAAGTGTTATTGTATGTATATAGTATATACAATATGCTTGTGGTCTCCAATTATAAAGAGAGAGAAGACCCTGTGCCTGTAGGAAGGATCAAACTAGCCACACACTTTGAGGGATATTTGTGCCTCTCCATGCTCCAGAACAACAAATGAGAGGAAATTAGGATCCAGGTGTCAAAGAAATTTATTTGAAAAATATCCCTCCTACTGAAGCCCCACCAAATGCGTTAATTTTTTGCTGCTATCCAAAATTCTGTAACTCCAGGACAAGAGAGAAGAGAGATCCCTACCGAGGATCAAACATTTCATTCCAAACACAGTTTTCAGGCTGGTTGTGAAATCAGTTGAAGGTCTGGAGATCATCCTAAGTAACTGACACAATGTTCCACATAATAATCAAGTGAGGAAAGTAATCAATTTGTACAGAGCCGGTTCACTAATGAGGCTGTAGTGCAGTCATGGCATGGCCACTATTTTTAGTCTTTATAGAAAAAGAAGAGATTACCTGCTTGGACCTAGTTACCTCGGCAACCATCTCTTGTGACTAAGAAAGCCTAAAGAGCATATTGATAATCTATAATGATGTCGAGAGAGTGCAGGTTATCAGAGAGCGACAGCAGGAAAGATTTCAAAGACACTCGGGTCTTGCTGGGAAAATAATGTCTGCTTTCATCTCCAAAAAAGCCTGTCACTTGAATAAAAAAAGGGCAGAGGTGCATACTGAGCGCACTCACTGATTTATTTGTCGTGTGTCAGTTTCCATTCAGGATAAAAAGCTGATAGCTTTTTTGTCTTGTGAGAGATGACAGTGCAAATGCATGGAAAAGGAAAGGAAGAGAGAGAGTCAGAGATGAAGAAAGAAATTTTAAATACTCTGTCACGCATCCAATAGGACAGGAACAAAGAGAGAGGGAGAGAGAAAAAAATATATAAGAAACCCAACCTAATGTCCCTGCTGAAATGTAGGTGTTTCAATGTACTGGAAATTATCATTTTGATGCTCTTAGGTGATTGTGCTGGGGAGAGAGAACACTGCTGTACTTTTTTTTTTAATCCTGCTGAGATTCAGCACATTTTGTGGGGATAGCAATTCAAGCTCCACACACATCACGAGATCTCCCTCAGTTTTCTGTGTGCTCCTGTGTTGAGATTACTAGGTAAGGAGAGGCTATTTCCAATGGAATTATGCTGGTCTGAGCCTCCATGAAATGTGCTGAGTGCACTACGTATTCTCTCACAACATTAGAGTTACTGATGCTTGTCACTGATGTCCTTCCCCATTACATCTTGTATGGAATTAAAATGAGTTATTCCCATAGGGCAAAGCCCACTGGGTGGGAAGAGAGGGGTTTTCAAGAGGCTTAAGCTGTTCTTTATACTGTGATTAAACCACCCCCTTATAGTCTTTGCTGATGCTAATATTTTCTCAACTTTAAAACTAATTGGCTGGCCCCACTATGCATTAGATCCAGACAGTGGTATACAGAATTGTTTTCTAAACCTCTTACTAGACTGCTTCCTACATATTATGAGCTGAACCAGATGCATTCTTACCCCCAATTATATTTAAATCCATTCTAAACACCACTCTTAAAGTATACCATAATTTAAAAAAGAACAACAGAAAGAGTGTACTGTGTTGCAAAATCTGGGAAAGAATCTTCTAAATAATAATAGGGTGTCATTTTTGTTAAAACCATTACCCTTCTGTGCTATCCAGTTAGAGAATAATTTAATTCTACTCCATACTTTGAAAATCCTTACCTTTTCTTTTCTCGCTTGCACCTTGGAGACTTCGGTTAAATTGTGACATGGGTCACAAGAAAATATATTTGGTGTCCTCTCCACCTTGGTAGATTTGTGTACAACACTAACCTACCTCAAAAATTGTCATCATCAGCATGAGTAGCAATTTATATTTGGAAAAGGCTTATTTTAATACTGGTATAAAAGAGATATTGCAGGACTGAACTGAATTGGCAGAGCTGTGTGGAATTAGCATACACAAGTTACGCCTGGCTTTGGCCAACATTATTCGTCCTTAACTTTCAAAGGAACTGAAATGTATAATAAATATATCCCCAAACCCCATCTTAGGCTTACACTCTACTTCTTTGGCTTCTCAATTGCCTATGGCATCCACGCCTTTTTCACAGGAACATGTGAATTGCTATATCAGAACAAACCAATGGTCCATTTAGTCCAGTATCATCTCTCCAACAGTGGTCAGTACCTGAAGCTTTAGAGTAAGGTGCAAAAGAAACCCTGCAGTAAGCAGTTATTAGATAAGCTGTCCACAGGAAAAATCCTTCCTAACCTTCATTAATTAGAGGTTGGCTTATGTTCCTGAAGGATGAGGGTTAGCGTCCCTTTCAGAATTCTTGGTTTATGGGCTAAACAAAGTTAGTGAGAGCAGTTTTATTGTGCATACATGCTGTTCATTTGCTTTCCGTTTCCTCTTCAGATGGAACTCCCAAAATCATTTCTGCCTTCAGTGAGAAAGTGGTGAGTCCAGGAGAACCTGTCTCCCTTATGTGCAATGTGAAGGGGACTCCTCTGCCTACAATCACCTGGACACTAGATGAAGATCCCATAATCAAAGATGGTAATCACCGTATCAGCCAGATTATCACCTCTGAGGGCAACGTAGTCAGCTACCTGAATATCTCTAACACTCAAGTTCGAGACGGGGGAGTCTATCGCTGTACTGCCAACAACTCTGCTGGAGTCATCCTGTACCAGGCTCGAATAAACGTAAGAGGTGCTTGTCAAATCAGCTCCTCAAAAAAACACACATAACTCATTGTAGTGGAGAAGATTGTTGCATGCACTGGTTTGAATCTTGGAATGCCGAAACTGACTTACTGTGGTTCTCTCATCTTCACACCTCCCTCAACCCCCTCTAGAAACTCTGTTGTATGGTTTAAGGTTGGAAGGCCCCTTCCCTCTTTGGCTTGTGAAGTCAGCTTGTTATACAATCTCTTTCCCTAAACTTATGTTCCTCAAGCATGAGGGTTAGCGTCCTCACTAATATGTTTTCCTATTTTAGTTTTTGCATGCATGTGTTTCTTATTTTCCTCTCCTCCTTTAGTTGTCCTACATTCATTGTAATTACTCATGCACATGGTACGTTAGCTTGAACTTGTAGTTCTACATGGCATAATACCCATCCTCATGATATTATATTTTATATACATCAGAATGAATGCTAACTTTGTCAGTGTTCTCATGTGTAACAGGATTCTAGCTTAGCATACGTTTTAGTATTTGACATTTAATTAAATCATTCCCTAGTCTTCAATTTGTAATGCAGCAAAGATTTTATCAGACAAGTATTCAATAATACAAACATATACCACAGCCCTAATTAGAATGTATGCTGTAGGGCGAGAGAAACTAGAGCACATAAAGATTAGGAAGACTGCTTAAGTGGTTCTTAAAAGCAAAAACTGTCAAATGTTAAGAAGAAATGTTATGCAGGCTACATTAATGGATGTTGTAAACATTTATATAATCAGCAAAAAATGAATATTTCCTCTAGCAAATATGCCCTTAAATTATTTTTAAGAGTTTCTTTGTACTTTTCCAGGGCCAGCAAGCATCCGTCCAATGAAAAATATCACAGCAATAGCAGGACGGGACACCTATATACATTGCCGTGTGATTGGCTATCCATATTACTCCATTAAATGGTACAAGAACTCAGACCTGCTTCCTTTTAACCATCGCCAAGTAGCATTCGAAAACAATGGAACGCTGAAACTCTCAGATGTGCAGAAGGAAGTGGATGAGGGGGAATATACATGCAATGTTCTGGTTCAACCCCAGCTGTCTACAAGCCAGAGTGTACATGTGACTGTAAAAGGTAATGTTTATATTGAAATATAAAGCTAAGCTAATGGCCAGAAGGTTTTTAATCAGTACAAGAATCCACACATGTAAAATTGTACTGGTGATTAGAAAATAAGCAATAGGACAGTTAAGCTGCTGTTTTTTTAACAATTGTGTAGGCATGATATATAGCCAATGGTCATCTACAGATATCATATTATACCAGACTTGCTCTCATTGAGTTGTGCCTTGTCCTGTTGACTTCAGTGGGACTACTTGCTTAGTAAGGTACTGCTCACCATGAGTAAATCTGGGAGAATCTGGCCTTATATGATGACGAGGACTCGAGTGCTTCTAAAAACTGAAGACTAAAGAGCATGGAATGTAATTCTTTGTTTTCTTATGAGATGACTCAGTGGCTGAGGATGACTGATCATTCAATGTTATGTTCACTGAAGTTTCATTGGTCATTGTCTCTTCTTGGTGACTAAAGTCAGTTTTGTAACCTAGTTATTTTTCAGCTGCTAGCAAATGCAATGAGGTTTTGTTAGTTATGAATTGTGTCTATTTCTCCTTTTTCTCCAGTAAGCAGTAAACAGATTCAAGAGCTAAATTAATTAAACTTGATTTAAAAAAAAATAGGAATTGTTTTTTTCAGGGAGATGTTGATGCTTTAAAGAGAGAGCCATTTCTCTAAGTTCATTTTAATGATACACAACTTGCAATTTGGAACAGGATGTTTGAAATCAATACAAAAGTTCCCATACAAGGATGTAAACCTTCAGAAGTAGATGATGATAATTTCCAAGCTTTGCACCCAGACCAGACACAAAGACATTAAAGATAAAAAGCACAAATGTGCTCATTATGCCTGATTGTTCAAAACTAGGTTGTACTGCGATGTGGTCCAGTCCCCCATCCAAGATGACTAACAAGTTCATTTCACATAAGCCTACAGGAAGAACTGAAGTACATTTTCCCCTTATAAATTTGTTCAAAAGCTTTTCTACCCTTTTGTATTTTTCTTTGATTAATATGTCTCAGGCCTTAGATAAGATACCAAGAATATTTCTAAGCCTTTTTTCTTGTTTTCATTCTAGAATTATGTTAATTGCTTATTACTTGAAGGGGTGGAGGGATTAGGTTGTAACCAGTAGTACTGTGAACCCTTCAAGGAGTGACCCATCATGTTCTTTAGCCCAGAAGGGGCACTGTTCCACGCAATCTGTTATAAAAAGCTGCTAACACTGCAGCTTTTTATCATATGCTCTATCTTGTCTGTCACCGTAATAGTCTTGCAAAACTGCCGTTGGTGCATCTCTGTGAAAATGAATGTTAAATTAGTGATTGTGCTGATGTCGTCTCTACTGTTCCCCCTGGTTGAGAATGCCATCTTTTAATTATATCATTCTTCAAGTGCTTATGACAGCTAATTTAATCAGATGTAGATGGGAGTGCTCTTACTATATTTGTAAAGAAAAGCATTGGCGCCATACCTATACAATTCAGATATCTAGATCAAAACACAACTGCCATTCTGAAAGCGATTTGATGCCTTAGATTCAGACATGTGGATGGATTTTAGGACTATGACTTTTATTAAACTTTAACACAGGGGAGGGGTGCTATCCACCCATCACTCCTGGTCTCCTATACCAGGCATTTAAGTGGTTCCAGTACAGCAGTTACAGGGCTCCTTCCATATAACCCATAACTTGGGGTAGGATTTCCTCAGCCTACCCCCCCAGGACTCAGCAGGCTCTGAGTCCTACCAACCCCGCCCCTATTAGGGGGACAGAGGCAGAAGGTGGGGACCTTGGCCCATGAGTGCCACCAGGTCTCACCCTATCCCATTAGCCCAAGACCCATCAGCAAAATCCCATGTCTTTTACCTCTGGGAACCATTCACTTTATCTTTTTAATGGCACTGGAAACTGGCCACAAGTTTTGATGAATTAATAACTCAACCAGCTATCTCAGTTAGCAAGTACATTCCTGCTTAACCTACTGTGGCTCCAAGGTGCTGTGAGGAAGGCAAAAATCTCTCCAAGCCTCTGCCAACTGGCCATATGGAAGAAAAAATTCCTTCCTGACCCTCAATGTGTGAACAGCTAGACCCACAGCATCTGCCAGACTGGATTCCCATTCTTAGCTCCGGATGGGTAGGAGGATGGGGCTGCTGGAATGGAGATGAAAGAGGCCCCACATGGCCCAGGCTTCAGGTTAAATTCCTGGAGTTCGGGGATGTGAGCCAAACATTGTCCTTCTCCTCACCCCCCCAGCTGGCCAATGAGTGCCAGATACTCCAGGGGGGAGAGGAGGTAACTGGTGCCTCTCAATGTGTCTCCCACCCTCGCTGCTGGAGCTCCCCTCCTTTGCCGCCAGCCCCATTAAGTTCCCCCACCCATTGAGGTGGGTGGGTGGCATTTTGACTTCCAGTGGATAACAGATTTCAAACTTGACTCTGCCTCTCTCTGAAAGTCTCAAACGATTCAGAGGCCTTTAATTTATCTTGACAAGAATGAGGTATTTAAAAAAATAAACTAGCTAAATCCGTATCCTAACAAATTATTTTTACATTAAATACAAGATTCCAAAAATGGGCTTTATTCTGTTGTCTCGTCAAATCTGAACAAATTTTAATTTAGTTGTTATATATTTTAGCTGTAGTCCAGCACAGCCCTAAATTATCCTGGACAGCTACACATTTTTTTGTCGCAATAGTTAATAACTACATACGGATTTTATCCTGCATATTATATATAGTTCCTTGGACCATTAGCAGTTAACAACAGTCAGTATTTTCCTATTGCTTGAAAATATAATGTAAACTATTATAATTTTAGTGTGCTATCTTTTCCTCCATAATTCAGACTGACACTGTTATGTCTGATACTGAAAAATACAAAATGTGGAGCAGCTTCAATAGATTAATTCAAATATCTTGAAATAGTTTCATAGAGTTTAAGGCCTGAAGGGACCAGTAGATCATCTAGTCTGACCCTCTGTATATCACAGGCCCTTACATTTCATTCATTTCATTTGCACAGCCAATCTTAATTCTGGCATTTCCTAACTTCTGAGTGCTTGCCTTTGCCACCTTAATAATATTTCTTCAATATAGCTATTTGTGGGTAATTTCCTGGCTTTTTAATAAACCAAATTGCAAAAATAAAAATTCTATCCTATGGCATCATATTGATATCCACTGCACAGATCTCTGTCTCTTGAACTAAAGGGTGGTTCTCCTGTTTGCACAGACTCTTCTGTTCATTCCTCCCAAACTTAACCCATTCTGCTCTGTCCTGTCCAACCTATCCTTGTTTCAGTCCTATCGTTTCCCCACCTGTGTCCTCCTTCCAGTTCCATTCTCTTCACCTCGTCAATCCCAGTCTCTACTCCTCAGGCTTTTCAGTCCCAGTCTTCCCCTCTGAGCTCCCCATCCCAGTCTCCTTGTCCAACCATTTTCAGTTCTCCCTCACCCTCTGGGTACAACTCTTGTTCCCTCTGCATTTGAATTGGGCAGCTTGCTCCTCCATATTGACTGGACCCAAAAGGGGGTGTGACAGGGTGTATAAACCCTGCACTGGTGACAAAGGGTTTAAAGAGTTGCTGTGGGCAAGGCTAGCCCCATCCCTCCGGCTCTGTCAATCAAGTCAAGGGTGGAATAAAGGCTTAAAAACAGGAAGTTCCCAGCAGCTGCTGGACAGCTGTGGGAAAGAGCATATGGCAACTCTACACTTCCCAGAGGAGACTCCTGGAAGCCTTCATGGGAACTTCCCTTGGGAAGGCCATTTACCATCCCCTGCTCCATGTGCTTACAAGGAGACAGTGACCCAGTTATACCAGCCAGGTAAGATAGGTCCGGCAAGCCCCAAGGTAAGCTGATTAGTTGCTTGGTGCTGCTACTCTCTACTCCTTTTGGGATTAGAGAAGCTGAGAACAGACAAAACGGACTAGGGGAGTGGGAGCCAAGAACTCCATCCCCAGAAATCCTAGGGACTCCTATTTAGGCAGAGGGGGGCACCCTGAGGACTTTTCAGTGCCAGTCCAGTAGGAAGCACCCATCGTCAGCCCGAGAACTGTGACAAGGAAACATTGAGAGCACAAGAGAGACAGGCTCCCTGCTGTCATTTCTGATGCCTGTCCCCAACCCACCCACAGCCGTCCACAGCTGCAATTGCGGGAAAGTTCTGCTCCCCCTCCACCCCCCGCTGGAAGCCGAGCTGGAGCATGCTGAGTGCAGATAGAATCTCTGGAGTTTTTAGCTGTGAAGTTCTAGCAAGTCTCTATTGAGCAAGTGTGAACTGTGATTTTTCAAAAAGTCATAACTTGGCCAACTGTGGACGGCTTTTTTTCAGGGATAGTGAAGGGCACGTCCCTGGCACAAAAGCCACCTCCCTGACAAATTTGAAGTCCCTGCCCTAAAGCATGGGAGTGCGAGATCTTCTTGAAGGAAAGATTATTAGAATGGTTTACATGAGCATAACAATGTATTTTCCCCCAACCTTGTTTTGGAAACAGCCAAACAATTGTGGATGAAATTTTCAAAAAAATGTCAGCCCGTGGCAGACACCCAGCATGTACAATTACAGCCCAGACCATTAAAGTAACTGAATACAGGGTGTGTGTGTATGTGTGTGTATATATATAATGATATTTTTTTGAAACATATTGTTGAAAAATTAACCCTTCAAACGGTGAGATCAAAATTATTATTATATATTCAAGCTATAGTAAAACCATCAGAACTAAGTGGTGATTTTTTTGGTCAGTCTCATAGGAGATGCTTCCCAGCTGAACAGCCTGCTCTCATTCACGTTTCTCTTACTGAAACAAATTGAAAAAGAAGCCCAAGAGAGGGGAGTATACAGCATCATTACACAAATGCAGTGTTAAAATGTAATATCACTGATTCCATAGAGTTTATTTATGTCTATGGTTTAGAGGAAGTTGCACAACCTTACCTTTTGTAAACCTTATAAAAGAATTATATTAGAGGGTTTCTTCTCTGGTAACAGGAAAGCCAATTATGGGCTATTTCTAAAGTATTTTATGTTACAACTGTCTCAATAGCTCCTCTTTGCCTTTCTTGGGAAATGTCTGTTTTTCTCTAATTAATAAATAAAATGTTGCCCATTGATTTGCATTGCAGATCAGAGCATGGGAGGCTGCTTTAGAAAATGGAAACTATATAGGCATGAAAGGAGAAAACTAGAATCTTTCAAGGGTTCTATGGATCTCTTTATACTTTCATCAAGCAATCTGCTAGTTCTTTCATGCTTGGTTCAATCGTTAGTATATGTCTGACAGTAAATGTGAGCTTCGTTGCATGCATGTACATAAGGAAGGCCTTACTCCATTTCTGCACTAGTGAGACTAGTGTTGCAAGGTTTGGGATGAGAAACATTTGTTAGTCTCTAAGGTGCCACAAGTATTCCTGTTCTATTTTTAGCTTTGATATCCTTCCTAGCCTCTGCTGTAAGTGAGCTGAGACAAGGCACTGAGGCCTGAACAGCTTAAATACGCAGTTTGCGTGAAATGATATTTTAACCTTGTATAGACTTGAGAAAACACTATATGGTAAGACAGCCCTACACTGTGTCCTCTCATTGCTGATATGCTTTGCAACTTCACTATAGTCTAATACTTTATTAATATTCTAATAGTAGGTTAGGGGGTTGTGGGTGGGTGAGATTCTGGGGCCTGCGTTGTGCAGGAGGTCAGACTAGATGATCATAGTGGTCCCTTCTGACCTTAAAATCTATGAGTCTATGAGTAATACTTTTCAACAAATCAAGGAAACAGTTTGTGCTGTCTTGTCAGGTGAAAGTTGATGGATATGTCCATTGCATATGCCAGGTGCAAATCAGCTATGATCCCCCTTCCTAGTACTGTTTTATTTTTATATTTTGGAGTACTTTTATATTAATTGGCAACCTTGCTGCTCTTATTGCTATGTTCACATGAAATATCTTCTGTGGGAACCTTCCAAATTCACGTCTCAACTTTTTAAAAATTGTTTTGTATGCATTAACACAGTGTAGAGGTTGCTGAATTCCATTAATAAAAAAACACAAATGTGATGTATCCTGAGTCCTGCAGTAGACAATATATCTGTTCTGCTATGTATTTCTGATTATTTTACTTCCAAAAATGCAAACAATGGCACCGCTGAAAAATAGACTTGGAAGCTGTTACATTGCTATGATTGTACTGTATTTGTGATGGAGAATTAGTCATATACATGTATGTAACAAAATATTTTGTGTACTGTTGTTTCATACAAATAGAAAAGTATGACATATTAATTTTGGTTTGATAACTCTTTATGAAATGTATTGTATTTGTGTGTACAGGAGTAGTAGAGCTGGCTGGGAATTTTTTGACAAAATAGTTTTTCGTCAAAAAATGCCAATTCATCAAATCGGGCACAGAAACATAGCAGTTTTCATGAAACTTTACTCAAGTCCAGTTTGGAATTTCTTGTGAAAGAGAGAGAGAGCTACCCCAGCACAGCCAATAGTCCAGTGGCTAGGGCACTCATCTTGGATATGACATACAGGGTCTTAAACCTGGGTTTTCTATATCCCAGTTGAGTGTGCTAACCACTGGGCCAACAGCATTAAGGGAAGCACAGCCATCACTGTCTGAAAAATGTCATCCATCTCTACCCTTAACGCCATGTTAATGCAGCGTTTTCGTTTGTTTTGGTTTAAGTTCTTTGCATTTGAATTTCCCTTGTTTGGGGGAATTTTTCATTTCTCTTACTGATATTAATTGAAAAAGAAGTCCAAGAGAGAGGACGATGCAGCACAATTTTAAAAGAATGCAGTGTTCAAAAGTGATGTCACTGATTTCATAAAGCTTATTTATCTCTGTGATTTAGAGACCTTCCCACTACCTCCTGCTGAAGTTACACCACCTTACCTCCTGCAAACCTGATAGAGGAATTATATCAGAGTGTTTCTTCTCTAATAACTGGCTCTTACTCATTTATTTGAGGGTTATGGCTGGTATATGTGTATGATATATATAATATATGTACTACACATGAATATTATATATGTGTACACACATATATGTAAGATTATAAAATCAGGATTATGAATAATGGAAAAGTGGATGTAAAACCAACTGTCTGGGTGTAATTCTGGAATTATGATAGCAGGGGAGTTGGTGTGAAACCAGTATGACTGTCAAAGTAGTTGCAGGAGTCAATTCAAGAGCCAGTAGTCCTTTAAAATCATCCTGCCGGTAGTCCCCTCTCACTTACATCTGTGGCTCTTAGCTCAAGTCCTTTAGTAGATCTCAACCTCTCACCTATAACATGAGGAGAGAGGCAATCTCCAGTGTGGCTAAGGCCCAAACTGTGGAAATAGTTAGCTCCCTGTGCAGACAAAGGCATAGTAAGACTCAATGGTTGGAAGCTGATATTACATACATTCAGGCTAGAGCTAAAGTGCAGATGTTTAACAGTGAAGGTAATTACCCATTGGAGCAATTTACCAAGGAACATGTTGGATTCTGTATCAACTGAGATCTTCAAATCAAGATTGATGTCTCTGTAAAGTACATAGTCCAGCTCAACCACAGTTCAATGGAGGAATGACTGGGTGAAAAACCGTAACTTGTGTTATGTGGGAGGTTAAACTACGCATTCACAATGCCCCCTTCTGGCCTTAGAATCTGTGTAAACCTTCTTGCATTTCCTAATTTATGAGTGCTTGATTTTGCAATATTTTTAATGTAGGGTTGTGTATTTCGGGGGAGGCGGTACTTTATATATATGTCATTGGCATAGAAGTGAAGAATGCACTATGATACAGTGCCCTGATAAATGAGTGTCTTTGTACAGCAATAGAATCACACAGATCAGCCCCCCCGCCCCCCTTTTTTTATGCAGTTGCTTAGCAAAGGCTTTTAGAACATTGTTTCTCCCTTTTCAGGACAGGCTAGATTAACACTTAGCAATGAACCCAGAACATACGGAGACAGTAGCTCAGATCAATAAATGTCATTAGCAGATGTAATGTTAGAAGATGTCTAGTCTGTTTATTTGGTCACTCTTTTCAGTTTGGAATAAATATTTTGATGAATGATAATCCCTGCTGATAAGGTTCAATATGCTGCAGTAAGGGGCAGACAATTGAAAGTCTAATGCTCCAGTGACTAAGTTGGATTCTGCACCTAGTAACACACAACTGATGAAACCGTTTAGGAGAAACCAGATGTTGTTAAGGAAATTTACAAAGAGCTCGACTGTGGCTAGTCCTGGGTGTCTGCACAAGGCCCAGACACTGTCCTGATCCTTGCACTCTCAATGCATAAAAACCAAGTGACTCCAGTCCAAATGGAGGTGAGTAAGCGCCCCAAAGGGGCAGAACAAGTTGATGAGGGTCAGGCCATTATTTGTATCAGCCAAGGGATCTAGACCAGTCTGGGAAGGGGAGCTCACTCTGTACCCTGTGAAAGGGTGTGTCAGAAGCCATTCATGTAGGTGTTTCTGTTCGCATGCTGCAGAAAAATCCACTAAGGAACAGTGATACAAAGTGACAACAACCTCAATTTCACTGTGGGGGACCACAGGGGGTGAGGGTGGCGATGCTCACAGGGAAGATTGCAAAGACAGATTAGTTGGAGGATGTACTGTTTCAATGAATCCCCTCAGCAATTTCCTCCAACAAGGTTGCTATGGACCTTTGGCCAAGAAATTAAAGTTGCTTCTCTCCTAATGGAAGGCAGTGGTGAAAACTGAAGGTAATCAAAGGAATCTCTCACAAGT
This sequence comes from Terrapene triunguis, assembly GCF_002925995.2. Classification (NCBI taxonomy): domain Eukaryota; kingdom Metazoa; phylum Chordata; order Testudines; family Emydidae; genus Terrapene; species Terrapene triunguis. The sequence goes on from NW_020664381.1 coordinate 2,972,389, forward strand.
GCGCTTGCTGGGGCAAGGAGACATAATTTGAACCTTTCTGCACTAGTGAGCCTGACCAATGATCCTCTTCTTAAATAAAATAAGTGCTCTTAGCTTCAGCATTCCTAAAACATTACAAGAGCTGGAATTTGCACTGTTTTACCCCAGGCTTACTCTTCACTGGATCTTTCCTTGTCCTACTCAATGTTTTCTTACTTACCATGGGAGTGGAAAAACAATCCACCGAGCATATGGGGAAAAGCCCACAGGCTCTGGAGACCTGTTTGCTCAAGTCCAAGCTTTTGCCACAGGAAAGCATGTTTGTTATAGCAGTACATTTTAGCAACACAATTTTTGAAGTATTTGTTATAGTATACTTGTCTGTACTTCTAACAGTACTATATGGCCCTGTGTTACACTCCAGTGTAACTGCAGTTATACCAGCATAAAACTGGAGTAATATAGTGGTAAGGTGGGCTTTGTATTTTTTAAAAGAAATGAAATAGTTTCTTTAGTTGGGGATAGATGCAACCTTTGTACAAATTGTATTTATTCAAACATGACGTATCAGAAATCTCTCTCTTATAGCCACTTTATTTTAGAAATATTGGGACATATTTTTTCCTAATGATTTTTTGTTGTCTGTCATTGGGTTCTTGAGATGTGAAGTGTATTTGTTTTCCAAGAACATACCTGCTCGGGTTAGCTCATTGAAGCTGTCTTGAGCAACTCAAGCATACAAATATAATATCAGACTAGGTGTTAGCAACAAGTTGGAGTTGTCACTGAAATATTGACATTGATCAAAGCAATGATACTAATAACATATTGGTTTTAAAAAATATTCCCTGCCAGGACACCAAACCGCTACAGGTTACGTGCCTGTTAAAGGTTATACAACAGGAGTAAAGAGTGGTCTGTCTCATTTATGCTCTAATAACCTGTTTGGAGAGACAATGTGCTGGTCTTCAAAATGTCACAACTACTTTCTAAATTCCATCTGAAAACTGCTACATAGTGGTGAAGTCAACCTACATATTATAATGCAAGAGATTAGGGTGGAGAGGCTAAATTCAATACCTTGCAAAAAGTTGCTCAAAAATTTGAATCTTAATTTGATCCTTCAGAATCGCCAAAATTAGGGTGGGAATTTCATGAGACGAGTCTTTCTTGCAAGTTTCTGGAACTTTCCACGAGTACTTAAGCCAAAAATTGCCCCAGACTATACACCTGCTTCTGATCCCAGCAAGAAACTGGAAGTATAGATGTGTGAATTATTTTCAGATATTACATAAAAACATTCCCTATTCAGTCTGAACTGCTTTGCTGATGTCTATTACAGTGTATCTAACACTAGGTCTACACTACAGCGGGGGTCCGACCTAAGATACGCAACTTCAGCTACGTGAATACCGTAGCTGAAGTTGCGTATTTTAGGTCGACTTACCTGGCTGTGAGGACGGGGGAAAGTCGACCGCTGCCGCGCTGCCATCGACTCCGCTGCCGCCTCTTGCCACGGTGGATTTCCGGAGTCGACGGCAGAGCGATCAGGGATCGATTTTATCGCGTCTTCACTAGACGCGATAAGTCGATCCCAGAAAATCGATTGCCTGCCGCCGGACCCTCCTACTTTCAGGCTTTAATGCAATCTCTATCAAATATTTGCTAGATTTGGAAGCCATGACAAGTAATGTCAGGTGACTTTCTGCATGTGAGCCTGTACTCCTAAATTAGCATCTTTACTTCAAGCTATACTACTCTTAGGGTCCTCTGAATTGACATTTTTGAATGGGGAAGGGGGAAAGCCAGTACTTTGTTCCTCTTTGTCTCCATTTTCACGACTATGGAAATGTCAACCTCAAAAATACAAGTTGAAGAAAGAACAATTCAAAGAACCCTAACCCACACTCTAGTGTATAGCCATTTTTGTCATCAACGTGAATGGGAATTGGGACTGTTCCAATGTCCAACATCTGAGAATAATTTACTGGATCAGTATGGACTGTCACTGCTACCTGAAAGAATGTTTCTGCTATCAACAACAGCAGGGCTTCCAAATTCAAATTATTTTTTCTTCGGTCTCTTGACATCTATCCCATGATTCTGTTATAAGAGCTTGTGCAAATGGGTGAAGTTAATATCAGAACTTCACATATTTATTATTTCTCTGATTAATTTGTAGACACAAATCATAGTCTTTGACATATTAAACCTAAAGTGCTTCATTTTCCCCTCAGATACAAGGCCCATGCACAATGTTTAATTCCAGTTAAGCCTTCTTAATAAATACCTGATGTGTTGAACTAGGTCTCTTAATAGGGCTTGCATGGGACTGAAGTGGTGCACAGACCTTTTGCTGCCCTTGTGCATAGAAATTAATTTCACCCTAAGGTTCTGATCTTGCAAATACCTATGCATATGCTTAACTTTAAGCATCTGAGTAGTCCCATTTGAAGACAGTAGGGATAATTACGTGGCTGTGAGTAACTGTTTGCAGAGTTGTCTAATGGTTAGAACACGAAATTCTATTCCAGACTTATTCTGTGATGTCAGAAAGTCACTAAGGCCTAAATCCTCAAAGGTATTTAGGCACTTAACTCTCATTGAAATCAATTGGCAGTAGGTGCCTAAATACCTCTTGAGGATCTCAGCCTAAGACCTGATTCTGCAAGGTGCTGAATATCTTCCCAGAGCATATTTAGCACTCTTGATTTCCATGAGAGTCTAGGGTGCTCAGAACTAGATCTGGGCAGGAATTTTTCAACAAAACATTTTTTCATCAGAACCAAAACTTTTCACAGAAAGGTATCGATTTTGATAAAACTTTAGTGGGGAAGGTTTCTCAAGTCAGGGATAGAACTGAGAGAGAGGGAGAGACACCCATCCACCATAGAATAGCCAGTAGTCCAGTGGCTAGGATACTCCTCTGGGATGTCAGACCCCACAAGTTTAATTCCCTGCTCTTAATCAGAGCAGGAACTTGAACGTGGGTCTCCCCCATCTCCCAGGGGAGTGCTCTAACCCTCGGCTATTCCGAGGTGGGTTTCTCTCTTGCTCTAATTTTTCTCACACAAAATTAAAAGGTCTCAATTTTTGTCCCAATGCACAACACCACCAAATGCTAAAACCTCAACATTTTTTGCAAAATGGAAGTTTTGTTTTCTGGGAGGCCTTACTGAGAATGTTTCAGGAACCACAACTTGCTGGATCAGGATGTAATGGTCTGATTTTAAGAGGTGCTGAGCACTCACAGGTGCCATTGACTTCAGTTGGAATTGTAGGTGATCAGTATCTCTGAAGGTCTTGTCACCTCAGTTTATCCATCTGTTAGATGGAAGAAATAATGCCTACATCATAGAGGTGCTGTAAAACTTATTTAGTTCATGTAAATCATATTGAGATCCTTGGATAAAAACTGCTATGTAGTTACTATTTTTTATTACTATTACATATGCGACATACCAGCTGGCAGGCTGAGAATAGTTTTCTTTTCAACAATTATCAGTGTTTTCCATAATTATACTATATTTGCAATAACTTTTTTCTTTTAATTTTTCATTTCAGTTCCACCTTTCATCCAGCCTTTTGAGTTTCCAAGGTTCTCCATTGGACAGCGAGTCTTCGTTCCATGTGTTGTGGTCTCAGGGGATTTGCCAATCACAATCACCTGGCAGAAGGATGGCAGGCCGATCCCAGCCAGTCTTGGAGTAACTATTGACAACATTGACTTCACCAGCTCCTTAAGGATTTTTAATCTTTCACTGATGCACAATGGGAATTATACCTGTATAGCTAGAAATGACGCTGCAGCTGTGGAGCGCCAAAGCCAATTAATTGTGAGAGGTAAGATATGTAATTAGTCTGAAGGGCACCAATTAAACAGAAGTCAACAATATTTCCAAATGAGCACTGTTTGATGGAGGTATAAAATCGTGGAATATATGGGGTAATCCCTCAGGCCTAACAAGCTCCCTCTTTGGGGGGAGGGATAGCTCAGTGGTTTCAGCATTAGTCTACTAAACCCACAGTTAGGAGTTCAATCCTTGAGGGGGCCATTTAGGAATCTGGGGCAAAAATCTGTTTGGGGATTGGTCCTTCTTTGAGCAGGGGGGTTGGACTAGATGACCTCCTGAGGTCCCTTCCAACCCTGATATTCTATGATTCTTTCATCTTAAAGAACACAGAACAATAAAGCAGAAAAACAAACATAACTTTTTCTTTCTGAAAGTACTGAGCCTTGAACCTAATCAGCAACCAAGGAATTCATTAGGGCACAGATGGGTGCCACGGGATTTAATTTATGGAAAATATTTTGAAGCACCAACCCACTCATCATTTAGGAACAAAGCATTTAAACTGCTATTATATTAGTTTCCCTTTTTTGGTATTCTAGTATGATTCTCTGTATTTTTAATTTAGCAGAACAGTATCTCCTACAAATCATGCTAATAAACTGGAGAACATGAAAATTTCTAGGAACTGCCTTTAGCAGTTTCCTCCTGCTTATCAGTTTTTAAAATATTATTTCTGGCACCTTAGAGACTAACAAATTTATTTGGGCATAAGCATAAGCTTTCATGGGCTAAAACCCACTTCATCAGATGCATGGAGTAGAAAATACAGTAGCAAGATATATATATATACAGAGAACATGAAAAGATGGGGGTTGCCATACCAACTCTAACGAGACTAATCAATTAAGGTGGGCTATTATCAGCCGGAGGAAAAAAAACTTTTGTATTGATAATCAGGATGTCCCATTTCAAACAGTTAACTAAAAGGTGTGAGTAACAGTAGGGGGGGAAATTAGCAAGGGGAAATAGTTTTTACTTTGTGTAATGACCCATCCACTACCATCTTTATTCAAGCCTAATTTAATGGTGTCCAGTTTGCAAATTAATTCCAGTTCTGCAGTTTCTCATTGGAGTCTGTTTTTGAAGTTTTTTTTGTTGAAGAATTGCGACTTTATCTGTAATTGAGTGTCCAGGGAGGTTGAAGTGTTCTCCAACTGGTTTTTGAATGTTATAATTCTTGACATCTTATTTGTGTCCATTTATTCTTTTGCGTAGAGACCGTCCAGTTTGGCCAATGTACATGGCAGAGGGGCATTGCTGGCACATGATGACATATATCACATCGTAGATGTGCAGGTGAACGAGCCCCTGATGGTGTGGCTGATGTGATTAGGTCCTATGATGGTGTCCCTTGAATAGATTTGTGGACAGAGTTGGCAACGGGCCTTGTTGCAAGGATAGGTTCCTGGGTTAGTGTTTTTGTTGTGTGGTGTGTGATTGCTGGTGAGTATTTGCTTCAGGTTGGGGTGCTGTCTGTAAGCGAGGACTGACCTGTCTCCCAAGATCTGTGAGAGTGAGGAATCGTCCTTCAAGATAGGTTATAGATCCTTGATGATGTGCTGGAGAGGTTTTAGTTGGGGGCTGAAAGTGATGGCTAGTGGCGTTCTGTTACTTTCTTTGTTGGGCTTGTCCTGTAGTAGGTGACTTTTGGGTACTCTTCTTGCTCTGTCAATCTGTTTCTTCACTTCAGCAGGTGGGTATTGTAGTTCTAAGAATGCTTGATAGAGATCTTGTAGGTGTTTTTCTCTGTCTGAGGGATTGGAGCAAATGTGGTTGTATCTTAGAGCTTGGCTGTAGACAATGGATCATGTGAGGTAGTCTGGATGAAAGCTGGAGGCATGTAGGTAAGTATAGCGGTCAGCAGGTTTCCGGTATAGGGCGGTGATTATGTGACCATCACTTATTAGCACTGTAGTGTCCAGGAAGTGGATCTCTTGTGTTGACTGGTCCAGGCTGAGGTTGATGGTGGGATGGAAATTGTTGAAATCATTGTGGAATTCCTCAAGGGCTTCTTTTCCATGGATCCAGATGATAAAGATGTCATCAATGTAGTGCATGTAGAGTAGGGGTGTTAGGGGACAAGAGCTGAGGAAGCATTGTTCTAAGTCAGCCATAAAAATGTTGGCATACTGTGGGACCATGGGGGTACACATAGCAGTGCCGCTGACTTGAAGGTATACATTGTCCCAAAATGTGAAATAGTTGTGGGTGAGGACAATGTAACAAAGTTCAGCCACCAGGTTTGCTGTGACATTATCAGGGATACTGTTCCTGACAGCTTGTAGTCCATCTTTGTGTGGAATGTTGGTGTAGAGGGCTTCTACATCCATAGTGGCCAGGATCGTGTTTTCTGGAAGATCACCAATGGATTATAGTTTCCTCAGGAAGTCAGTGGTGTCTCGAAGATAGCTGAGAGTCAGAGGTGAAAGTAAGCCGGTACGGTCTGGTACGGCATACCGGCAAGAGCCGGTACGCCGTGCCAGACTGGACTGTCTTCCCCGGCGGTGATTTAAAGGGCCCAGGGCTCCAGCCACTGCCGGAGCTCTGGCAGTGGGGCTCGGGTGGCACTTTAAAGGGCCCGGGGCTCCCCTCAGCGGCCGGAGCCCCAGGCCCTTTAAATCACCGCTGGAGCCCTGCCGCCCCAGGTTAGCGGTGGCAGGGTGATTTAAAGGGCCCAGAGCTCCGCAGCGGTCAGAGCCCTGTGCCCTTTAATTCGCCCCTGAGCCCCGGGGCTCCTAGCCGCCTCTGCAGCTGGTAGCTCCAGGGTGATTTAAAGGCCCTGGGGCTCCCAGCCACAGCCGGAGCCCCAGGGCCTTTTAATATTGAAAAGTCCCACCTATTCCGCTTGAGGCCAGGCCTCTTCCAGTTGAGGTCACGCCCCTGCTCAGGACTCCGGCGTACCGGTAAGTCCTTTAAGTTACTTTCACCCCTGCTGGGAGTGCTGGTAGTATAGGGCCTGAGGAGAGAGTCTACATAGCCAGACAATCCTGCTGTCAGGGTGCCAATGCCTGAGATGATGGGGCGTCCAGGATTCCTAGATTTATGGATTTTGGGTAGTAGATAGAATACCCTGGTCAGGGTTCTAGGGGTGTGTCTGTGCAGATTTGTTGCTGTGCTTTTTCAGGGAGTTTCTTGAGCAGATGGTGTAGTTTCTTTTGGTAACCCTCAGGGGGATCAGAGGGTAATGACTTGTAGAATGTGATGTTAGAGAGCTGCCTAGCAGCCTCTTGTTCATATTCTGACCTATTCATGATGACGACAGTTAGAGTTAGTCTCTAAGGTGCCACAAGTACTCCTCGGTTTTTTTGTTGATACAGACTAACACGGATACCACTCTAAAACATTATTGTAATTAGCTAGATATTGTCCTGCTGTGTCTTTGCACCTGCTCTAAACTCATAATCTCTGGAATGTGAATATAGGATCCCAAAAGTTAGAGATGGAAAAGACCTGTTAGAAAAGATACTCTGGAATTTCTTTTTCCTGTAAACAAATTCAGGAAAACAAAAAATTTTGTTTTTGTAAAAGATTTTCTGCCACATTTTTTGGGTTTCCATTACAAAGAGAGAGAGAGAGAGAGAGAGAGATGTGTTTTCAGTTTCAGCAACCAAACGCACCCCTCCCCCCATGAAAAAAAATTATTGCAAGGCAAAATGTTTAGTTTCATTGAAATGTTGTTTGTTCAGACAACATTTTTCAGTTTTTGATTTTTTTAAATTATAAGTCTGAAAAATTATAATTAAAAGTAGATATTTCCAACTGAAATTTCTCCTTTTGATGAAAAAGCCATTTCATAAAAAAAGCTATTGATGAAAAGTCATTGAAAAAAATTGAAAAAAAAAATTTCAACCAGCTTTATATATTATATTTAACCCATTTCCTGGGGCCCAGTGCTAGATTATTCCCTTTGGTATATTCTCAAGTTTACTGTCCTATTATAGTATTATTACAAGTATTTTTGTTATTGTGTTTTAGTAGTACCCAAAGACCGCAGTCAGAACTGGGGCCCCATTGTGTGAGGTGCTGTACAAAGACACAGCACCTACCCTGAAGAGTTTACTGTCCATGAAGACAAAAACAGACAAAGATAGGGGGGAACAGGGATACAACTTACAAGCTGCGGCCCCATTTCAAGAAAGCCCTTAAGGAGATGCTTAAATTCCTCCTTATTCAAGAAGCACTTAAGTGCTTAACTGTTAACTTGAAGGCATGTTTATATTTCATTTGGGGTTTAAGTATGTGCATAATTTGAAGCATGTGCTAAAGTATTAACCTGAACAAGGATGCTTTCCTGAATCAAGGCCAGAACGGTGTGAGTGTGTGTGTATTATTTTTCTAAATAAACAAAGCAGTTTTCCCCTATGTAATGGGAGAATAAATGGTACTTAAGCTCTTCCCGTTTCTAATCCATATTGTGCAACAGCTTCTGAACAATATGCTCTGGACTTAAACATTGGCCTTACCAACCGGCAGGGGATGGGTTCTTGGAAAAGTCTCATTTATGTGAAGTGTGTGGTTTTTTTATACAAGAATAGCGAGAAATCATGTGTGCTGGTATGGAAAAGTCAAGAGAAATATGACTGTTCATCGTAAATATTATTCTCCCTTATTGCTCTTTACACTGATGTTATTAATTTAAAAGTTGAATTAAAATGCTTTTTATAAAATAGATAATTACATTTAAAAATATTTGGTAGTCTAGATAATTTAACAGCACATGGGTAGACTTAAAATAGCCTCTAAATACCCTGCAATCCAAAATTGAAGAGCATTTTATCTGCCAACAGTTGATTTTAGGGGTCTGAATTTCTCCTGCAGTGGCTGTTGACAACATCATTAATACCTACAATATTGTAAAGCAGAATAGGAAATTGTTTATTACCGGTGAGGGCATGAACTTTTGAAGGGTCCATATGGTGACTCATAAATTGGGGAGAAAATAATCTTCAATTATTCTCTGTCAAATCATATTTATCTGTAATTTTTAAACGTGCATATCTTTGTTAGTTTTGGGGGGTTGTCAAATAAGTCTTGTGTGTTTTTAATTTAAGTGTTTTAATTTGCCTTTAGACTCTGACATTTTGCAGGCAATAAAAATGGTGATGGTGGAAAACATTATTTTCTTTGAATTGTGTACATCTTAGGTCAGATCCTACACCATGCTCCAGCCCTGTAGTGCTACATCAAAGTGCCAGAGTGACCCCAGTGCTGTCTGAGTTATGCTGGAGGCCTCTCCTCTAGTCCTTTGTTTTAAAAATAAACTCACCTACTTGAAGGGAAATCCATCTACTCTCTTCTTTCAAAGATAGCTGGTAATCAAGCCAAATGAATGAAAATGAGGTTCACTTTTATAAACTCATGCTATGCTGGCTCCTGTCAGTTTTTATAGAAAAGTCCAATAGAATTTACTAGGGATTAAATCAATATGGCTATGTCAAAATTACTCTCAAATCTATATTAACTATTATTATTATTATTTTATTTTGATTATTTTATTTCTGGTCGCACCCTCAATGTGCAACACACTATACAAACACAAAAGAAAGAAAATGACTCCTGCAGTAAAAAGCTTTCACAGAATTTCAGAGAACTATGTCCTTCCTATAGAATTTTTAAACCATTTTACAGAATTAAATTCAGCATTTTCTCTCTTCAATAGGCTGGTTAAAAATTCTGCAGAAAGGTTATGATTAATAATTCCTCTGGGGCTTTTCTAATACAGGAGTAAAATAACTGTGAAATAAAAAGTGTAGTCAGAAGTGTTTTAATTGGTGAGAAAAACCCTCATAAATATATTATGAATTCACAAATTCTGAAATGCTACTAGAACAGAGATTTCAAAGAAAGCAATGTGCGCATGCATAAATCATGATTTTAACTTCTTTTGTGTGAACACATCATGAGTTTAAATTGAGATTAAGGTCTTTAAATACTGTACCTAATAACCCCCCATAATGCATTTAGTGGAAATGTGATTTCATTTTGTGCTTGTTTGGTCTATCTTATATTGTCAGACAGTTAAGCAGCCCATGAGGAGTTCCAGAGCCTTGAATGTTCCATAAAGGAAGAGAGTCTGTGTCTGCTTACTGACATTTTGAAAACATTTCCTAACAAATATAGACTCTTATTGAAAAGTAAGGAAAGGAAGACAAACAGTCATTGTCGTTATTGAACACTCCATTTAATTTCCTTGTTGGTATTTACATTGCAGTTGAAGGCTGTTCTTGAAAAGCTCACGTCATATTTAGTGTTCTCATTTGATGTACCCAATCAACATGAACTGCTATGCACTGTCTCACTTGGCCAAAGAACAGCTCTTTTCTAGAATTGCAGAGCAAATGGTTTCACTAAACCCGCTAAATTGACCCCATAGGTCCAATTACCAAATTTAATAACTGTTCATCTCTGCTAAAAAACAGTGTGTAATGATCTTATTCATTAATACATCAATGGCTGCTTTGGTGTTTAAATTTCTTCCATCATTTTGACAGTATGACCTAAATGTAAACTACAAATGTTCCATGTAAAAATGGAACATTGTATTCTGGGCCAATCACTTGGATTGTTTTGCCTCTGACTCCAGGGACTCACTAGAAAAGCTCATGTTAGGAGTCTTCAGAATTACTCTCTGGTATAATGTACTGTTAACGATAGTTGGGATCAAAAAATACTGTTTTTAAAATTCAGTCAGGAAGGATATCTGGGTTTATGAAAAGCAAAATTAAATTAAAGAACAGCAATGGTTGTGTAATCATTTATTTTAAGTAACCTTGGATCAAGTCCATCAATATGACACTGGTGAACAGTGTGTAATTAGATCACTGATTGACCTTTCCCTAACTTTTTGGGACTTTTTCAGACAAGCAGATAATAAAATATTTCCTAGTCTAAAAAATGTCACCGTGGCACTAAATTTTATCTTCCGCAATCTGTTTTGATTTCTTTGAACCTTTGTTTTCTCTTTGTTAAAGCCTGAAACTTTTACTCATGATATTGAGGGAAAATACCTTTTAGATCCCTCTGACTTCAACCATTAAATAGTTTGAGCCTGATGACCTAGGCAACTCAATCCTTAGCACAGATCCATCGGTCACGGGAAACGAGTGAGCCTTAAAGAAACTCAATGCTAAATCAAAATAAAATGTCTACCTTTATAAGCTCAGGAGCCAAAGCTGCTGGAACAAAGGTAATATTCAGAAAGGAATCACTCCATCATAGTCTCATTCTATTTTTGAATGTATTTGTGAAGTGATGTGTAGGCAGGTTAGGCCAAAGCATTAATACCACAGCAAGAGGTGCACCAGACTAATGGCTCTCTTCCCAGAGTTGACTTTACTTAAGCTCATCAGCCTGGTCAACTTGGAGAAATCCTTACCAGGCAGATTTTCTTGATTTCTCCAAGGTCCAATGAATGCCTTGAAGAAACTGGACCATGAGAGCATTTTTATAGGGCAAAACTAGATCAAAAGTCAAAATCAAAAGATGACAGCTTGTGTGTGTATGTTTGAAAAATATATTGGTAACACTGAAGTAATCACTCATTTGTAAATAAAATTGCAGGGGGTAGGGATTGAGAAAAACAAAAACAAATAAAAAAAAACATTATAAAAAGAGAAATTGAAGATGTCCTTTCTTTTTATCACCTGGTTACTTCCCATTCCAGTCATAGAAGACGAAAGTCCTTTGCCTTGGCTAGAAGAAAAAGAAAATAAGTAGTTAAAAGCTCATTGGAGGGAGGGATAGCTCAGTGGTTTGAGCATTGACTTACTAAACCCAGGGTTGTGAGTTCAATCCTTGAGGGGGCCACTTAGGGATCTGGGGCAAAATCAGTACTTGGTCCTGATAGTGAAGGCAGGGGCCTGGACTCAATGACTTTCCAAGGTCCCTTCCAGTTCTAGGAGATAGGATCTCTTTATTTATCATTGAACTACTGTAAAAGTCTGTGTCATTTTGCTTTGTTGTAGCAACAGTTCTGGTGTCCAGTGGAAATCTAGTAATAGCAATAAAGATACCAGCCCAACTGGCACAAAATGGTGTTCTTGTAGGTAGTCTTTACAGAGAGACCAGAGTTTGAATGGGCATAGAAATAAATTCTTTTATTACTCATAATTGTAAGGGTTGAAGCATTCTATATTTGTGGATCTGTGTGGGAAAGCTTTTATGCTGCTGTTCATGCTGTATTTGTTCTGTAGCTAAATATTAGACTCCAATTTCCACAGTTGTCAATCTGGCACTAAATTTGATAATAGTAGCAATAAATTAATAATGATAAATTATATACACACATTTGATCCTGAAGGATACAAACCATTTCACAAAATTATTGTTCCTTTTCGTAAAACAAGTAATCACATATCATGCTTCAGGGCATCGGCTGATCACTGTGGGACTGGGATTTCCTCTCCCCCGCTCCCCATGTACAACACTGTATGCCCAACTGGCCAGGTACACCTTGACAGGGTTTTTGTTAAAAATCCTCTTAAGCATCATGCTCATGGTAGGCTACAGCCTGAGTGTGTGATGGACCAGCTTGTCTGAGCTGGTGTGGAAAATTATGTTTGTACATAGCACCACTGAACAGCAACCACAACTGTTGTGGTAAAGTGGTAATCAGCTAATGTACAACATGCTGCTCCTGAGAGGGGAAATTTTGGCTAAGGATATCAGAGCAAAACCATACATTATGGAAGTACAGTGGAATCTGTAGTGTCCATAAAGAGCAGCCCAGAGCATGATTTTTAAGGCCTTCTCTGAAAGGCATTCACCCCCAAAGTACAAGAAACTCAACTTATCCCTCTAGGACAGTGGTTTTCAAACTTTGGGCCATGACCCTGTACTAGGAACCGCCCAATGGGAGCTGGCATGGGGTGGTGCCTGCGGGCGAGAGCCGCGTGGAGCCGGACTTGCTGCTGGCCGCTTACGGGGCGCAGCGCAGTCTGCAGTGCTAGGACAGGCGGGAAGCCTGCCTCTGCACCCCGGCTGCCCCGCTGACCAGGAGCCGCTAGAGCTAAGCCTGTGCTCCAACTCCATGCCCCAATCCTCTGCCCCAGCCCTGAGCCCCTCCCCAAACCCGGAGCCCCCTCCCACACCCCAAACCTCTCATCCCCAGCCCCATCCCAGAGCCTGCACCCCCAGCTGGAGCCCTCACCGCCCTGCACCAGAACCCCCTGCCCCAGTCCAGAGCACCCTCCCACACCCTGAACCCCTCATTCCCAGTCCCATCCCGCAGCCTTCACCCCTGCATTCCAACCCTCTGCCCCAGCCTCGAGCCCCCTCCCACACCTGAAACCCCCCATCCCCAGCTTCACTGGGTCATGGGCATCAACAATTCTCTTCAACTGGGTTGCCAGAAAAAAAGTTTGAAAACCACTGCTCTAGGAGGAATGTGATACCATGTCTGGACATGAACAAGTGATTCCAGGGAGTCAGACTTTAATCCTATGTCACTAAGCCACCTGTCCCATCATGATGAGAAGCCAAAGTCTGGTAGGTTGGGCATAGGACTGGGAGTCAGGAGAGCTAGGTTCTAACTCATAGTTGACATCTTCCGAGGTGCTGAACTCATCAGAAGTTGTGATTGGTCAGCACCGTTTATATGAAGCCTGTGTGTGACATGGGCTCTCTGTGGTGTAGTTACCCCGTCTGTAAACCTGGAGTAATGATACTGACCCATTTTTGTAACGTGTTTTGAGATTCACAGATAACAAATATATCTGTGAATCTCAAAACACTTCACAAAAATGGGTCCGTATTGTAACATTGTAGCCTCCACTTTTTTGAAGGACAAAATAAGTCCCGTATTTATCTAGTTGCATATTATCTTAGAGTATCATTTATAGTTACTAAACTACTATGTTAATTTATTATGGTATTAGCAATGTTTAGGTGATATAGTATCTTGCACCTTGGAAAACCAAGGGTAAAGATACTGATTCTGTACTGGACACATCTTTATTCTCAACCTTTGACAATGTTACTTGGATTTTAATCTCTGAATACCTATGCTCTTGAATTGACCCATTATCCACTGACTCAGAGCCCATCTCTATCAAGCCCTGTCAAGCTGAGTACAACACATTTCCATCCAATTCTGGAGGAAATTCAAGTGTCTCATTAGTTTTAAAATGATGTCTCCTTTATTATAAATATGTCCATTTTCCATCATATCCTTGTATGAGGCAGGTGCTACTCTAATCAGAACTGTAGCCTTTTGTTTCTGGGTCTCAGGCAGTCTCCTTTGTATGCACCATATCGTTTTACCAAAAATGTCTTACAGGATGTTTCCTGAATCAGGCAAAGTATTTGTTTTACAGAATGTTAGCAGTTTATTTTCATGCAAGAATTTACGGATGTTCACCTCTTTATTGATTTTGGGAAATCTTGAAGATAATTTGCTTCCCATTAACAGTTCTCCAGGTGAAACATGCTGATGTCACTAGACTGTGAGCCATATAAACCCAAGTATGTTTGTGTTACTGCCTAATAGTGGAGTTTTTTAGCAGGCCTTGGAGAATCAGTACCCCAGAGCCCCTTTTCTGCTTTTCTATTTGCTTGGTGATGAAATGGACTTATAATAATTTGATTTCATATGCTGATGTAAATATTTTATGTTAATGAATGGAATAATGTGGACTATTGTCCAAGATTATGATTGCTAGGGTTGCAGTTTTGGTGAATAGCTTTCATGTGAATTAATGCAATACTTGATTTGTGCTTGACAGCATGACAATCCTCTGGAAAGCTAGAATAATTATGAACAATAAATACAGTAGCCCTTTCCATTGCAAAGTAATAAATGAGAACCAGCCTTTTTCAGTGCAAAGGTGGATATTGTTTCTGTCACAGTTAGCTCCTGTGGTTTATTGCAGTAATATTTAAGACATACTGACATTTCTTGTTTTCTGCTCATTGTCTTTATTCATATTTGGTTAATTAACAGCTTCACACTGTATTAGATTATTCAGTGTCCTTGATAAAGCTTTAGGATTTAATTTAGAAAAGGAACTCGTAAAATGATTGTCTGCCCTCAATAACATTGTTCCAACAAATGCTATTCATCCTGCAATGGATGGTACTACCTACATAAGCTACTAAGCCACCTATACTGGAAAATTTAGGTCATCAGTATAGCACTGGTCATTCTGCTGTTTCTGCTTTGCTTCCATTGCATGCTGTATACCAGGGGTCAGCAACGTTTGGCACGCGGCTCGCCAGGGTAAGCACCCCGGCGGGCCAGGCCAGATTTATTTACCTGCTGACGCGGCAGGTTCGGCCGATCGCAGCCCCCACTGACCGCGGTTCGCTGTCCCGGGCCAATGGGGGCGGCGAGAAGCGGCGCGGACGAGCGATGTGCTGGCCGCGGCTTCTCACCGCCCCCATTGGCCCGGGACGGCGAACCGCGGCCAGTGGGGGCCACGATCGGCCGAACCTGCCGCGTCAGCAGGTAAATAAAACTGTCCGGCCCGCCAGGGTGCTTACCCTGGCGAGCTGCGTGCCAAACGTTGCTGACCCCTGCCGTATACCAAATTAAATAAAAACACCTTTTACAGGCTCAGTCACCTAATATGGTTTTCTGTCTGGCACTAAAACAACAACAAGAAGATATTTACATATTGAGGATACAAATAATTTATACACTTCTGTTTTCCAAATGAGTGGTCATTAGTTAAGCACTGGAACAAATTACCTAGGGAGGCTGTGGAATCTCTGTCACTGGAGGTTTTTAAGAACAGCTTAGACAAAAATCTGTCAGGGATGGTCTAGATAATACTTAGTCCTGCCATGAGTGCAGGGAATTGGACTAGATGACCTCTCGAGGTCCCTTCCAGCCTTACATTTCTATGATTCTATGATTATGGGCCTGATTCAAAGCCTTTTAGATTAGACCCTATATGCCTGAGGCCTTCTTTTTTTTTTTTTTTTTTTTTTTTTAAGAACCTTCGGCTCAGAGTACTTCAAACTCTGAAAGCCATAAATCATGGTTGTCACCTTTTCAAGTCTATGTCTATGCAAGTATGTCTAGTAGTGGCACCTCATGGTCAGCTCTTAGTGCCAATATTGTCACAAGTAGTTAATCTCCTACCCTGTGTATACTTATTGGCGCATTCTGGTCAGTTCCTCAAAACCAACACATCTAGTGACCTCCGCAACACATATCTATCTCAGATAACTCAGATCATTTCTCTCTCATTTGAGCATAGAATCACAGAATCATAGAATCATAGAATATCAGGGTTGGAAGGGACCTCAGGAGGTCATCTAGTCCAATCCCCTGCTCAAAGCAGGACCAATTCCCAACTAAATCATTCCAGCCAGGGCTTTGTCAAGCCGGACCTTAAAAACCTCCAAGGAAGGAGATTCCTCACCTCCCTAGGTAACGCATTCCAGTGCTTCACCACCCTCCTAGTGAAATAGTGTTTCCTAATATCCAACCTAGACCTCCCACACTGCAACTTGAGACCATTGCTCCTTGTTCTGTCATCTGCCACCACTGAGAACAGCCGAGCTCCATCCTCTTTGGAACCCCCCTTCAGGTAGTTGAAAGCACCTATCAAATCCCCCCTCATTCTTCTCTTCTGGAGACTAAACAATCCCAGTTCCCTCAGCCTCTCCTCATAAGTCATGTGCTCCAGACCCCTAATCATTTTTGTTGCCCTCCGCTGGACCCTTTCCAATTTTTCCACATCCTTCTTGTAGTGTGGGGCCCAAAACTGGACACAGTACTCCAGATGAGGCCTCACCAATGTCGAATAAAGGGGAACGATCACGTTCCTCGATCTGCTGGCAATGCCCCTACTTATACAGCCCAAAATTGCCCACTGTTGACTCATATCCAGCTTCTTGTCCACTGTGACCCCTAGGTCCTTTTCTGCAGAACTGCTACCTAGCCATTCGGTCCCTAGTCTATAGCAGTGCATAGGATTCTTCCGTCCTAAGTGCAGGACTCTGCACTTGTCCTTGTTGAACCTCATCAGGTTTTTTTTGGACCAATCCTCTAATTTGTCTAGGTCCCTCTGTATCCGATCCCTACCCTCCAGTGTATCTACCACGCCTCCCAGTTTAGTGTCATCTGCAAACTTGCTGAGAGTGCAGACCACACCATCCTCCAGATCATTAATAAAGATATTAAACAAAACCGGCCCCAGGACCGACCCCTGGGGCACTCCGCTTGAAACCGGCTGCCAACTAGACATGGAGCCATTGATCACTACCCGTTGAGCCCGACGATCTAGCCAGCTTTCTATCCACCTTACAGTCCATTCATCCAGCCCATACTTCTTTAACTTGGCGGCAAGAATACTGTGGGAGACCGTATCAAAAGCTTTGCTAAAGTCAAGGAATAACACATCCACTGCTTTCCCCTCATCCACAGAGCCAGTTATCTCATCATAGAAGGCAATTAGGTTAGTCAGGCATGACTTCCCCTTGGTGAATCCATGCTGACTATTCCTGATCACTTTCCTCTCCTCTAAGTGTTTCATAATTGATTCCTTGAGGACCTGCTCCATGATTTTTCCAGGGACTGAGGTGAGACTGATTGGCCTGTAGTTCCCCGGATCCTCCTTCTTCCCTTTTTTAAAGATGGGCACTACATTAGCCTTTTTCCAGTCATCCGGGACCTCCCCCAATCGCCATGAGTTTTCAAAGATGATGGCCAATGGCTCCGCAATCACATCTGCCAACTCCTTTAGCACCCTCGGATGCAGCGCATCCGGCCCCATGGATTTGTGCTCATCCAGTTTTTCTAAATAGTCCCAAACCACTTCTTTCTCCACGGAGGGCTGGTCACCTCCTCCCCATACTGTGCTGCCCAGTCCAGCAGTCTGGGAGCTGACCTTGTTTGTGAAGACAGAGGCAAAAAAAGCATTGAGTACATTAGCTTTTTCCACATCCTCTGTCACTAGGTTGCCTCCCTCATTCAGTAAGGGGCCCACACTTTCCTTGACTTTCTTCTTGTTGCTAACATACCCGAAGAAACCCTTCTTGTTACTCTTAACATCTCTTGCTAGCTGCAACTCCAAGTGCGATTTGGCCTTCCTGATTTCACTCTTGCATGCCTGAGCGATATTTTTATACTCCTCCCTGATCATTTGTCCAATCTTCCACTTCTTGTAAGTTTCTTTTTTGCGTTTAAGATCAGCAAGGATTTCACTGTTTAGCCAAGCTGGTCGCCTGCCATATTTACTATTCTTTCCACACATCGGGATGGTTTGTTCCTGCAACCGCAATAAGGATTCTTTAAAATACAGCCAGCTCTCCTGGACCCCTTTGCCCTTCATGTTATTCTCCCAGGAGATCCTGCCCATCTATTCCCCAAGGGAGCATGACCTCAGAGAAGTAGAGATCAGCCAAAAATGTCCACATTTGTTTATAGAACGATAGGCACTGGTTTGAAACACATCATTTTAAAGTAAAGTGATCTTTCTAAAAGGTAGGTGGTATTAATATTTTTATCATATTGCTTTGTTCAATGATATTTAGGTTTGTTTTTCTGCTTTATTTTCTTTGATTTCCTCTTTTTCTAAAACCTGTAAGCATACATAATTATTCTGATACAAAGGGGCAGCAGGTTTTTTTTTTTAATTGTTGCTTGTTCTTAGACACCTGTTCTACCTCTGTCTTCCACAGCTAGCACTCCTGTGCTGAGTGTGAGGATATGTCATCATATGAGTCTGATTCTAAGGTTGATCACATGAGACAGCAAGTGGAATTTACCATTCAACCTTTTCCCCCCCTGTAATCTCTCACACAGTGGTGCACAATATATATATATATTTCATTTTCAATGGCAAAAACTGCTTTAAATTAGTGCAAATTAAAATTAAGAAAAATCAAAAGTAAAAAGTTTAGCTGTTAGATTTGAATACTGAAAAGTTATCTTTTTTTATTTTGCTTTGTGTGAAATTTTGTGCCCATTTCTAATTTTTATTCCCATTAAAATTCCTAGAGTTGGCCAATAATTTTCTGAATTAACTTCTCAGCTGCACTATTTCTCAATGATTCCTTGTTTTTCCCTCAGTTCCCCCTAGATTTGTGGTTCAACCAAGTGATCAAGATGGGATTTATGGTAAAGCTGTAATCCTCAATTGTTCTGCAGAGGGTTATCCTGTACCCACCATTGTCTGGAAGTACTCAAAAGGTATGACTTCTTTCATAATCATTTGGGTCCGTATTCTGGTACTCATACTTCAGTTTAGTAGCATCTTACTACATGTAATTCAAAAGCACTAGTCATGGAGTAATACTGAATTTGAGTTAAGAGTATCACAATTTATTCCCCTGATATTTAGAGTAAGTAGTACTATTAAAATTCATGTGTTGCATCTGCATGTATGTGTATACATTCCTCTGTGGGCGTTTGATTGTCTACTACAGTGATTTTAGGTTCTTGAAAGTAAACCTGAATAAAGTCTCAAGAAGAAGGGTACGGAAGGTAAATGTTGCTTTGATTGCTGTGACCTTCAGAACAAGGTTCATTGGTACTACTTGGTTTGGTTTTATTTCTTTTAAAATCCATGATAACACAGCCAATCATATCTTTTCTGCAAAGAAGAAAGGTCAGATAGTATTGGCATAACCCAGTAATTCAGTATGCGCTTTACATAATGTTTTAACATTTTATTTTTATGTAACAGAGCATTAAAACTGGCCCCACTTGACCCCAGCTAACCACATGAAATTGACAGCTTTTTAATTAAAATGTGCTGCCTGCTAGATTGTGTCTTTTAGCCAATTATCTGTTAATGCTTACCTTGTGTCAAAGCTGGTGTTATTCCAGAAAGCAACTGTACTGTATACATTAGTTAGATGTTAACCCTTTACCACAGTATAAAAGAGAATACCTTATCACACCAAATTGTATGTAGACAAAAAAAATTGACTGGCTAAAATTTGGTGCTGTTTGGGGCAATAGCTGAGGCAACACTACATGTCATTTTCAGTTTAATAGCACAGTTTTGCTTTACCAGTACATGGAAGAAAACATGGAATTAATTTAAACACTTCACAATGTGCTTTTATTTTCACTTTCCATGTTGTGCTAATAAGGAAAAATCAATTATTCTGTATTCCATTTGTATTCTGAAGCAGGAGGCCAAGTCAGGCTAGCTAAATTCCAGCTAACAGCATGTAAGCACCACTAGGGTTTTTTTTAGTAGCAGAAAAGAGAAGTTTCATTTTAATGATGTTCTACACATCTAAGTGAAAATCCTATAATGATCTCCATTCATAGCTCTTCCTGAATCTTGGATGAAGTAGGTTTGTCATGCAGAACAAAGTTTTAGCTGATGTTAGAAGTGGTCAAAACTGTTTGAATTTTTGAAGTTCCGATATTTTTTTTCCAGAACAGCTCTAGCTGACATGGACAATATTTTCATGCTGACACTGTATTTTGTTATTACATCATGATTTCATCAGAAGATTTAATTAAAATGTTGTACAGATCTCTAGGCTTCACAGTCCATCTTGTCTTAAAATGGCACACTGTATACTGTGACAGGTTTGTACACAGGTCCAAAATAAGTACTGTGCTGGAGGTCTTTAGCAACAAAGCGCACAGGTACCATCAAGTTTGTAGATGCCATGTAGAGTTTACAGATTATCAACAAATCTGAAAACCAGTTAGCATCATGGCCAATATAAGGTTTCTAAAGTTAGTGCAAAAGGAAAGGCAGAATGGCATTTGTGCACAATGGGATAATGTTTGACAACCTTATCACTGCTCTAGACTTATGACCTAAGTCAATATATGAACCCAAGTAATAATGAGCAAGGTGGTATTATCCTAGTCACTAAGGAACATTCAGTCACGTCACAAAACTCAGTACACAGTAATGCACGATTGATGGTCACTGCTCAGGATGGACTTTGGCCTGGAATAGCTGGTGTTTTGCAAGTCAGGAGTGAGATGCCTTTGCATAGCTACATGTAGACGCTTTCCCAAATTGTGCCTGTCTCTCACCAGTGCTATTAGTCCTTCAGTCACTTTCCATGAGCACCAAATTACCCACAGAATTTTGGATACAATAACAAGAGAGCATCTGTGCACAGATACCTGGGCTTTGCACTGCCAATACACACAATTCATGAAGTGTAACTATTTCCCTTGCACTAACCACAAGAAAGTTTGTTCATTCAAGAAAAAGAAGTAGGAAAAGAGAAACAACATTAATGTGACTAATACAGTTGAAAAATCATTAATGACAGCTAATATCTGTGCAGACATTATCCTATAATGTTACCAAGTTCAGTGCATCTGCCTAGGTAATCTTCCATGTAACTGCCAGTCCCAAAAGTAAGCTCTTTTAGGATTAGAGAAGCTTAAATTTGCACATATGTTAAATTTTAACATTCCAAATGTTGTATTCATGAGTTGTTATAGCGTTCTCTTTCCCCATAGTATTTTCACATTCCATTTTCTTTTAGGCTTACTCAGCCCACTGCTTATAGTAATTAATGTCGATGGATATCAAATTCATGTACAGAAAGTTATATAAGAGAATCCCATTGAAAAATATATCCATGTGATTTCTCTGATAATGCCCCCTACTGCCTCCCAAATTAGACTATCAAACCTTTGGAACAGGGCCCTTGTCCTTGTAGTGTTTGTAGAACACCTAACACTGTGAGAACTGATCCTGATTTGGGCTTCTAGGCACTATGATAATGTAAACATTATATTGTAATCAACTATCTAAATGTAAACTAAATTGATAGCAATGGAAATTAGCATCCTCTGTCAACAATACAAATACTATCTATGTAATCTCGCTAAGGTGTTCCAAGGAATCTATCAACACAATAGCAAAGGGTATGTCATGTGGTCAGGTGTGTGGTTGCTGCACATGTAGACTTACCCAAGCTAACTTAAATCTAGCTAACTCAGGTACTGGAGTAGTGAAGCTGTGGCAACACAGGCTTCAGTGTGGACTATACAAGTCCACATGGGACCCTGGGTGCTTACTCGTGTGGCTAGCCTGCACTGAAGCCCATGCTGCCATGGCTACACTATTATTGGTACCCATGCTAGCTAGATTAAAGCCCGCTCAGGTACATCTACACTAAAGCTAAGTGAAATTTTTTGGATTTATAGTTTATTTGAAGAAAAAAAAAAGAACAGTTTTTGGTGAACCGAAACTATTCATGAATTCAGGCTGAATTTGTCAAATAATTTCAGATGAAAACAAAAATGAAAAAAAAAATTTGGACAACATTGAAAGTCTTTTTTTCAGTTCAGCCACCAAAATGAAAATTAATTATTCCCTGAACTACACATGCTGCAATCGCACCTCCACTTGCCGTGTAGACATACCTTAAGTGCCAAAAGGATAGACAATGGTAGTGCAAGATTCCCTTTAAACGCACTTCAGTTCTAGTCTGTTCTAGAAGGAGTACCTGTAAAAGCGAAAAGGTCGTTTAGCTGCCATATCCAATTCTTGGTGAATTTTGTGAGGAGAGCATGTGTAGCATTAGAACTGGACTGAAACCACCAATGTTGAAGTGGGACTAGAGAAGCAACGATATTCAGTACAGACTTGGGCCCAATTCAAGCAACTGAGGTACTGCATCTTATTACTTGACCCCTGATTCATCCAGTCTCTCCATTCCCGGCAAAAACGGCTTCAGCTCAATCATTTGGGATTGGAAATGGGACCTTTATTCTCTTGCATGAGCAAGACCCTTGATGTTTAATGATGATTCCAGATCAGAAACAGGCACAATAACTTTGCTACTGAAGGGTATTATGCTTCACTCGGCTGTGTGGTGGAAGGGAGTCAAAGTGTTCAGCTAAAGGGTGGAAGGGAAAAGTGGCCACATGGGCGGTTAACCAACTCTGTCTATTTGCCCTTTTCTCTTTGACAGTTGTTATATACAAGCCCTACTCCACAGAGCTGGGTAGGGTACGGCCAGAGGGACGTGGGAAGGAGTTGAGGGAACAACTACTCCGTGTGGCTTAATCCCCTATCAAATCAGCATGAAAGTACCAAAATGTAGTGCTGCCATGAGCAAGAGTAAATCCCTCTCGGCAGTTTTTCCACTGGGGACTATGACGGGGCTCAGCCAATGTCAACGCAGCAAAGGCAAATGCTGTGCTGCCTTGTTGTGTGGGAAGCCTGGGAGAAGAGCAGACAGGCTGAGATCTAAGGGGCATGACTCTGTTATTCCAGCAAATCTTTGTCTGTCAGAAGAAGTGGCAGAGTACACACTGCTTGTGGACCCACCTCCAGGAAGTGTAATTGCCCAAGGTCTTCTAGTTCTGTCCTCCTTTTTAACGTGTGAAAGGAAGCGTATGATCCTAACCCCAAGCAGATGATTCATTTCTGTCCAACCAGCCTCCATGTCTGCCAAGTCATAAGACGGATCTGAATTCTGTATTTTAAACTAGCTGTTAAGTTGAGCCTGTGATGGATTGCCCCCCTTCGGGATTCCACCTGATGTGCTGGGATACCGCTGAGCCCACCTGTTCTGCCAGCCCGGGCACCCTTTTTACCTGTCTTGCTGAGCCAGGCTTTTAAGCTTCTTCCAGCACACACACAGGCAGGGCCACACCCAAGTGCAGAACGACACAGACACTGAGATCAGCTCTAGAAGGCCTCAGCTTAAGGGACTTGCCCCAGCACTCAGGTGTCCACCTTCCTTGGAGTGCAGACCCAAAGGTATATTGTCTTGTGCTGTAGAGAAATCTATACAAAGCAAGCTCATGAATTCGCCCCCTCCCTCAATGTGGAGGAAGATATGCACAACTTCTCTCTCCCCACCTCCCCGTTAGAAATTAAAGAAACTGGGTTTAATAATAAACAAAACAAATTGTATTAACTATAAAAAGCAGATTTTAAGTGGGTAAAGGGGTAGCAAACAGAACAAGGCAGATTACTAAGCAAATAAAACAAAACACGCAAACTAAGTTTGATTCACTAAAGAAACAGGTTACAAATATAATTTCTCACCTAAATCTTGTCACAGATAGATTATAGAAAGCCTTGAAAGGCAGCTACACTGGCCTGCAGCTTGAGACTTCAGGTACTTCCTCTCCCAGCCTGGGTTCAACCCTTCTCCCTTCAGTTCAGTTCTTGATTCCAGGTGTTTTTCAGTGTCTCTTTGGGTGGGGAGGCAGAGGAGAACCACAATGATGTCACTGCCCTGCCTTATATACCTCTTGTGTATGGCGGGAGCCCTTTGTCTCCCAGTGGAAGAACACTGGCCTTCCAAGGGGTGGGTCCAGTACCAGGTGACTCAGACCCATGTCTCTGCAGGGCTTGTAGGCTGTCTGGAGCATCCACAGGAAGACTAAGCTCTTTTACAGTGCATTGTGTTTGCTACTGGGCCATTAGCCCTGTCTGGCTTTTCCATTGTTGTACCTGAAGGGCTGGTTGGGGGTGACACGCAAAGTAACACATTTGAAATGCAGATACATAGTTAATATTCCTAACTTCAGATACAGAAGTGATACAGGCATATAAATTGGTTAATCACATTCAGTAAATCATAACCTTTCCAATGATAGCTCACATGAGCCATCTTGCATAAAGTCTATCTCAGTTATGTCATATCCATATCATAAGCATATTTTCATAAAGAATATAGAGTGAAACATCACAGAGCCATTTACGCAGCTTATGACAGTTTCCATATCTGCTCCCTGATGGCTGTGCACAGTTTGGGTTTTGTTTTTGTTTTTAAAAGTTTAACAGCTTTGTTCACACCTTATTACATTCTTTGCAGCTCTGACTGAGAAAATTAACAGATTGAAATCCTTTAAATTGTACATTGCATTTTAATTGAGTTTCATTGCTCCTACTCATGCCAAAGAGTGGAGTTTGGCTACATGTCTACGTATTTGCAGATATCATAGATTTATCTTGAGATGGTTGTTTCAGTCCAAAAAATATTATTAAGCTGGCTTCTGTTTGCATAACTGATGCTGGTAATAGAATGTTTGGTATCGGGTATTAGACATCCCAGTATATTACAGTACTCAGTCTAATCTAATCTAATGCATATAAAATTCACCCATCACTGTGGTATCTAGGACCCATAAAAACAATTTAAAAAGTAACAATTATCTAAGAGCATCATACCTGTTTTGCCTGATGTCCAGCCAAGGAATGCTCTGCGCAAGTCAGCGTGGGGCTGCAAAGCTGTCCTCCACTTACATGCACACCTCAATACTGTGCCACCCCAGACGCCACAATTTGGGGAATAACACTACAGCACTGGTGAATGGAATCAAAATAGAGCAAAAGAGTGGGACTTAAGCACAGCGTAGGCCTCATGCAGACCCTGTGAGAATATGTACTATTAGAAAGGGATACCCATTAGCAAATAATAAATATATCTGAAATAAACTGAATATAATGGACACATGCAGGAGGGTGTTATACAATACTGTAAATCTAACCTTGAGAAGTAAGGATTTTCTGAAGGAGATGAATATCAACAACTCCATCTCAGCATTCCCTCATAACAGAGATCAATGAGCTAAATTCGTCCTTGCTGAACTCTCTTGACTGCAATGCAGTTACATCAGAGTTGTATTTGGTTCAAGGCCTCATTTCACTGTTGATAGAAAAGTGACCAGGGCATGTTCTGAGTGAGTTGTGCACCAACTATAGTTCTTTAATGGCAAACTGCACCTGCAGTTAGATGTGTTCTTGCACCAAGCTGAATGCTGTCCCAGAACACAGTGACTCAGAGATTATGTGTGATCAGACTGTCAGTTGCAGGAGGAAATATTCACTGATGTGCTTGTCCACATGCTACCATGAGTTTAGTGAACAAGATCCTTAAAGTCCCTTGAGCATTCCATGTTTACTACAATAGACATCCCTCGTGATCATAAGGAATTCATTTGGTATACGCATAAGGAATGCAGACTTTGTGGCTGTTCAGCTGTAATTTTGAATAATTTATCAGCCACTAAATGTACAACAAATGTGGCTTTTTACCCAGGAGCTCTCTGCAAATCTTTCTCTCCCTCTCACTCCTTTTTCCCTCCGCCTCCATCCCCTACCTTGTAGTGAATTGTAACTACAGTTATAACTGATAAGATAAGACTTTTGTTTCTTTCCATTGAATGACTTTAGTTTTGGCAAAAGGCATTCAGTTTGTTCTGTAGATGGTTATAATGCCCCAGAAAGCAACATTTCATTTTAATTGAATTTAGCCTGTAATAATAAGTAGCTGTTGTTGCTGTCTTTTAAACAAATTCTTCTTTCCCCACCTCTTCCCTGCTGATTAATCTTTTGGGTTCTGCTGTAGGTGCTGGGGTCCCCCAGTTCCAGCCCATTGCCTTGAATGGCCGTATCCAGCTTCTCACAAATGGCTCCTTGTTGATTAAACATGTGCTGGAGGAAGACAGTGGATACTACCTCTGCAAGGTCAGCAATGATGTGGGCGCAGACGTCAGCAAGTCCATGTACCTCACTGTTAAAAGTAAGAACTAAAAGCAATTCTTTTTGATCCAAAGCTGAGTTACAGAGGTTTGTTTGTTACCTCCCTGTTCCTGATAACATTGAAATTCAATTGCATATTCTTGTAACTGGAATGTCAGTGTAGCTGGGTAAGGTTTATTTAGGAGAGTTAAAAAACCGATGAAAAGGCAGAGCGTTGACACTACTTATAGTTCAACAGTGAAGAATGTGGTGAGAACATTCTTTGGGTAAGGACAAGGAATGAATAATGAAGGAGAAATACTATGAGTATCTGCTATCAAACCCCAAGATTGGCCGAGAAGAAGGATGAAGAATTCCTGGACTAATTTGCAAGGTACTGCAGTTATTATATTTATTTTAAATTGGTCATTGGTCGATTGTTTTCAGAAAACACATACATATTTACTTCTGCAAAAGATTTGGTCAAAGCCTTTTCTATCTGATCTGAGATCTTTACGGGGCTTAAACATATCTTCTTTACTGTGCGGGCAGGAGGGACAATTTTTAACATCTGTGTTTGTAGTTCTGTGTTTGTAAAGGTCCTAGCACAATGGGGCCTGGGACCGTGACTTGGGCTCCTAGGTGCTACAATAATACAAACAATACATTTTCATAATAATAGCTACACAACTTCTTTTAACGTAAACACAGGTGAGAATATAGAGATGATGATATTGTCATGCTGTCTGGAGTGGCTCACAACCGAAAGTGCCAATCTCAGGTCAGGCTGTCAGAAAACAGGGCAGACACCCCAAACTGGTGGTATGTTCTATAATTAGATTTCACCAAGCCAGTAACAAATGTGTATTCCTGGATCACTAGAACAGTCTTACCATGCAGTCACAGACAGCCCCCTTAAGCACTCCAGCCTATCTGATCACTCAGACTGGTGGATTTTGTGATACTGGTCGCTATACCAAACATCACATCACGTCAGGTTACTCCCAACCCCAAAGGGTCAGTCACTTATCCCAGATCAATGGATAGTCTCAATCTCACACCAAAGACAACGCTGACAGCCAATTTCTCTAGTAAAATAACTGAAGGTTTACTAGTTAAGAAAAAGAAATGAGAGTTATTGAGAGGTTAAAATAGGTAAAATACACTAACAGGCGAGTCTACGTTTGTAAGTCCAAAATGATAGCAGAGATTTGGTAATCTGCTAGTCTCCAAAAGTCTTTCAGGGTTACCCAATATAACTCTGGGGATCTCTGTCCACTCCCTCAGTATTTCTACTCTGATGGAATCCAAAACAGTCCAGAGTTGAAGGATCTTTCCTAGAATCCATCTTTTATAACTTCACACAGAATGCTAGCTGACAGCTTTTGTACCCACGTGGGCCTTCCTTTGAATAGATAATGAGAACAATACACCTAACAGTCCATTAGTTTTCATGAAGTTCTAACACCTGAATACACTCTTCATTTAACACACCTTTGATCTAGGGTTATTTAATTACATGGTATACATAATGTAGAAGTAATATAATAGCAAACTACAGGCTATAGACAGACAAAAACAATACAATCAACATCCCCCCCTTTGATCTCTATTAGCATACGAGTGAATTAGTTTGAACACATACTAACACTCAACCCTTCTTTGATATTCACATACAAGTGAATCGGCCTATGGTTTTGGCTAGAGCTAGTTTATCAATGTCACAGATATATTCCAGAGGAAGTCACAATGTTGACACATTTCCTCACCATAGAGAGGTACAGAAAATAGTGACACACCAGCACACACCATCCTTCAAACATTCCTTGTTGACTTATTAGAACAGCGTTGCTGGAGATCGCCAGGGACAGCATGCACTTTCATGTCTGTTGTATTTCACAGATTGATTGAATGCTTTGGGAGTTCTGGATGTCAATTGTCTTGACACAGGGGCTATCCTTGAAAGTAAAAAGGTATTTTTCCCTGAAAGGGAGGGGAAATCCAGATTATTAATTCTTCATTGGATCTGTAGTCTAGGATGTACAGTTTTTGAATACCAAGAATTGCAGATTGTTGTAAATGGATTGCAAAGACTAGTGTGAATCTTATTACAACTGCTAGTTTATAGCCTCAAACATCTTCCACGCTCTAGTTTTTTTGCCAAAAGTGACACACTGATTGGTACGAAGGAGGGGACCATTTTTCCTGATCACTGCAGAAATGACCAGAGTAATGTGATATCCAAAATTTCCAAAACCAAAAATATGAGCAATTACTAATGGTTTTCATAAATCAGGTTTTAACACCAGTTTCCCATGCTTCTGTAATTGACCATTTTTTGGACCAGTTTTCAACTACAGTAGCAGTACATTTCTGTTATACGCTATAGAAAAGCAGCTTCTCCCTTGTTGGCAGCTCTGCACAGTGCCTGTCTGATCACTGCATGCAGTTTCATGTGTGATAAAAGAGCATCCCTTATCAAATAAGAGCAGGGGCCTCCCTGGAGAGTTAGTTACTGTTTGAATCTAATGAAAACCCCTCTGGCTCTAAGATAGCAAACACACACATGCATGCACTCTCACACATACACACTCACACACATACTGTTCCCAGCATGGGATTAGTAAAGCAGCTATAGCATACACTGTTTGTATGTGGGTATATGCTTAAAGGAGATTCAGATTTAGCTTTAATCAAACATACATTAAGGGCAATCTGGTTTCTGGAGTGACATCAGTAGAATAGTGCAGTTGTGTGCCTATGATATGGCTGAATCCCCAGTTATAATAGGGATTATTATGGTTGAAATGTAATAAACTGCTGTCACTCCAAAGGAGACCCTATACCTATGTGGTGTTCTCCAGATGTATTCTATTGTTTGTATGTTGCTTTATTTTCCCCTGTGATTATTCTTGCTCCCTTTCCCACTCTGTCACACACTGGCTTCTATGCTGTAGTCCTCAGGGAAATCCCTGCTACTAGATGAAAGCCTCAGATTTCCTCAGTGAAATTCACTGTGCTAGTCATTAACTGATCCTGCATAACATGTTTGCCCAGCTCCATGTGTTCACCCTAACTGCCTCCTTTTACTCAAAGGCAGAAGGGGATAAAATATGCTACAGGTAGTGATTTCTGGGTGACAGGGTTAGAACGGAATATCCTTTCAAAAATTCAAAAAGATTAACACAAATATTTCGCTACTTATTTTCTTTGAAGATTCCTTGTGACAAATCAGCTTCCTTTCCCCCTCCCCGTATTCCTTGACACGCTATATAGATTTTCAATCTGTATACCAAACCGTAGCATCTCAGATCACTTGAGAAAGAAATAAGTGGCTTAATACAGACATAAAGTCATTGAGCTCTTGAAACCACTCTGAAAAGGAGACATAAGGGGTAGTTTCTTCCACCCCTCCTTTTTAGCCTATCTCTTGAATGACTAGCAACATATGTACACATATGCCAACCATTGAAAGTATAACCATGAATTAAAAATAATAATCTTATACACAGGTTATTTTTTCCATTTTTAATGAGTGTTTCTGTCTACTCCATTTTCTCCTTTGTCTACCTTAACACTTTCAGAGACGTCTTCTATATTAACTGAGATAAATCTCATCTTTTGGAAAGACTGGATTCTTTCCTCTTCCATCATTTCTAGTATCAAGTATGCAAAGTTATTCCCTATTTACAGTAAGTGTTAACATAAGATAAGTGTTTTTATTGGAAGTTTATAACTGGCTAGAATGAACATTTGAACTACTATACTTTCCTGGTTTATTGCCTCTTCCTCATTTTTTCTCAAATAAACAGACTTACTATGCAGTTCATATAGGCTAAAAAACAACCTTGCTAGCACCTGGTGGCAATTCCAGATATGTATTTATATTATTTAGCGCTCCAAATGGGATTTGTTGTAAGATGATTCACCTCAGACAATATGGCTAAAGCTGCATGACTGATGGAGATTGCGTAAGGAATAAGCATACAGGGAAGAGAGATGGTACCAAAGGACAGAGCCCCAAGGAAAATCAACCGAGGGTGAGGAGGAGAAAGAGCCTCCAAAGTGGATATTGGAGCAGCAGCCAAAGGGCTAGACTGAGAACCGTAAAAACATAGTCTACGCCTAGCAATTATTGTCCATCTCTTTACCATTTGATAAGTCCATCTGAAGATTACCATCGGGTATGACTGTCTTTCTGCTGGGCTCAACATATGCAATTTTCAAACTTCACATGTGCCAGGATATATAAAATGTGAAAAAACCCAATGAGAGAGCCCTGAAAGAAGGCATCCAGAAATGGACTTTTTCCAGTGGTGGTTGGAATTATGGGATTCTAAGGAAATTCTACAGAGGATAAGAAGCCTTTCAAGTTGAGGGAAGGACTAAAGTTAATTGAAGGTTGTCCAGGAGTCATAGGAGAAGAGATGTCTGTTTAAAATGGGCGCCATTCAAAAACTAACTGCACAGATTGGTTCATCTGAATCCAAACTAGAGCGTGTATAACACGTTAAAACAGTTTGGTAATAATTTCTAATGGGAGCCAAGCTTCAGTATAAAACATAGGAAGTAATCTGCGGTATGTTCCTATTCAAATCGTCAACTGGATTCAGCCATGATTTCCCTGATCCTTCCTAAATCCATCACTCATTTGCGTGCCAGCCGGGAGACTGGTGACATTTAATCTGAACACCAAAACACATCCAGCAAGACTTGTCTACCAATAAAATCACTTCATTCACTTTCCTCTCAAATACACTTCTTGACAATTTGCATTATACATGATTAATACATAAACCTAAAGCTGTACCCTAGAGTCAGACTCACGCATCCTTCCAGCATGAATGTATTAATCGCAGATAATAGTTATCATGCTAAGCTACCCCACTTTAAATATTTTAGCTAAACCCTGCTAGAGATCTGTGACAAGAGCTCAGAACAGAGAAGAAAACAGCCTGGGATAGGCAGCCTTGCCCAGTGGCTAGGGCCCTGGGTTGGGAGCCTGGGGTTCTAGTCCCTACTCTTCCTCTGACCTGCTGTATGACCTTGGGTAAGTTACTTCACCTCTCTGTGTCTGTTTCCCCTCCCACCCTATATCTGGTAACTCCATTTCAATTGTAAGCTCTTCACAGCAAGGTTGTCTTTCATTCTTTCACTCTGTGTGTACAACACCTGGCATGGCGAGGCCCTGATCTCAATTGGGGGCTCTAGGTGCTACTGCAATACAAAGAAATGATGATAATTAAATACAAAAACACAAAGAAGAACAAATGGAGGCTTATATAAGGGAACTCTGAGTCCCGTGAAACTATATCTTCCACTGTTGAAAGGTAACACGCTACCATATCACTGAGACATTGCAGTAGTCATAGGTGAAAAATATATATACACCTGTCCTCCTTTGTGTACCTTTACCCTGCAGGATAAAGACACACTTAAATGAGTTTGTCTTACCAAAATACCTACATAATAACATAAGAAAGGCCATACTGGGTCAGACCCAATGTCCATCTAGCCCAGTTTTCTGTTTTCCAGTAGTGGCCAATGCTAGGTGCTTCAGAAGGAATGAACAGAACAGGGCAGTTATCAAATGATCCATCCCCGTTGTCCAGTCCCAGCTTCTGGCAATCAGAGGTCAGAGACATTCAGAGCATAGGGTTCTGTCCCTGACCATCTTGGCTAATACCCATTGATAGACCTATCCTCCAGTAACTTATCTAGTTCTTTTTTGAACCCAGTTATAGTTTTGGCCTTCACAACATCCCCTGGAAACGAGTTCCACAGGTTTACTGTGTGTTGTGTAAAGAAGTACTTCCTTTTGTTTGTTTTTAACCTAATGCCTATTAATTTCATTCAGTGACCCCTTGTTCCTGCAGTAAAGCCAGTGGATGATAATGGAGCATTCAGTGTGCTTACCTCAGCAAAGTAACTCCAACTAATCACCCATGGTGTGCTGTAAAGGAAGATAAAAATTACCATCCGTAGCATGTTCAAAAATCCATTGTAGGAAGAACAGTTGTCTCATGGTGTCAAGTTCACTGTGAACAAGCCCAACTATTCTGACTGATATTTCTTCATCTGGCCTTATTTCATATTTTGCATTTC
The DNA here is from genome assembly GCF_002925995.2 of Terrapene triunguis. Classification (NCBI taxonomy): domain Eukaryota; kingdom Metazoa; phylum Chordata; order Testudines; family Emydidae; genus Terrapene; species Terrapene triunguis. Next base: position 3,004,697 of record NW_020664381.1, read on the forward strand.
CATGTTCAATAAATAGTGTTTTCCATGACAAAACTCCGGTTGTACACTCTGTGTTTTATTATTTTCTCCTTCTATGTTCTGCCATCTTGAGCCAAAGTTTAAAATTTCTTATCTATTGCAGCCACCTTAGGCAGAGAGGGCTGAGATTCTGGCCAATGGAAAAGGGAGACTCCATAGTTCAATGACTTAAACATCTCATCAGAACAATGGAGTAAGTAAAGACGAAAAATAATAAAAAATTAATTCAGTTGAACCAAAAGCAGCATATACACCCAAAAAGTGCCTTTTTCTTGCCATTCCCAATTGCCTTGCCTTTTTCTACCCCACCTTCCTGGCCAAAAGATGGGTGTATCATTGTTGAAATATGTAGGTATAAACGAACTATTGGGAGCCTCTGTTCTAATTTCAAGTAAATGTTGATGGATTGTAGTACTTTTATTTTTTAATGCAGTCTGGGAGAAGCTAGAGAAAAGCTATGATAAATCTTGAAAACAAGAAAAGGTTCCCTAGACACAAATACGCACTCTTGTTAGTATAACAGGCCCCTTTTTATTCTAATGAGGTCCTCCCACTATGAGAAATGAACAAGCTCTGAGTGCTGTTTGCTGCCTCTTCAGACCATCGGCACAGCTTTGATTTAAGGACTTGCACTTTAATCACCCATCATGTGTCATTACCCCGACAGGCGGCAGCAGCCGCAAGATACAAGCGCCAGTAAATTGCACTGAAAGTCGCTGAAGCGACCCTTTGTTGATTTTCTTTTACAGCTATTCCATGGCAGATCAGCTGTCATAACAACACAGTGCTTGTGGCAACAGGGTGAAATTAAACGTGAAGTATGTTCAAGGTAGCTGGTAGAAAACTGGAATATCCCTTTTTTTCTGTAGATTTGAATGCTTTTTACTATTCTCACTAATGTCAAGCCTGTGGCAAATGGCTGAAACGACTGCTATATCTCGTCAGATAATTGCCAGATGCACTACAGTACAAATATTAAAGTGCTTTTGTATGCAAATCATTACATTACTATCATTTTTTAAAGAAGGGACTGGAAATTTGCTCTCTTTTTTTAAAGAAAGAACCCTGTAGTAATTGGCTATGTGGGAGGGGGAAAAATAGCAGCGCCTTTTTCTTTCCCAGGAGACTAGCTGCACCAGCAATGCTGCTAGCAGGAAGATGAAACATAGAGATTCTCACCCTAAGGCAAATATAGATAAGTATATATAGACCTACAATATCTTTTTATCTGGATAAACGACATCACACTCATTATCTTTTCTTGTAGATAGTCGTCTCTCCAAGCCCTGTGGTGCTTGCATAACAAAATTAAACATGAAGTATATGTGGATTTTTTTTAATACTTACATAGAGAACATTCAGTTGGGACTGTAATTCTATTTTCAGAAGTGTTCTGCTGTCAGAGGTATCATAAGGGATGTAAAATATTAAGGCATCATTGCAGAGATGATCAACATAATAAAGTCATTATCATTTCCTCCTTCAAAGCCTTCTTTCAAACTTACTTTTGCTTTGAGGCCTACAAGAAACTAGCCAATTACTACTGGATAGTCTGAGGGGGATGGTGTAGTGTAGCCAATATTTTATTTCTTTATATTTAAAAATGTATAAATAATCACGATAGGTGAAATGTGTATAAAACTACAGATATTTTCACTGTATCCCTCTTCCCTGCCCTTGGTATGTTGCTTGTCCTATTAAACTGTAACTTTTTTTGGAGACAGGACAGTGGCTCTGATCCTGCAATGAGCACCCAGACAGAGCCCTACTGAAGGCAATGGAACTGCGTGCACTCAAGGGTCTGCCCAACAGACTCATCACAGGGTTGGGATCTGTGTCTTCTATGTATATGGACAGCACCTAGCACATTATGAGCAGGACCAGAATAAATAATAGTAAAATATTTCCATTGATATTCTGGTACTTCCATGATGGCTATTAGATAGAAAATTATCCAGTTCATATTTACCTTCATCAATCTTATAAACCTTTTGTGTTAATGGGAGTGGAATTAAAAATGGATATTTAAAATATAAGATACAGTAGAGCTAGTTCAGTGGTTCCCAAACTTGTTCCGCCGCTTGTGCAGGGAAAGCCCCTGGCGGGCCGGGCCAGTTTGTTTACCTGCCGCGTCAGCAGGTTCGGCCGATCATGGCTCCCACTGGCCGCGGTTCGCTGCTCCAGGCCAATGGGAGCCACGCCACTTCCAGCAGCTCCCATTGGCCTGGAGCAGCGAACGGTGGGAGCCGCGATCGGCCGAACCTGCGGAACAAGTTTGGGAACCACTGAGCTAGTTAGAGGGGCAGCATGCCCCGCTCAGAGAACAGTTCACCTGTCACAGCAATGCAATTCCTGTGGAGAGAGGGAAATTAATCCAGTGTATATTATAGGTGGCTCGTTGAAATGTAGAGCGCCTCTCTTTCTTTTTTTCCCTTTTTTCTCCCAATATTCAAGTCTAATTCATTTGTCATAGAAATGCAATGACAGTGGCACTAGAATATAAAGGAAGCTGGTTAAGAGGCATACTTTAATCTTGGAAGGCTTCCATCTTACAGGAAGTGTATTGGAAAATGTCCTCACGTATAGTTTGGGTTTTCTTTTTCTTTTTTGAAAGAGAGAATTTAAAACAAAATTATTCAGTTTAGATGTACCATCACATGAAGCCTGCATGTAGATTTCTGGAATAATATATGTTTTTCTAAATAGGCTTTTAAGCAAGTATATGCCAACTAGCTTAACAGAGTTTCACTATTACTTGTACTTGCTTACTGCACTGTTACAATATATTTGGAGAGAGCTCTGTATTTTTTTCTATCCTGCCCCCTTAATTGTTATTCCATTGTGACACTTTTCAGAGTTACCCAAGGTATCTGGTGTGGATCACTATCACCTGCTTACAGCACGAGACTGCCTGATCTGTGCCCACCAGGGGAGACCCTCCCCAATGGCGGTTGGTAACACAGGCGCTCCTATCCAGCCTCCAGGAACCCAGCTCTTTCCCAATTCAGACTATCAATTTACACATCCCACTTTGTTACACTCGAGTGCCCCGTCTCTTCTCTTCTGGACACCCGCAATGTACACTTGTCTGCTGCCTCCATGAAAGCAGTGAGTCCTATTTCTCCAGTCTCCTTAGCACAAGGCACTTAGGCAGAGGTGCCGACTTTCTGAGTTCCTGGGGGGTGCTCAATCCCCGGTCCACTCCAGGCCCTGCCCCCACTCCACACCTTCCCCCCAGGCTGCACTCCCGCCTCGCCTCTTCCCACCCACGTCCCGCCTCTTCCTTCCCTGTTCTGCCCCCTCCCCCGAGCACACCACACACTCACTCCTCCCCTCTACCCTCCCACTACCTACTGCCTGCTGCTGAACAGCTGATCCTCCGTGAGCGGGAGGCATTGCGGGGGAGGGGGAGGAGCTGATCAGCACAGCCCATGGGTGCTCCAACCCTGGAGCACCCACAGCGTCAGCATCTATGCACTTAGGTTTATAGTAAAACCAAATTGAAGTTTATTTAATGGAGCTTGAGACAGAGATTGAAATAAAAGCAAGTATTAAGGGTTTGGAATTAAGGTTCCAGGTAAAAGAAAAACATAAAATGCAATCAATAGCCTACACTTATTAGCAAGTTATTTCCTATCTAATAAGGTACTTCTTACCCAATAGTCAATCCTTACAGCTTTTGTCTAGTTCAGAAAGCTCAGATCTACCTTTCATGAGACACCCCTCCTGACAGAGTCTCTCCTCTGCAATGATGACAACTTGTGCTCTCTCTTTATCACTTATATAGTTATAGACTATTGTCTCTTACTCCAGAGGGTTCCTTTTCTTGGCTTTTATTTATTTTATTTTTTTGGTCTTTGTAAATCCTCAAGCCCTACTTGAGACAGGTGTCAGGAGTCCAGGGTAGTGCACTAAATGTTTGAGTTCTTCCTGAAGGGATGCACCCAAAGAATAGTGATGGGAAACTGGACCTCCACCAATAAATCCCACAAGGATCAATGCTCTCTCTGGTTCTTTTCAACATTTACATTCAGTGACTAGGTGAACTTGTCAGATGCAAGGACTAAAGTGCCAGCAATATGCAGATAACACACAGCTCTACCTATCCTTCATCACATATGACCATACCTCTACCCCCAAGATGTCCCAGTACTTGCATTAGGTCAGTTCATGGATGAAGAACTGCTGGCTGAAGCTGAACCTGGGAGCTACAGAGAGGTTTTAAAGTCCTCCCAAAGTCAAAAGATTAATGCTGCCTTAAATATGGAGTTGTTACCATGCCACCAAAATACTCTGATAAAACAGTTTTGTGGTAGTTTCATTTTTATTCAATATATAATAGGAAGTATTAGCTAGTATATTGAACGTATGCACCCAGCTCATCTGTGATTCTGATTAGTTTACATGCAGGAGGATGAGTTTTTTATACTACCGTATAGACAGGTATACAACTCCACTTTTTCCCTATACATTCACCTTATTTGGTGGTCATATCAACCCCATTTCTTGAATAATGTTTAAAAATATATGTGCAATTATGAATAGATTTTTTTCATTGATGATGGAGCAAATTTAAATTACTTTCCTAATGTGGAAAGCGTGTGTGTGTGTTGGCACCCAGCAGAATATAAATTCCCATTATAGGAAATACATGCATGATTCATCATCACTTATTTTTGTATTTGCAGTTCATCAGGAGTTGGGGCTAAATTTGCTAACAGAAAATGAATATGCTTAAATCAGTGATAAATGGCATACTTCTAAAGAAGATATGGTAAAACTGATAGCAAGATACCAATCAATTTACCAGCCATATACAGTACATGTGACTATTTTCCTCCTCAGAAGTGTTGATTACTTCATCCCTATTTTTAAGAAATGAACATTTCTCCTTTTTAGTTTTTCTTCTTTCTACTTACTATAGTGCTAACTTGAGGCTGCTTCCTATTTATAAAGTTATAAGCATATACCAACTTAAATACACTCCAAGGCCAAGATGCACCAAGATATGGATGTCAAGTATCAGAGGGGTAGCTGTGTTAGTCTGGATCTGTAAAAAGCAACAGAGAGTCCTGTGGCACCTTTAAGACTAACAGATATGGATGTTGCTCATAACTTTTCTCATTTTTCACCTGCTCTCCCTCTTTTCTTCTATCCATAGCCCACCAAGCCACTTTCTTCCGTACAGGTCATCAGGCCACTTCTCAGTATATTTTGATCACAGTATGTTTCAAAACTCAAGTACGAGGCAGAAGCTGGTATTCTCAAATGATAAAGAGCAAAAATGCAAGTTTTGTGACCCTAAGAGCATCCCAGTGCCAGAGGGCCAGGGCTCACTGGTATCAGGTAATGAGTTTCAGCTGGCCCGACCAATTCAGTGTACCCCAACTCACTGTGGTTATAATCTGTATCTAAAAGGTGTCATGTAATGTGTCATTGGAAAATTAATAATTCATTGATCATTAATATTCTTGTATGATGTATGTACACAGTGTTTATTGAGAGTTATGGAGATATGCTGAAATTATAACTAAAGTGTGTCTAAACCAGGCATGTCAGGGGGAGTTGGCACACAGATCTGCCCTAGACAAAAGAATGTGTATTTGCTTCTCTGGCTGGCCCAGTCATCAGGCAGAGACAATGAAGATCCAGTTGCATATTAGATAAAAAAAACTATCAAGCTAACAAATGGGACAGAGACAGCTTCCAGCAGGCAAGAGAAACTTTATCTGAGCTACAAAAGGCAGGGGGGTTAGAACCTCAAGTGATAAGCAATTGAATCAACTGATTGTATACATGTGACATTACTGAGAGTACAATCTGGACTGATGAACAACTGTGTCCCCTCAGTTCTCCAATCTGGGGCACTTTTCACACTGTTTTGCTGTGAGAGCCACCGTTCCTAGTCTGCTCACGCACAGCCTCCAGCATATAAATTATACTGCAAGAATGCTACAGCCAGCCATCCTTGAATTATACTGCAGAGCAACACCAGCAAATTCCCAGGTCCAGACTTCCCCCCAGAAATGTGCATCATGTACTGCCCAGCAGTCTCCTGGACAATACAAACTCATATAAAATTTGTCATTTTATTAATAGAAACAAATCCTGTTATCTCAAATGGAACTTCCCAAACACTTCAATACAAACACACAAACACACAGGTCTAGAGAAAACAATAAACAAGATTATTAACTACAGAAAGATAGATTTTAAGATTACAAGCAATGAAGCATAAAAATCAGAAGTGGTTACAAGAAAATAAAAGTAAATCACAACTATTGCCTAACTTAACAAGTTAGAGTAAATTCAAAGGAAAGGTCTCTCTGACCACGATCTAGAGTCTTATTGGCTGAATTCTTTCAGTCAGGATACCTCCTCCAGTCCAAAGCTGTTTCCTTTGTTCTCCAGGTTTTGTGGTTGCCAGGGGTAGGGAGGAAAGGAGGAACAGATAATTTGGGGCACCTCCTCTCTCCATTTATAGTTCTTTCTCTTCTTCAAGAATCATCTCCAGCTAAGGTTCAGGAAACAGGAAGTCTGCGTGGACAGGAACCCCCAGCTGTTTCTTTTTCAGGATGTAGATTTGCACCCACATTCTCTTTCCTGTCAAAGAATGGCCACTTAACCAGGTGATGGTCCATTTGATTTTGTTGACACTGGATCAGGTGTTGGCTAGCCTTTTGTCCCTGGGAAACTGGTTTGTGGTGCCCCCCCCCCGACTTGGAATATGTCTTGTAATACCATACAGAGGAATTCTATAACTTTACATGTAATGTTGCCACACATATTTTACCAGGGCAATAGTGATAAGCAAATTATGAGTTTTAAAATGATACTTCACAATGCATACTTTGTACAAAATTTATCATAGTCCCATAAAAGGGGTGAATATAGGGGTACAGACAATCCAATTACAATATGATTGTATTAAACAAGTTTATCGAGTGAGGTGTTTTATGAAAGTCTGTGACACACTGGTGACTAATATCATGGTAAAATGTATGAATTGACATTATATAAGGAATTGTGGATACTCATTGATATTAGGCTTTACACTCTGTGTCCAAGTGAAGGGAAAAACAGATCTCTCCCAGAGAGGAGGGAATGTCACACCTATTTACCTGTCTCCTACATAAATTAAGCATCGTGGAATCAAAACAATGGAAGCCCCATTTACATACAAAGGAATGGGAAACCCACAGGAAATGAAGAAAAGTATGAGGTCATCCGTCCTCTTGAAACAAATTAATTGAACTTTGGAAGATATATGCAAGGACAGAAGCCATCTTTGGCATTCATCACTAGACAGACACAATGGAACAGAACTCTTGCAAGCTGAGAAAGATGGGTCGTTCAACCAATGTGGGGTTGAAGTATCTGAAAACTGAATATAGATGAGAAACCTGTTTAGGCAAAGATCTTTCACCTAGGAAGACAAGGGAAAGCAGCCTTTTGTGCTTCTGTGGAGGGTCCTGACTGAGAGAAAGTCGGCCGTGGCTGGAAAGGAAAAAGATTAATAAGAAATCTTCCGTGTACAAAGACTGTAGCTTGTTAAATCTTAGCCATTAGAAAGCGTATTTTGTTTTGTTTAACATGTAACTCTTTCTATCTTCATTCCTTATACTCGAACTCGCTTCATCTCATGTATATGTAATTCCTCCTTGAACCCCTTCAACCTGACTTCTGCTCCCTGAACTTTACTGAAACTGCTCTTACCAGGGCCTAAGTGACCCCTTCCTGACTAAGGTCTCATTCCTATGATGTGTTGACTTCAGTGGGGCATTGTGCGAGCACAGCAGTCTAACCACATGCAATGAATTGCACGATTGAGGCCTAAGTTGGAGGACCTTTACTCCTTCCTCATCCTCTTTGATCTCTCTGAAGGTTTTGGTATCCTTGGTCTTTGCCTCATCAACAACCTATCCTACCAGTCAGCTTTGTGAGTTGGTTCTCTCTTAATTCTTCTTCTATCTCTCTGCCCTTCTTCCAGAATCTATGAGGTTCCTCCTTCCTCCACCTCATATTTGTTGGTATTCTACAAGGCTCAGCCCTTCCTCCTGCCTTCCTCTCTTAACCCTAGGTGACCTCATCCACTTACGCATGTTCAGCTACCATCTCCTTACTGATTATTCAAAATCTATATCTGAGCTGTCTTCCCCTCACCTCTCATATGAAAATGTAGAATTTGAAGAATATTTTCAAATGCAGCAGAAGTTGTGGACAGATCCTTAAAACATGAATCCATGATTTTTCATGCCTACAGTTTCATGTGTTCCTGATGAGCTAAGCATGGACATTTTCAACACAAAATGTTTGTTTCGAAAAGTTATGCATTTTTGAAAATGGGGGTTATAATGAAAACTGTTTTTACTAATCTTTACTATCATAGGTTCTACCAGGTGCTCATTATATTAGTTATAAAAATTAAATGATCTTGCATTCTGGGTCCTTACAAAGAAGTTAATTTTAGACTCCTCATTCTTCCTCCCTCCCCAGGCAAGCTTTTTAACACCGTGGAAAACTTAGAGAGCGTTTTAGAAGTTAGCATCTTATACTATTTAGCCAAGACTTTTATTAAGTCTAAAAAAATGTCATTTTCAAGAAAAAGGCACTGAATTCCAACAAAAAAGCATCCTTTGAGAATATATGCAAAGAGTATAAACCATCCCTGAGTACTGAGTGACACACACACTCCACAGTAGTTACATATATTTTGCTGCATAATATTCATGTGGCAAAAGAAAATGTAAAGAGCATAGTTCCTGTGCAAATATTTTTTGCTTTGGATCCAAAGAGCATATTTGATTTTAAATACAATATTAAGTATCTCTGCTAGCCAAAGAGGTTCTCATCCAGCTGCTTCCATCATTATACGTATAAGCATTTTTTTGTAAAGGAAGCAATTTTGTCTTGAAAGATAAAAGAACAGCATTTTAGTAGTCTTTTGTTTTGTACTTCAAACTGTTATTCAAGAGTTACATGGTAGCTGTGATCATATCTTTCTATGAAAATCCTATGATTATTCAGTATAAATACCATGTGTGTATCCTATAATAATCACAGTAAAAGCAAAGGTTAAGTATACAGTTTGGAGACACACTGAAGTTACAGAAGATGTAGGACTAAAGGAGGACTATACATTAGGTCAGAGATCCCTGCAGACAAGTGAATTTCTGGCATTTTGTTTCCCAGACTGCCTCTTGCTGTGCGTTCATCATGTACAGTAATTCACAAAGAAGCACTTGCAAATGGTTAGTAAAGTACAGTCGTTTTCAGCAGCCTAGATAGATTTGCTCTGTGGGAAACTGTTTTTCTTGGGCCTGAATTGTATACTTAAACAAAGATTTCATCTCAGCATCAGTGTCTGAATGCCTATTAAAGTTTTTTCTTTTTCATTTCTTCAGATATTTTCAATGTGTGATGCCAGTATATACCATAATCTACTGCCTGCATGTTTCTTTGGAAGCAAGGACAGCCTTTGGAGCTGTCCATTTATAACAATGGCTGTTACCTTTAAACTGTTGTAAAAATGTCTTTATGGTACACAGTCCATCATAAAGAACTAAAGAAATGTATCTTAATTTTTAAATAAATCTCATTAGGGGAATACAGGGTTAAGTCTTGTCAAACAAAGAGCCATGATTAGCCAATGAAAGAACTCACAATATTGTCCCAATCCCTTAAAAACTGAACAGTCTTGATTAATTGTATCTTTCTCCATCAGGCCACAGAATAATTAACAGGTTCTGCATTGACTTTTTTCTCTTTTCCATCATATGGTGAAATATTTGAGTATTTTCATTTAACCTGTAAAAGAGTGTTGTCATAACAGTAATAGACTACTTTGTAAAACTCATTTTGCTTCCCTTAGTGTCATTTATTTAACACTTAGCTTCCATCTGGCAAATGCAAAGGTAGCCCACAGGGATGTAGTTTCAGATTAATGTGTGGGGATGTATGTGCATAAAATACTCCATGATTCTTCAAGATGAGAATAAATACCAAAGTCTTTATTCTTTCGTTGAAGAAAAGCATTGTTATTATTGAATGACAGGATAATACGTTCTTTACCTTATGGACGTCTGTTAAAGTTCCAGTATTAATTTGAGCCTCTGAAACATTATTACTCGCTCTGCTTTGAAAAGATTAGACCAGGGGTTCTCAAAGCCGGTCCGCCGCTTGTTCAGGGAAAGCCCCTGGTGAGCCGGGCTGGTTTGTTTACCTGCCGCATCCGCAGGTTCGGCTGATTGCGGCTCCCACTGGCCGTGGTTCGCCGCTCCAGGCCAATGGGGGCGGCAAGAAGTGGCGTGGGCCGAAGGATGTGCTGGCCGCCACTTTCCGCCGCCTCCATTGGCCTGGGACGGCAAACTGCAGCCAGTGGGAGTCGTGATCGGCCGATGCGGCAGGTAAACAAACCGGCCTGGCCCGCCAGGGGCTTTCCCTGAACAAGCGGCAGACTGGCTTTGAAAACCACTGGCTTAGGTAATAGTGCTAATTGATCTTTTACAACTTCAGATATTATTTAGGGATTTAAGTTACTTATAAACAGCATTCATTGTGGACAGCTAGTTGGAAATCTAAATATATCCATCTGTGTGGGCAAAGTGTGTGCATGTGATTAACATTATGTAATTGTTATAACTATTATTATATTTGTGTCTTTCCCATGCTATTCCCATCACACAAGTTGAAGCAGTATCACTTGTATAATGAACTTGCACAGTATAGTTAAGACTGGTAAAATGGTTTCTATGTCACACCCTGTTTCCGTATACTCAAAACTTTTTATGCTGAATATTTCCATGCTTAGTTTTGCAGAATGTCACACTGTGTCATCATCCATTAAAACACACAACCACAAAAAGTAGTCAGCTACCCTTCCCCTTTTGATCTCCTTTAATTACTGGTCACAGTCACCAACACTTTGTGTGCATGTGTGTGTGAGAGAGAGAGAGAGTGATGCATTCTGTACCCTACCTAAGTGAAGGGACAGAAAAGTGAACAAAAAGGGGTATAAATATGGTCAGTTGATATTGAGAGTCAGATTTCATAAACATAGCTATGCGTATTTTTTCCACTATTGCCCAGTTCTAATTTAGTTTTTGCATAGCATGGCCCTCCATCAGATAGTTCTGTCCATTTTGATACTGGTGGCAGTTTCTACTCACGAGTCTCCTGTACGAGAACTTACACATACAGATTTTGAGAGAACTTTTTAAGACCATATGGGGAAACTTGCCAACACCATGCATGGTTTTTATATTTATGAGCATTAAATGTAATCTTCAAGGCTATAATTTTAGAAAAATTGCTTCCTAAGTCTATATTTATACACCTATATGCTTTATGACTTGATTTTCAAACATGCTGAATAACCAATAGTTCCCAGTGATTTCAGTGAGAGCTGATTAATACTATACATTTTGAAGAGCTGGACATTTATTTAGGCACCTAAATTTAGGCACTGTCTTTTAAAATCTTGGCCTAAACGTTTAAGAAAAATAAACAATGATGACTAGTATTTATGATAGTACTATATACTGCAGTGGTGGGCAACCTGCGGCCCATCAGTTAGTTTACATTTGCACAGCTGCCCGCAGTTCCCAGTGGCCATGGTTCGCCGTTCCTTTTGTTTTTTGTCTTTTATCATTTTCCTGTGTCAGTTCATTTGAGAGTGTCGTAATTGTCTGGTTTCATTCACATAGTTGCTACTGGGGCATTTAATGCATTGGATGAGATACACCACATGTTGTCATAGGCATGTACAGGACCCATGGATCTTGAAGGGTGTGGAATGGGGGGTGTTGATCATTGTAACAGTGGAGATAAGTCTGCAGGTTTTGCATCTCTTGTTCTGGCAGGGTCTGGTGCCGCTTTGGGTTGGTGTGTCCTGGTCTGTGGGGAACTTGATTCTGATGATGAGCTTATAGAGATAGGGGGGTTGTTTGAAGGCTAGAAGAGGGATTTCAGGAAAGATTTATTTTGGGATGGGGTCCTCATCAAGTATAGGTTGTAGTTGTCTGATGATACCCCATATGGGTTACAGTGTGGGATGGTAGGTAACACCACCAACTATAAAGAAATCAAAGAAGACCCCACACTACAGTTTACCCAGGAATTTAAGGATATCATCAAATCCTTCCCCAGACCACTCCAAGAGAAACTTTATAAATTCATTCCCTCCAAAAAAGCCTACCCCAGGGACCTTCTGCATACTTCCCAAGATACACAAACAAGGGAACTCAATCCTTCCCAGGAATTGAAATTAGAGGGGGTGTTTGAATTTACAAGTGGGGTTGTAAAACAACTAAATTGGCAATATTACATGTAACTAGTTGACCACTGTGCGGGGGGAGATGGGGAATTCAGGGGTGTCTATACATATCTGGCCACGGCACTCTTACTGAAGGAATATCAGGACTCATAGAAACTATCCTCAAAACCATTCACCATACAAAGGGCCAGCTTCCTCCAGGACACAACCAACTTCCTCCACAAACTCCACAACTTTAACAACCTCCCTCAGCCTTGCCACCATGCATGTCACTTCTCTCTACACCAGCATCCCATGTAATGACAGGATAGCTGCCTGCCTCAAATACTTACAAGAAAATGGACAATCCTCAGATATCCACCCCAAACACATCGCCAAACTCATCCATTTCATCCTTACCCATAACAATTTTACATTCAACAACAAACACTTTGTCTAAACCATGGGAACTGCCATGGGTACTAGTATAGCTCCCCAATATGCGTTGTGTGTTACAGATTGTTGTAATGAACCATGAAACCAATATCTCTATTAAGTCCATGGTTTTTAGTGCCTAGCAGCGTCATAAATTTAAGTTCCCAGGCTCACCTTCTGAAGGTGTTGTGCAGCTTTCCTTTGAGGGTGAGTATTGAAAGATCAGATATGGAGTGATTATTTTGTGAAAAGTGTTCACCCACACTTATTGTCCACTCTATTTCAAGTGACCTCCTACAACATGTGTTAGTGTGACCCTAACAGTACTCCAGTGCCAGATGGAAAGGGGCTCTCTGGTATTTAGTTGAGTCTCAGCTGGCCCGACTCAGTGTACCCCAACTCACTGTTGTCCTCATCCTTCTCTAAAAGCTGCCATGTAAGATATCATGTGCAAACTGGTAACTTGCTGGTCATTAATATTATTATGTGGTGTATGTATGGGTGATATATGAAAAATTATAAATATGTACTAGAAATATGTACTTAACATATGTTTGGCAGGTAGGGCTTAAATCACCCCACACTAGACAAAGGAATGTGGACTTGCATGCTTGAATGCGTCTCCAATATAAACTGAGCAAAGAGAGACAATGAAAGTACTTTTACGAAAAAGGTAAACAAAGCCGTCAAACTAGTATGTAGCGCCGCAACCACTTAACTATGATGACAGGGGGAGGAGACTGCAAAATTTAACATGGCAACAGCTCCCTAGTGGAAACAGCAAGCCGAGCCCCCAGGAGGGCTTCCTGACTTTGAAAACAAAGATAAAACTTCAAGGGTTTAAGCAGAGAGAAAGGTCATTTTGGTATCGTTCACCTGAAGAGACAAAGAAAGCAAGCGCTTTGAGCTCTGTGTTGGATCCTGGCTGAGAACTTGCCAGTCATGCTGGAAGAACAACTGTAATGAGAAAATTACCCTGAACAAAACTCTCATTTGTTAAGTTAGGTTTTCACCTTAGAAGCATATTTTTACTTTTGTTTGTTTAAGCCATGTCTAGCTCAATTCCCTCAACTAGGTATCACTTAAATATCTGGGTTTTGTTGTTGTTGTTAATAAATGTAATCTTGTTTTATTACACAACCATCTCAGTGCAGTGTTTCAAACTGAAGAGTAAAAACCTCAGTCAAACTAACAGGCCGGTGCTGTGTACTGTCTCTTTAAAGGAATAGTGACCTTGGTAAGGTTTTATTAGTACTACAGTGAGAGGGACTGATCACTGCAGGGGAGACGGTTTTGGAGAGACTTGGGCCTGGAAGCAGTATTGGCATCACCCTGCAAGGAATAACTAGGCTGGTGGAAGCCAGGATGAGGCAGTTGTGCTGAAAGCAGGCTGCTGGTGTCAGAAATCTGAGCCAAAGCTGCACAGCATAGAAGAACCCCCAAGTTGTAAGGCAGGTGGTGACACAACCTCTTAGTGGTCTGGGTGAACCCCCAAAGCATCACAGTTACCCCTTATGCTTAACTATCTGTCCCAAATTGTATTTAGCTCAGACACTCTGATTTCCTTCCCTAGACCCGAAGAAGAGCACTGTGCAGTTTGAAAGCTTGTCTCTTCCACCAACAGAAGTTGGTCCAATAAAAGATATTACGTCACCCGCCTTCTCATATCCTGGAACCAACATGGCTACAGCTACACTGCAAACAGCAAGAAAGAGGCATTTTGTGATGTAGGCACGTCACGCTGTTTCATACACCTCTGGCTGACAAAGGTTGACTCCCTGCCAAATATTTAAAGTCATACTCCAGTATTTTCAGCTGGAAATCAGTTTTTAAAACAGCGACTTTCCCAGCTGAAATAAGGCAGAGCAGACTTCCAATAAATGATTGCGTGTTATCAGTGAAAATCCCCTCACTGTTTGCAAACCTAATGTCCCTCTCTAATTAAGATATAAGTAATTGCTTAATGAAGTTAATGTATTTTAATGCAAATGGGCATGTATTTAAATGGTGAATATGACTGCCAAAGCCCTAGCCCTCATGATTTTTGCTGATTCCATGTGATACATGGACCTGATCATACAGCCAATCTGATTTGAAATATTCCAGACAGGATTTTGTTTTTCGTCATAAAACATCTCTGCTTGACTCACATTTTTCATGGATCCTAAATAATCCATTAGACATGGGAGTAACAAGCAAATGCAATTGCCTTGTGTCCTTGCTATTTTTATAAACATATATATTCTTCAAAAGGAAAATTTGTATGAAATACCAGTAGCAGCTTTACTCATCTAATCCCTCTTAAACTCAAACATATTTAAAGCAGCACACCTATAGACAGATTGTTTTGAAAAAGGTTTTTGAATTTTGTTAATTTATAAATTCCATGTAGTAATAGTTCAAGTTTATTAAAATATTTGCTATCAACAAAACAATTTCTATAAAGATACCAGTTGTGCAGGATTTTCACTTCTTGGCTTTAGCTCCTGAGCACGAAACTGGCAGAACTCACAAAGCTCTTAAGCAGGGATTAAAATAAGGTACTGTGCAGAAGAGCATACTTGCTTTTTCTTCCCTTGCACTGGAGGAGCAGCTCCCTCATCTACATTTGCTCTGGCTGGTGTGGCGAGAGCTCCCCCTCCTGTTTCAATCTACTTTAACCATTGCTCCTAAGGTTATTTGACTCATGAGGGCAACAGTAGCAAGGTGGAGGGTGAGCCAGGCGCCCTACATGGCTACTCACTCACATGCTGTCAAGTATAAATGCTCTCCAACCATTCCATTCAGTTCATTTGAGCTTGTCTACCTGGGATATTTTTCCAATTCTTCCTATATACCAGTATAGTTAAAGTGCTATAGTTACACTGGTATAACTCCACATGTGAACACTCTTATTCTGGAGTTAGAGTGCCTTTTTTCAGCTTAGTTTAAACCACTTGCAAAGCAACATAAACAAAACTGGAAAAAGGCCCTCTGATACTATAATAGGAGTGTCCACATATGGAGTTATGCCAGTATAAATATAGTGCTTTAAATTCACACCGTACCTTATACTGGAATAACTTCCCCACACAGACAAGCCTTTAGATGAAGGGAGGTGAAGCTCCCAGAAAGACAAGCCACGTCAAGATGATCAACATAAGAACATGCCCCATTTATATAGCACCATGCTATAGAAAAACTAGTAAATTGTCTCAAGTTTAATTCAAGACACATAGGCTCTGTCCTTCTCTTCATAGATATCTCTGCATCCCATAATGTCAAGGGGGGGAAGGGTTACATCTTTTTCTTAAGAACCTATTACATATCTAACGAGTAGAATTAGTCATCGTCAAGATACTATATTTGTTTTGTTTTGCCTTTTTTTACTTCCTATACTTCCAATGAGATTAAGATATTGCATTTGTATCCATTTAGTCTTCTTATTGTGCGTTTCAGCAATGAAATATATGATTGATTTTCACAGCTCTCATGCAAGTAATGTAATGCTTGAGTGGAATTTGAGTCTGGCATACCAAATGTATGCAGTGTGATATTTTCCTAGCAAAATATTGACTATTCACTAAAAATCTGACTTGTGTGGTATTGCATAGAATTCTTTTAAAACGAGAGTTCTTTTTTTTTTAAAAAGTATGTAACCCTTCTGCCCATCTAAGTTGGCAGCAACAAGGGCCGGGTTCTGTATCTAGGGGTTCCGTTTCAATAACGCAATGCAAAACCGGCTTGAGCCCCCACCCAGTGACCTGGGACAATTACCTACCACCCCCTGGGCGCCTCTAAGAGGCAATACTTCCCCTCTCGCAAGCACGGAGTCTGAGTGTAGCAGAAAATGTTTAATAACATGAGGTAAACGACATCAGCATTAAATTGGAAAAAAAACCACCACAAACAGGATTCCTAACACAAACCATGAGCAAAAGACCCACCCCAGCAAATTGGGCCGTGTCCTTTGCCTTTGGTTCTTGAATCCAGCAACCCAAAAATCACCCAGAGTCCCCAAAGTCCAACATCCCCAAAGACTCTTGGGTCCAGCAACCACCCGAAGTCCCAAAAGTCCAACAACCCCCCAAAGTCTCTGTCCCTGGTCAGTGCAGCCCCAGAGTAAAAGGGGGGCACGTAGGGTGTAAAGGGGCACCTTACGTGATCCGAGGCCGACCGGCCATCTCTCCATGGGGTTCCACCGCAGCTTTCACCACGAGCCAGTCCACTTCCTGCCGTCCCACGACCTGCTCTGCTCTATGAGCTGCTCCGCTCACCGACCTGTGAGCCGCTCCAGCCGTCCCCGCAAACGGCTCCGCTCCGCTCACCGACCTGTGAGCCACTCCAGCTGTCCCCGCAAACGGCTCCGCTCGCCGTTCCTTGGGCCGCTCCAACCATCCCCACAAGGCTCCGCGCCGCTCCGCCAGCCGCTTAGCAGCATAGCTTCAGGCTCCCCCACTAGTTAACACAGCACTCAGTGATCTCAGCTCTTAGTAACTTTAGCTCTTTCGTGATTTCAGCTCTTAGTGATTTCAGCTCATAGTAGGGGAACCCCAGTTCTGGTGCACCACTGGCCCAAAGTGAATTCAGCTCAGCAGCCTGTAACTAGACTCCTAATGGAATCAAAGTTAGCTCTGATATTCAACAGTGGAGAGAGGAGATGGTGCAATTGGTGTTTCAGGCCCTCAAGAGAGAGGGGGGAGGGGGGGGGCTCATACCATCAGGTACAAATATCTATCCCCATCCTCTCTCAATTCACTGGGTTGTGGAACCCATGTCCCTTGTCTAGTGAGTGCTACTTAGGTGATGGTGAGATCCTCTGTCATAAAACAGTTTCATTGTCCTTGATTCACATAATCAGGGTAACAACACTTTATTTCTCCTGCCCCAATAACAGAGAAACTGGGGATCCCACCCCATCCACAGTAACCACTATCAGTTGCTGTTGTCTCATGCCAGGCGGGTGGGTGTGCCCATGCAAACAAGATCAGCCCCTGGAGTTCTTTTCCACACTCGCCATAATTCACCACCAGATGTCAGGGTAGAGCTCATCCTGACTCTGCTTACAAGTACATTAAAAAACCATACTTCATATCATTTCCTATATGGGGCCATGAAAAAAGTCAACATTTAAAACTCCACAGTAATTGCCGTATAGTGGTATCTCCTCTGTATAAGAAGATACCATCGTTACTGAAAATACCCAGGGCCATGAATATTTAATTTTTAACATCATTCACTATATACATTTACAGTGAAAGTATAAGACAAGTAGCTCTAAAGTATCATTTGTGGTTGTCTGTATTAAACAAACGTTTTCCAGCTAAACTTTGTGTAGTATTAAATTATAAGAAATATGTTTTCATGAACTTTGACAAGGCATACATCTTCTTATTTGCTAAAAACAATGCTTTATCAGCACTTGTGTCTCAAACTGTTGAGTCAGATGAGAAATTTGAATGTTCAGTGAACTTTTACATCCCTCATATTGACTTCATGGCAACTTTTTGTTTTGTTCTTCCATCAGTTTTAAGGTCTATGATCTACTTACAATTGAATTGTTTCAGATAAAAATAAAAATAAATACTTCTCAGTAATGCTTCTTACAGCACCATTAGAGTTTGCTTGGACTTATAAGATTTTTTTCTTTTACTGTTTTGGGAAGTATGCTGTATGAACAGTGTTATGTTAGACTACGAGGTAATGAGTAATTATTTAAAATACTATAAATAAAAAGTCAAATTAATTCAGTGTGGATATTTGAATGTTAGGCCCTGATTCATGAAAGCATCTCTCTTTAAGACAGCACTTAAGCATGTTGAGGTTAAGGAGACTTAAGCACATGTATAAAAGTCAGGAAATTTAATTATAGTTCTCCCAGCATCAATGATTTGGCCTCTTGGACATTTTTAGCATTGCATTAGTCTAAACTGCAAATTTATCCATGTGACAGACTATGCTGTTGAGTTACAGTTCTAGAAACCATAATTTTGAATTTCCTGACCTTCATGCATCTAAATATTCAACTATAATTTTGCATCAACCGAGTTGCTCTAGTTGTTGCTTAATTTTCTTTGCATCAACAGAGTATATTATTGTTATTTTAGTTGTTGCTTAATTTTCTTTGGTTTAGAAGAAATATAGCATTGCACACCAAAATAAATGCAATGTAAAAGAATTGTAATAAACACAACAATGTTTCTTTTAGTGTTCAGGGAGCCAATATGTGTAGGCTTAATATATATATGTACCTAGTGTTCTGCACCTCAGTGCAATGCTAACAATTTTGAGATTAAATATTCCCTTCCCATATAAAAATATATATCAGGGTGCACAGGAAGGGTAATGAGGTTGACTTTGTAGTTTCCAAGCAGTCATCTTCTCAGGTTGTAGAGTTCTGGTGTGTGGCATATAGTAGGCAGGGGTATGTACAATCTCTCAGTTGTGGATTCCAAATGGAGGCCTTGGACCTTCAGGGCCAGGAGGTGGAGAGCTCGATCCTTTGGGCTGTTCTGCTGGGCCCCATCATCCCATGCCCTTGGCAGCACACTGCTCCAGGAGCCATGTTGCCATAGGATAGCCTAGCTGGGATGAATGTTGCTTCAAGCAGCATTCACTCCAGATCAGATTTCTGCTTCAAAATCTGGGGACAATGCTGCTATTATTCCTGACTGGTTCTCTGTCCTTTCCAGTCCTGCCTCAAGCCCCACCCTCAATAAATCCATTGCCCACCTCTCATTCGAACTGAGAAGCTTACCTATGGTCCCAGGAAGACGTGAGTAGGGGAGGAGACATGAAGCCTTCATAACAATATGTAGCTGATGTGGATTTTCCTCCACTTGTAGAATTGGATATGAACTAGCCCTTAGAGGCTTATGTGAAGTGCATGCCAAGAGATGATTTTTATATATCTTTAATATTGTCTAAGCTAATTCCAGTCTCTTCAAATGTATCATAGGCAATTGCTGTTGAGGGCTAAATTTATGACAGGCTTGGAGTTTTGCTTAAATCAAACAATTTTTATCCAAGTGCAGATATCTATATGAAAATATTCTGTAAGCACTAACATACTTTAAAAAAATTCTAATAACTCAAAAAGACCACTTGGAATTTTACCAAATTTAAGAGAGGAGGAAATAAATTTTGTACTGAAAACAAATTTCGAGAAGTCCCAATGGTTTTAGGGGTTTTTTTCCACCCCAGAATGCTATAAATGGGGATTTGCAATCAAAGTGCCATGACCTTGATGCTATAATACTGTACTACAACTGGTATAAGTGCATCAAAATATTAATCAACATTAGCATCAAAATGCATTGGCAGGTGACTCCTTCTTACAGTTTGTAGACAATATGTTTACATGGCTAAGGAGGTATATATTACTACAGCATAATTCATAGAAATAATTATGTTTCTATAGAAAGATGGTCTGTCTAAAGCTCTTAAAGAAATTTTGCTTTGTATGTGGCTTACGGACAAGGTTGTGAGAAATGTATTTTTCTGCCTTATCTCTTGTGTGGGCGGAGGAGGTTGCATCAACTGTAGTAGGTTTGCTATCTAAATTACTTCAGCTTCATTAGGTTAGTCAAGAACTCTGAAATTTAATTGTTTTCAGGCTACAGTTGGTAGAGCAAAGGTGACAAAGGGTTTGTAACACGGTTAGGTTTGTGTTTCTCTTATTGATCTCCATGAGAACAATCATTAGTATAATGATCCTAATCCAAGATCCCATAATATAACAGGGAATAAACACTTCTTGATTAATGTGCCGCAATTAATAGGTCACCCGATATCACTGCAGCAGGTTGTAAATGAGTAGGTTTTAGGATCTGAGCCCAAAAGATATTAGGTTTTCCTACTCTGTTTAGATAAAATGGATTCCTAAGCTTTACTCAAATGAATCACTCTTGTAGTCTTTAATTATAGTATACACATATAATGACACCATTGCCAGGAGATAATACAATGTCCCAAGGACCATGTGCTGCAGTTGCTTCCTATGAAAACAATTGTGAGTGATAATACAGCCTGTCACAAGATGTCAAAAGAAACCACATGGTGTCTTGCAATGATTGTGAAATTATCAGGTGTCACCATTGCATATATGATAAACAGTACCATCATAGCTGAATTTCTGGTGAATTTATTAGGTGACTAATAGTGGAGAGAGCAAACAATTGAGATTTTAGACATCTTAAATGCACAGAATGATGCAACAATGAACTGTTTAAGGCTTTTATTGTGATTGAATAACAGTACATTAATCGTGAATCAAGGATCTACCTGGTAATAAGTAGCGTTCAATAACTGTTTTAGAATTAAAAATGTGCAGAAGTGAATTATCATATGCTTACTAAATACTAATTGATTTTCTTGTAACATACTGTGGTTAAATCTGATTTAACATACTCATTATAGCTGTTGTCAGTGACTACTGGTATAGTTAAGAGCTGTCAAGCAGTTCCACTATAAACCCATTTTCATTAAAGGCTAAGGGTTAAATCCTGACCCCACAGAAATCAATGGCAAAACTCCCACTCACTTCAATGGGGCCAGGATTTCACTCTAATAGTTCTAAGGGTCTTACGAGTGCAGAGTCCCCTGCAATTATAGTTAATTTCATCCTTAGGCCCTGATCCAGCAAAGCTTGTAAGCATATGCTTAACGTTAAGCACATAGGTTTTCTTGTTGAAGTCAGTGGAATTACTCACAAGCTTAAGGGCTTTGCTAGTTGGGGGCCGCAATGAATAATGTAGTCTCTATTCTATTAAAGTTAAATGTCATACAAATAAAGTATAAACGATTCAATCAAACTATCCAATTTACACTATGCATTGCTTTTCTTTTTCCTTCATGGGAATGGCCCATTCCCAGTCACATGCAAGCAAAACTCCCATTGAAGATTTACTGTTACTGTATTTTTTTAGGGGAAACTAGATCTGAAGGTCACTCAAGTGTCAAATATACTGGCCTGTGGAAAGAAATTAATGAGTGTGAATGTGAAGGTAGATTAATCTTGAAGGGTCTACATTCTTGGTTGGCAGTTTGAAATACACAGTAAGTCTGAGTAAGCATCCAGAAAATTCACTGATGCAAAAGTTACTTGTCAACAAAAATCCAATAGCACTTTAATATTGTCTCATAAAGGAATGAATAGTTAGTCTTAAGCCTGTACATGCACAGTCACAGACGACAACCCCAAATAAATATATTACTTACTGATGGATTGGTACCTCAAAGTCTTCTTGGATGGGCTCTGAAAAGTTCTAAGACCAGCTCATTGAGAGAGGCTCGACAATGGCGAGACAGATGACACACATTCTGTCACGAACTCAGACAAGACCGAAATATTGTAGCTCCTGCTGAGTACCGTGGCAGAGTAGTTCAGGAGAGTAGTTTTCCTGGCCTGTGCACTAGTGAGTCATTTCTTTTAATAGCTGATTTGTAGGAAAGCTCAGAGTGCCCCATTTATCTGCAGTAGATCTCCTTTGACTTCAATGCAACTGGACAATTCGGGAGCTACCCATGTCTAAGCACATTCCATTTACCAGACCATGAGTTTATCTTGGCTTATTGGTGAGGATTAATGAGAAAGATACAGGGAGCCACATCCATAAGAGGAGATGGAGGGAAAAGTTGGAGGTTTCTTTATCTGAACCAGTCCAAGCTTGAAGAGCAGTCCAGATTTTAAACAGGAGTGCATGAATGAAGATTCTGGGCAGATAATTGTTTCCGAATCATTTTGACGGTGGTTTTTTTAAATTTTTATTTGTGCTATATTTTAAGGTTTTCTTTCTAAACCATAAGGCTACAGTTAATTGGTTTCTATATTTTTGTTCTATTGGATTTTCTGTTACAGTACTGGGAAATATTAATACAATAAGATGGCATAGCAATAATGTTTACTTCTTATTATATACCAGTTCCCTCTCTCTCACCCACCCCCCTCGGCCTCCATTGTTGGTAACTATCACATGCATTTGGCAGATCTCATGTCAGTCTTGTTGCAAGTAGAGATGGTCCCAAGAGAAATTTTTAGGTCTGAAGACTTCAACTTAGTGGAATTTTTGGATCCAGAAATGGAATCCAAAATACTCTGGTAGCTTCTAATTCTATGCAGAGCCAAACTAAAATCCTAGCTGTGAACATTCCCAGACTCCAGAGAGTAGTATAATATTTTGTACATTCAAGGAACTCACAAATATGAATGAAACAAGCCTCACAACAACATTCCATTGTGTTAGATAAATATTGCTATCCCTATTTTACTGAAGGGGAAACTAAGGCCTGGTCTGCACTACAAGATTAGGTTGACGTAAGCTGCCTAGCGCCAACCTAGCTGTGGAAGTGTCTTCACTTAAGTTTGGCTCCTGCTGACGTAAGTGCCTCTCTATGCCGATTTAGTAACACCACATTCCTGAGCGGTGTAGAGTCATGGTAGATGTAATTAGCTTGACGCGGTGTCAGTGTAGACTTTGCATTGCTTACGTTGAACGTTATTGGCTTTCAGGAGCCATCCCGCATGCTCCACACTGACAGTACAATCAATACAAGCACTTCTGGTAAGGATGCGCACCACCGACACAAGGAGCCAAGTGTGCACACACACACGAGATTTAATAACTGTGGTGGCTGTATGCCGACGTAAGTTAGGTCGACATAGTTTTGTAGTGTCGACATGGCGTAAGTCAGAGAGAAGGTAAGTGATTTCCAAAGGCCTCACAGGAAATTGGTGACGGAGTTGAGAATAGAACTCTTATCTATAAGATGCAGATAATGACACTGTCCTCCTTTGGAAAGCATTTTGAGATCTGATGAGATAAAGCACTATATAAGAGCTAGATGTTCTCTCACAGACCTGTGCTTTTCCTGAATGACCATCTCGTTATTCCTTTCAGTGGCTTTATTCAGTCTTCAGATACTAGTAATAATGGAGAGAATCTGACCTTTGCCATCCCATTTACCTTTATCAAACCTTGGATTTCAATAAACACACCCTCATGAAATTAATGCCTTTTTATGTAGCAAATACAGATGGGTGAATCAATCTGGTTGAAAGCAAGTGCAAGTCTGAACACAAAGAAATCCTTTTGAGATTTGGAAAATCACATGGATAACATTTAAAACACTAATATTCTAGTTCACACCTCTGTACTACTTGTTTCTAGCTGAGTCCAGAAGGGGAAGTGCCAAAACAGTATGAAAGCATGTTCTTGCAATATTTCTATCCCTACCAGAAGTAGTAAATATAGGAATTTAGGAACCCAGATACTATGCTGATGAGCACGGTATAAAAACCTGTGTAGGATAGAGCAGAATTCTTGACAAGTGACTCATTTTCATAAGATTTCCAGCCTAATTTTCAGATGATTGGATATGATTAAGATAATGATCCAAATTTTGGTGGTGGTTTTTTTCTGAACTGAAGTTCCAAACCTTTAATGTTTTCTGCAAAACTCCTGCTTATTTAGGTTTACAGCATTGCAGTTGCCAGCTAGGTCTGCCTGATACATACAATACATTTCCATTGGCCTTTTTTTCACCTCCTTCCCTCAAAGGTCAAGTCTCTACAAGGAACACAACCTAATTCAAGAACCCAGCAGGAGCCTGCTGAGAAAGGGAAGAGACTTGAAAAAATACTGTGTATGGTATTACAGGCTTTTGTTCTGGCCAAAGCCAAGGCCAGGAACATGAGCTCCAGATAGACAGGAAGAAGGGATTGAGATTTGTGAAAGATTAGAACACAGAAGATGGCAGAACTGACAATAGGCGTTGGGTGAGTTACTGGAGCTGCCAGCAACGTTGCAGGCTTTTGGAAAGAGAATCAAAGAGTTATTACTTGTTAGCAGCAGTATTAAAAATGTATTGAATTGACAGAACTGAGCAGGCTTTTCCTTTTGTCCCTGCTGTGGATAAGCCTGCATTTTTTTAATTATTTTTTTACAGCTCTCTACAGGTCAACTTTCTAATGAGCTGCTCATGTAGATCAAGCTCTGAACTGTCTGACTCTTGGCTGATGCCACACTCATACAGAGCAACTGAATTAAATATACAGTATTAATATTGGTACATTTTGGGCTCTAAGCCCACAGATCTTCATGAAGTTTCCAGATGTGCCCTGGAGAAAGCATTGCTTCATCAGACTCTGAGTCTTTGGCAAACATAATGTTAAAATTTTGTTTCTTCTAGTTATGGGTCCATTTCTAAAAGGCAACAAGCACCTACTGCTTTACTTTTTTCCAGTGAAAATTCTTTACTGCCCAGATAATGAGGACTTCCTCTTAGGATGACTTCAGTTGCTGTTATGAGTGCTCCGCACATCAGTAAATCAGGCTTTCAAGCTGGGCACCTAGAAAATGAGGAACACACAGTTAGTGATCACCTGCCAAAATGTTGGTTTAAACAACTTGCCCAATGTAATATAGAAACGCTGTGGCAGAAGATAGACTAGGACTAAGTTATCCTGTGTGGTTTCCACATGCCTTAACCACAAAACCATCCTTTGTCTTCCTGCACTTCTTTGTCTTATTCAGTGTACAGCCATGAATTTCTCAAGTAAAAGAGACAGGAATCCTACAAATAGCCTCATTTACTACCTACCCCTAAATCATTGCCTGAACACTGTCCATCCTGCAAACTAAATGAGGCAGGGTTTCTGTGAAACAAACAGTATGTGATCATTAAATTAAAGATTGTATCATACTGCGTAGGCACAAGGGGGCTGAATTAAGGTTTCCCAGGAAGCCTAAATTCTGTCATTTCCCTGTGTTTGAGTGCTGGACTTTGCAAACCAAAAAAATGTTCATTTGATGTATGGTTTCTGTATGTATTAAAGAGCCACTTGTGGTTCCCGAGCCTCAGTCTGAGTATCCCTGCCATAATTAGTTTGAACTGCTGTTCTAGGAAGTGCAGCTGTCCAAAAATGAATGGAATTTTAGGGAAAATTTTCACAAAAATATTGTCTGGCTTTTCATATCAATTCAAAATTTCAACAAACAATTTTTCAGTTAATTTTGTAATTTCCCAATCAACTGTAACTAGGATTACAGGAATCTTACGTATAAAATAGGATTTATCTTGCATGAGTAAGGCAAGGAAGATTTGGACAATATAGAATTAAATGATATCCCTCACTGCTTTTTTCCCTAGCATGATGCATAGCTTTATTCCTTTCTCCAGTTCTGCCACATTTTTCTAAATGCCTTCATTTGGTGGTGCTTTTTCTTGTTAGTTATAGAAAGATATTCGTTGTTAGTTACTGCAGGGTGCAGGGTGGAGATTTAAAACAAATACACTATGCTCTGCTTATCATGCAATCCGTATTAGATAAGCAGCTTTTGTCAGATAATAAATATTCTTTGTAAGAGGGTTTCTGTAATTCTAAGTAGATTTACTCTAATGGGCTACATCAGTCGCCATGTGTCAGAGTATTAATATGGACCACCTAGGGAATTGGTAGCTCTGGAGATTGATAATGGAATAAGTAGACTTTTCCTTCTAGGACACCAGTTTGAATCGGACTAGATTAGTGTGAATGAAAATATCTAACAATTGTTTGGTGCTCTCAGTCCAGTTTTCGAGTAGACAGGTTTCCGCATAACAAAGCTAACTGTTACAGTCAGTTCCCCAGTTGACATGTTAAACAGGGAGGCTTAGAACTGATTCAATTTGGATACCCAAAAACACTTTGGCAGCGGATGGACTGTACAAGTAATAGCTGAGAGGCATTAGCAAGGAGGTATGGGGAAAACTTGTATTGCTGCCGTCCATGTTGTAACTGTTGAATTAATAAACAGAACATGTTTGTCTCCTGATGAATAAATAGAAGATGTGTGCCTCAGTCAAGAGGTGGTGATAATGACAATCTTTACCAACGAAGTACTCACTCCATACACACTTGACAGACAACACAGGAGACCAACATCTTCTGTTTCTTGACTGAACAAGTTCAATATGAGCAATGGCAGAACTTTCCCCAAGCAACCAATTGATAGACACCCTTTGCCCCCCAAGAAATGCCTTTCTTGACAGTCTTTTCAACTATTGCTCTGACTCTAACCTCCTGTTTTTGAACCAGGCTATTTGATAAGGTTATGGCAAGGCACCTGTAGTATTAACTCGAGTACTGTGACTTTCTTGAGTACTTTCATTCTGGCTTTAATGCCATCTCCATGCCCTATATGGGCCTAGTCAATTTGGTTGGTGATGTCTTACTACAATGATGAATAGAGCTGATGTTCATACCAATTCTTTTAGGTCATCATCAGCCGTTGTTACGATGAATCACTTTGTGCTGACCCACTTGGAGACACCGGCTGACGTGAACAGCATCATTTTTGAGTGGCTCAGTATCTTTTGGAAAGTGTCCAGACAGTTCAGGATTGGGGTTCTGGAGTTGAGCTAGTCATTTTTTTTTATTATTTTGATTAATTCTATTAAAATGTAGATGACAACTGTAAAGAGACAAATTTAACAACATTTTCATGACACTCTTTCATTGTTTTTTTCTAGCAGGTCTATGCCTAAGCCAGCTGGGTGCTTTCAAGGAAATCCTGTGTTTCATGAAAGCAGACTCATGCTGCTGTATCAGAGATCCTATCTCAGTCTAAAAAACTGAGGGAATGCATATACAAACAGACTGTCAGTAAAAGCTGCTCCCCACTTTACATATTTAACACGCAACCTGAAAAGCAGGGAAATGAAAAGTTAAGGCATCTAACAGTGCATTCTATCTGTTCTTCCATCCTGAGACACAAACCTCACCATTAGCACAACAACCATACACAACAGCCATTGCACCACACTGTCAAATCTGCTCCATTAGGCACGACAGCCTTCCAGTACCCTGGGGGAAGTTTGGCCAGATACAGGGGTGTTGGTGGGAGTTTGGCCAGAGCAAAGTTTTGCATTGACTAGAATGGATCAGCCACTCATCTTGCAGTGTTGTCCCTAGACCAGTGCTGAGGTGTGGGTTTTGTACACACAACGGGTAGACCCATTTTGTGGGTGCAATCGAGATGGCAAATATGGACAATTTGATCAAAAGTCATGCTAAAATATAGTCCTCATTTAATATAATACTGTAGCGGGTGGCTTAGCTTGATTTATTATTTCAGTACCTATTGCAACGTGTGTTAACCCATGCTGGGTGACATAACTTAATTCTTACTTTGCATGCAGCTACGATATCCCTATTGCCATTCTTGTTCACTGCACATTGACGTATTTGTGGAAGTGGAGGTGTTTCCATTCATTTAAAGCAAAACATTAAAGGAAACTATAAACCAAACGAATGAAGATCTTCATAGATTTTATGAAATGTGCCAGTCAGTGGTGGTAAAAAGGGGTCTGGAGTCTTTTACCATGTGTTTTGTCCATGAGATTGATAGCTATAATTTACTCCAGCCTGAAGCACTGGAATTTATTATGCCTTTCCTTAGCCCAGGGATAAACATGGTCTCCAGAGAAGTAGAAACATATTTCTTTTCAGAGTATGCTGAAAACAAAAAGCCTTATAATAATGGAAATACTAGGTATGGGCGTGATGGGGGATTCCTCTGTTCTTTTCAAGATATTGTAAATCCTTATTCCAAGTTATTTGACTCCATGAAAAACAGCTTTTAAAAAATCAGATCCTTTTGGTCCAAAGCATCAACTACGGCCCATGAGAATACAGCACAACCGAGGAGCAGTACAAACATGGCTTTGTGCTCCCCTGATCCTCAAATGGCTGGACAGGTTAGTCCCTTAGGATAAGTCAGAGCAGCCATAAAGCTGCTTTAAGTTGCATCAACTTCCATTGGCCCCAAGGGCTTCATACAACAGCCAGATTGCAGCAGCATGTAGGGATGCCCAGGCCATGCCACTTTCCGCTGGGCTCAGGGAGGGTGTGAGTCATAGGATGTGTTGGCTTGGTGCCACTGGAAGAGTTCACTGCACTGGGGGCAAACCTCTTATGGCTGGCTACACTGGCTTTATGGCTTCTTTGTGCTGTGAGTGTGGCAAAAAATGATGGCAGTGCAAGGATCTGGACCTGTAAATACCAAGTTCTGTATCGTCAATAGCAAAATTTGGCCATAGAGTTTGTATCTCTGTTGCCACGTATGTATGTAGTGGTCATCAGTACAGTGTCTGAGCACCTCTTGCTGTCTTGCTACTATTCTATTTTAGTTCTTACACCACGGCACGCCCATCACTACATCTGACACCTTTCATAAAATCGTTAAGGGAGGTGAGGGAGGTGACTAACATCTGTCAGATGTGGTTCATTCTTTTTTCCTTCCTTTCACAAGGAGGAAAATTCCATACAAAGTTGGATTTTTAAAATAACTTTAAAGCACTTCTATTGTGTAGATGCTGTGGTGTGAATTGAGGCAGTATATCTTGCACTTAGAATGGAAAGAGAGGAGGTTCTAGATGGAGCTGAGATGCTGTAGCCATTGGTTCTTGGACTGGTCCGCAAGAAAGCTCTCTCAGCTGCATAGAAGAACTCTTTGCAATGGTGTCTAAGGATCAGACCTGTCAACCACGGTCCTCATCCTAGAGCTTTAGGTGATCTTTTAGGTATCTTGGGCCCAACTCACTGACTGCCTTGAGGATAAAGACCTAGGCCTTAAATCTGACAGTGCACTTATACGTAGCCTGACTGTACAATACATGTAAAAAGTAAAAGGCTTCCCCACCTATCGCAAAGGGATAGGTAAGCCATTCTACGCCCTAACCCAGATTTAGGCAAACAAAGTGAGAGTTACCCTTTGTGGTCATCTGTTGCTTTCTCCTTTCTAGATCACATACACACCCTCCAATAGATTCTATTAAATCATATTCAGTTAAGCAGTTTTAATTTACAACTGGCAAGAACTAGGTGGTTTTTATCCCTGTGGTTAATGCCACATTCACTTTTCATAGGTCTTCCTACATAAAATGGTGTTGTACAAACAGTAAATACAGCTACCTACCTGTCTGCTTTTAGACCAGGCAGCCTAGTTTTTCACTCCCTGAGCAGGTTCCCCACTCTTCATGAACATTTTCCTTTTACATACCAAAGTTCAGGGGTCTGTTTTCCCCTGCAGAAACTACTGACATTCCAACCACCCATAGATGAACATATTGCTGAAAGAGGGCAAAACATCTAGTGGATTAGGATTCAAGTTTGGTGTTTTTGTTTGGCAGTGGATGATGCTAATACTCAGCCACAGAGCTGGTCCAAACACAGTCAGGATTCCTATCTGCCTGCCTAATTCCCCAAATGGTCTCTGGAGCAAAGGACAATCTTAAAGTTTTGATTGGAGAAGCAAGATAGCTGCATGTTAATGTAAATACAATGTCTTCAGAACTTTGATTAGGTTTTCATTCAAACTAGGGATAATTCTACTGTCTTGCCTTCTCAGAAAGTTGTATTTATTGATATCATGAATCTCCTTGTTTTTGTCTAAATTAGACTCAGTGCTTGATTGTATGTATGTACAACCATGCATATAGAGTGTGTGTGTGTATAAACACATCTTTCTATCTATATGCAGAGGAGCTCTATCTACTGTGTGTGCCATACGGTGTAGTTGTAGCCATGTTGTTTTCAGAATATTAGAGAGACAAGGCAGGTGAGGTAATATCTTTATTTTGCTGGGAGTACCTTTACCAGACCTGAGGAAGAGCTTTGTGTGGCTCAAAAGCTTGTCTCTCTCACCAACAGAAATTGGGCCAATAAAAGATATTACCTCACCCACCTTGTCTCTGTGTGTGTACCACGCACACAAATATATATTAATAGATATATCCTGCTTCTGTTCTATTCTAGTTCTTATGCTGCAGCCATCACCATGGTATCAGATGCTATCTATCAATCTATGCACTAGAACTGTAATTCATTCTGAAAAGGCAAAACAATACTAGACTGTTTGTACCAGAGCTCTACTTTGTATACATCAGCAGATCGTATTTCATGGCTTTTTAGCTCAGAACTGTGTGGTTATACACCCAAGTCACTGCTTAAAAGTATACTTACTTGCATGAACGAGCAGTGAATGAAAACCATTAGTATCCCAGCATGCATTGCTCAGCAGCACTCATTTTTGTTGTAGCTGGAGCTTCTTAGTGTGTTTCTGCTTCATTTAACCCCCTCAATACCTCAATTAGTGCCTGCTTCTCTTCCCCTGGGAGGGACATTTACGCATGTCACTTCACAAGGCTCAAAAATCTAAAAAGCCCCTGAGAGCAGCATGGTTATAAAATATCTCCTGATTAAAAGCTTGTGTTTTCCAAGGACTTTCTGCCCCTGTTTTGTTTAATTTGTAAACTGCTCTGGTTTTATCAAAGGACACAAACAGAAGATTTCAGGAATGGCAACTAGTCAGAGAGTAAATAGGAACTCTCCCCAATGACCCTAACAGCCTCTGCTGGTTTTTACTGATTTATAATCTGTAAGAGTAAGCCACAAAAATTTGAAAACTCAATGGGTCTAAAATTGTGGTAACAGATATATTATTATTTAACATTACAACCTGATGGTGTTTCAGTGCATGCACTGAACTTAACCTAGGATCAAAGCAAAGGAGAAAATATCCAGAATAATCTACTACTACTTTTAACTATTGTAACATTTCTATTGATTTGAGATTTAACTTTTGCACAGCAAATAATAAAGCTGATAAAAAAAAGGGTCCAAGAAAATTTCCTCTTAGTGGATGAACATTTCAAATACCAATACATTTTTGAGAAATCCATCCTTTGTAGTGTAATAATAATGCTCATTAATTTCCCATGGAGAAGCTGGTCTTTGTCCAATTCTTCATGAATCATGCTAAAATAAAAATAACTGTTTATAAATCTCCAATTAGTTATTCTTCTTATTAGCTATTAGTCTAGCTTCGATGATATTTCTCTCACAAAGTCTCATATGATCTATCACAATTTCTCCCAAATTTCCTCGGGCTTTTACTATAATTCACTGCAGGGAACATAGCTGTCAACTTACTATTTTCCATTTTCCATTTTCATTTCTGTTGGTTATTAGGAAGTGTGGGGATTGTACACACATGGCAATGCAGAATCAAGTCACATTCATTTCAGAACTATGTCAGATGAGAGAAAGAATGAAAAATATAAGCACTGTTAGTCTCTGGTATGTTATTTGCAGACAGCAGTCTGCAGTGTACCAACATAAAATGAGTGCAAGAAAAAGCTCAGGAAAAGGGAAAGTCTTGCCTGTAGTGAATTGAGAGAAAAAAACCTTGTTATTAATGTGTCTTTTGGTTAAAATTCATAGTTGCCATGCAAAATAAATCAACTCCTTTTCCTATAATCTGACCTGAAACTGCTTCTGGGTGAATAAGATATGAACCCTAAATGTTCACAGCCTTTACCCTGACACATTCAATCATATCATGAGGCTCCGGAGAAGCCGCCTAGTGTTCGAAACATTGTCATTCTTTTTAAAGCTTAGCATTAAATAAGGCCTTTTCTAGTTTGGAAACACATGTTTGAGTAATACTTTTTATCAAGTAACTTCATTATATAACTGTAGTAAGCCACCAGAGATGATATTTAAGAATGTGCTGAATGCTTATTAATTCCAGGCTGAAGAAATAATTTCATTCATAAGGATTAAGATTACCCAGTAATCAGGCCCTAACGCTGCAGTTTTTACATATCATAAAGTTTTGGGTAAGAAAAATGTTTTGATCTGGGGATTGCAAGGTCACTGACAAGAACTCTATTTGTGTTTACAATTTTAGTTTATTATTTATATGCTGCTATTAAAATGCTGGATGCTGTATAAACAAATATGAAGACAAGATCCCTCCTGTGTTTTTATCTTTCATCCAACATGCCACTGTTTCTCAACAAGTATTACTTTCAGACAACTGTCCTGCTAGTAGAGAAAACATTTAATGAAACCTAAATGAGTTGCAAGACAACTGTCAATTAACAAGTGCTGTTACACATGTAAATATAAGGTTGAAAGGCCTTATTTTGTGCCAGGTTTGATTGTTTAAAAAAATAAGCTAACTAGCTGGCCTGAACTAATTTCATACACATTGCAAAATATCCTGCATTTCAGTGCAGTACTCTAAACTAAAGCTGAGTGAATAATTCATACTGAATAATTAATTCATCAGAAACAACAAGGAGTCTGGTGGCACCTTAAAGACTAACAGATTTATTTGGGCATAAACTTTCGTGAGTAAAAACCTCACTTCTTTGGATGCATCCAAAGAAGTGAGGTTTTTACCCACGAAAGCTTATGCCCAAATAAATCTGTTAGTCTTTAAAGTGCCACCAGACTCCTTGTTGTTTTTGTAGATTCAGACTAACACGGTTACCCCCTGATACTTAATTCATCAGACTCCCCCTCATTTTCTGTTTGCACAGTGTTCATGAACAGATTGCAAAATTTTCATTTATTTGTTTGAAATTATCTGTAATGTCTTCCCCTTGTATTAATACCTCACTAACAGTTCATTCCAAAATATTTGCTATTTGAACTTTGAAATTCATACCACATTAATTAGTTACATAAATCACCTCGCATTGCTTCTATTCATCAAATAGATTACTTATATCGTGAATTCAGGATGATTCCAAACACGATAATAAAATATACAATGTAAAATTCCGTTCCAACAACTATTCAAATATTTGAGCTTAGAATTTTCTTTTTGCAAGTATTTGTGCCAAAAAGCTTGATTTTCAGTATTCACGACAAGCAAATATGAAAGGATCTCAAAAAGCAATCACACTGAAATTCATTTTCAAATTTGAATAAATACTAATAGAAAATGCTTTCCATTATTTGCTCAGCTCCACTGTAAGCCATTGCTTCCATTAGAAATAGCACTATTTACAGAAGAATTGGCGAGATACGATAGGGCTGATTTTTCTAATTTATTTCTGAGAATGAATTTAGTGTTCTTAAAAGTGAGTGATTAATATAGTATTAATATGTAGAGCCCTGTGCAAATACAAAATTTGTATCTGCATCTGATCCACCATCTGCAAACATGATCCATGGATAACCACATCCACGGATATAAAGCTGATATCCACAGATTTGCAGGGCTCGATTAATATGAACCAGCCACATTGCTATCTTTCTCACACAGCTCTGTCAGTCATGACAGGCAACGTTATTTCTGTTCTAGGCCTGGGCGTCTCCGGAGTTGTCAAATGATGTGAACTAAGATGAGACGAGTATCTTCACTTGTTGTATAGGCCCTGATCCAGCAATCCATGTAAGCATACGCTTACCTTTAAGCACTTGAGTAGTTCCATTGACTTTAAGTTCTTTGCTAGATAGGGGTCAGTGTATGTATTTGAATTCAGGTCTCTAAAAGATGGAAGCTAATGTATTAAACTTAGCCTCTACCAACAGGGAAATTTGAAATTAAATGGCAAATTGTAATGGTTTACCAGTAGGATATTATAGGTTTATTTGTATTTGAAAGGAAATTAGTTAATGGGAATCAATAGAATAGATATGGGCAAACCAGTTGATCTAGTTTGGGTTTTAGCTAAACTGTTTAGAAACTGTGAACTTTCTTCCTGAAGTTTAAATTCTTTTATTTTTAAGGGTGTTTCAGTTTTGAAAAAAACATGTTTTTTTCCTAGCTAAAGTGAAATCTGCTGTATGTGTTATCACTAGGAGAGCATTCGCTATACCCTGAGGGTTTCCTGCATACGCTTTAAATACTACATTTATTTTTTCATTCACATTTTTTCTTTTCTGCTTCATGCTAAATTGTTCATATTATTATAGTTACAGAAGTACATAGAAACTCCTGTGACTGGTTCCCCCCGGGGTGCCACCTGGAACTGGGGTACCACTGAGCCCCTTGACCCACCACCCTGGGCTCCCTCTCACACTGTGCTGCTGTGACAAGCTACAAAGCCTTCCAGCCTGCACTTTCACCAGCACACATACAGGTAGGGACACACCCAGCTGCAGTTACAAGAAAGCTCTCTGACCAGCCCCTGCATGGGAAAGCTACTCCCAGCTCCTCAGGCACTCCCCCGCTCTGGAGTATAAACCCAAAATTATACTGTCTTGCGCTGCACAGGGAGCCATACAGCGTAAATTCATAAAATTCGCTCCCTCCCTCAATGTGGAGAGGAATATGCAACAGCCTTCTGCCCCTGAGTTATGGTTTCCACACACTAGTTTAGATAAAGCAAAAACAAGTTTATTAAATGATTATAAGTGATAGCAAACATATCAAAGCAAATTACCTAGCAAATAAACAAAAAATGCAAACTAAACTTAATATACTAAATAGATTTGATATTAATAGCAGATTCTCACCCTAAGAGATGATACAAGGAGGCTGCAGATGCTTAAGGGGCAAGGGATTCTTAAGGGGCATATTAAAAGGCTTTACAGCTTGGAAGCCCACATGCTAAAAATCCCTTTAGCCTGGGTCCAGCACTTCCCCCAGTTCAGCCTTTTTTCCTGAGGTGTTTCCAGGAGTCTTCTTGGGTGAGGAGTGAAGAATACCAGATGATGTCACTACCGGCCTTATATAGCTTTAGTATACGGCAGGAACCCCTTGTTTCAAAGTTTGGTTCCCAGACTGGTCTGTGGAAAAACACTGACATCCCAAGATGGAGTCTAGAGACATGTGGTCTCATCACATGTCCTTGTAGAGTCATAGCAGTCATCACTCACAGGCTATCTGGAGCATTCACAGGAAGGCTCACCATGTGGGAGAGAAGTTTCTCCTAAGGCCTATTGTTTTTTCCTATTGGCCCATTGCCCCGAATAGGCCCTTCCCCTCCACGCCCATCTAGACTGAAAACATCTTGTCTAGTGGACGTTACCCAGGTGTAACTACATTTGAAATACAGATATATATTTAATATTCATAACTTCAGAAACAAAAACAATACATGCATACAAATAGGATAATCATATTCAGCAAATCATAACCTTTTCAATGACATCTCACATGACTTATCTTGCATAAAATACATCATAATTATGCTATAACTAGGGCCCTACAAAATTCACGACCATGAAAAACGCATCACGGACCGTGAAATCTGGTCTCCCTCCATGAAATCTGGTCTTTTGTGTGCTTTTACCCTATACTATACAGATTTCACGGGGAGACCAGCGTTTCTCAAATTGGGGGTCCTCACCCAAAAGGATGTTGCAGGGGTGTCACAAGGTTATTTTAGGCGGGTCATGGTATTGCCACCCTCACTTCTGTGCTGCCTTCCAAGCGGGGCAGCTGGAGAGTGGCAGCTGTTGGCCAGGCACTCAGCTCTGAAGACAGCACCGCACCAGCAGCAGTGTAGAAGTAAGGGTGGCAATACCTTACCATGCCACCCTTACTTCTGCACTGCTGCCTTCAGAGCTGGGTGACTGGAGAGTGGCGGCTGCTGACTGAGGGCCCAGTTCTGCAGGCAGCAGCACAAAAGTAAGGGTGTCAATACCATACCATGCCATCCTTCTATGCTACTGCTGGTGGAGGCTCTGCCCTTAGAGCTGGGCTCCCGGCCAGCAGCTGTCACTCTCCAGCTGCCCAGCTCTGAAGGCACCAGCAGCAGTGCAGAAGTAAGGGTAGCAGAACCTCAACCCGTGAAATTACAATACCGTGAAATTTCAGATTTAAATAGCTGAACTCATGAAATTTATGATTTTTAAATTCCTATGACAGTGAAATTGACCAAAATGGACTGTGAATTTGGTAAGGCCCTAGCTATCACCATATCATAATAACATCACTGTGAAGAATATGGGGTGCTGGGTCACAACACCAACGAAGCTCAGGACCCCAGTGTGCTAGAAGTTGTACAGACAAAGAGTGACAGGACCTGCTCTGAAGAGCTAACTAGACAAGAGTGGGAGAAGAAACAGAGGTGAAATGACCTGCCAAAGGTCACATAGCAGGTCAGTGAGAGCACCAGAAATAGAACCCACATCTTCTGAGACAGCAGTCTATCATCATATCTACTAGACCATACTGCTGCTCAAGTTCCCTTTGTATTTATTTTTTAACTCTGCTTGTTATCTGCTATATTTGCCGCTTCATTTTTCCAATGGGTTTTTTTCTCATTGGACCCTCTCTCCTTCTTTGTTTTCATCAGCTCACTTGAGCAGAACTTGAATCCATGCAATTTTTGGATTTGACTCAAACCTTTGAACACTTTTAAATAGGGTGACCGGATTTCTCTATGCTGAATATGGGACACCTGGTAAAAGTACTCATATTCAAGCGAGTTCAAAGGCAATCAATCGTACAAATGTTCAAATTAACATCAAGTTGACTGAGCCCCTGTTAAAAAGAAATACTGAGTAGTTGAATTCTTTTCATTTACCTTCTTATCTTTAAGGCTTTAGGGTTCACATAGTGAAGGGTGACACGCACACCCCTAACACCCACACACACACACACACACACACACACGGAGAGGGGTGACACACCCACACTCGCATACACCTCTCTCACACGGCGGGGTGACTGACCAATCTGACCCTCCCTGCCCGGAGCTCTCCACCCTCCATACCTGGCTGGGCTCCTGGGATGGACCCGCCTCTCCTGGATGTGGCACCACATCTTCCTAAGGCAACACATGGGGAGGGGGTAGCATGCAGGGTCACATGCCCCCCCTCCCCAGATTTCTGCCAGGGTTCACACCAGAATATGGGCAGCAGCAGACTTTTGGCACTGTGCAAGAGGGAAGGGATAGGGGCTACTTCCAGACGCAGGGGAGGGGGGAAGGGATGACCTGGCCTGTGTCTTTGCAGAGCTCATCTCTTCCTTCTCCCCTGCAGTCCCCCACTGCTCCCATGTGGCTGGAAGCAGCTTGTCACTTCCTGTGCATACAGTGTCGCAAGGCACCTAACACCTCCAGGCTGCTGCTGGCCACCAACATAACCCTGCTGCCTCCTGTCCCCCGGTTACAGCACGAGCAGGAAGGGGTTAAGCCCTAAGGATGCATTGTGCACCAGGGCCCAGGGAACCTGTCTGCAGGGGCTTCAGTGAACCCAGCCACAGAGGTGGCTCAGCAGAGGAGGGTGCCTAGAGGACGGAGCAGCCCTGCGCTCCCTGGGGGCAGAACCCAGGGCAGGGTGGGTGGGTGAAGAGGGTGCTAAGCCCCTGCCTGGGGGGCTGCTGTGGAGCCTGCATGTTCAGGGCGTGAACAGGCTGGAAATTGCTTCCCCCTGCACTCCAGAGCTTAGCTAAGGGGCGGAGAGGCTTCCCCGTGCCAGCACTCTGTGGGGATTTGGCACATGCAGGGCTCAGCTCCTCCTGGCCAGCGCCCCAGGCCAGAGGGTCTTGGGCTTTCCCGGTGCGCCATCCCAGCCAGAGGCAGTGGGGGAAGGAAGGAGCCTGCCGGCCAGGCTGTAAGTGAGCTGAGCATGCTGACCAGGGGCTGGTTCTCTGCACAGTGCTGGGAATGGGACGTGTCCTGCTGCAGGGGATATGGAGGAGCTACAGAGCTGGGGAGGGGCAAAGCAGGGAGAGGTCAGTGAGAGGGGAAGCATGTAAATGGCCGATAGGTGGGCAGCAGAGGCAACACATAACCAGCCACTGCCTGGTGCCTGGCCGCACTCATCGACCACCACAGATTGCAGCACGCAGCCAGTGCCAGCCAGAAACAGGATAGGGGGGGTAGGACCCTGCTGGCCAAGAGTCAGCATGCAGTGGGGGCTGAGCTGATGGACCAGCAGGGGGAGCGGCCGGCCCTGCATGCTGCATCTTCGCTCCAGCCTTGCACACCCACCCCCATCATAGGCCACTGGGCCGGCCCCTCATTGGGTGGCTGGCGAGCAGGGATCTGGCCAGCAGCAGGACCCACCAGTACTGATGTGGGGGAGACAGAAAATACAGGACAATTTGCCCGTTTTAAAGAAAAAGTCAGACACCTGCAGGAGGGCTTAAATATGGGACTGTCCCTTTAAAAACGGGACATCTGGTCACCCTAGTTTTAAAGATGGTTTGGAATTGGGCAAACCACATTTGCCCCTTCACCCTACTATAGAGAGCCTGCCAGTGCTATCGTCCCATCAACAGTTCTTTCTTCAACTTCTAGGAATCCTGGGGAATATAGCACCTATTTGCTGCCTAGAGGCTCACTATAGTGGTAATTATTCATTATATGTTCAGAGAGGGTATTTTTAACATTTTTCTTCCTTGGTGGATGTTTTTAACAAACTGGCTGAACTCAGCTAAAAACAGAAAAAATGAAAAAACTCACAACGTTGCAAATTTCTTATAAAGGGATTTTCAGTGGAATTCACGCCAGGTTCACTTCAGTTTATTGATGCCTTGTGATGGGTGAATCTAAAAAGATTGAGAAGTTTGGCTCAGATGGTTATCTCAAGCTTATCCTAACTTATTGGAGCCTCCTTGGTGTGGAATAAGAATAGCTTTTCTAACGGTAAATCAATACGTCCAATTTCAGTTCCTGATGAAATAATAAGTGCAGTGGTGGACAAACATTAAAGAGAGGAAATTAAGGCAAGTTAACAAACTTTACTGAAACTCAGTAAAGGTCCAGGTTCAGTTTAGTTTGAGATTTAGGTGTAAGGTGTCTGCACAAGCTCTTATTTTATGTGAATCAATTCAACAGTTCTTACCTGTTCTACTGAATTCTGCACCTTGATTTTTGGATGGGGAAGTTAGCAATCTCTACCAGTGAAGTTATTCCCTACAATGTCCGCTTAAGGAAGGGGAAGATAACTGGTTGACATGTAAAAAATTAAATCATCATCCTTCCAGGCCGAAGACCAGCTTTAAATACAGAACCCTCACTACATACAAACCAGTAGATCTGGGCTCACATTGCAAAATTCAGATCTTGAAGATATGAACTGTCATACTGGCTCAGACCTATGGTCTATATAGTCCACAATCCTATCTTCAACAGGGGTCAGCATAGCAACAGATACTATGCAAAGAACCCCCCAGAAGGCAGATGTGGGGCAATCTGGCCCCCAGGGAAGCCGCCTCCTAAATCCTAATAACTGAAGATGGTTAAGCCCTGAATCATGGTGCTTTATATCCCTTCCAAAACACTTTAGAAGTAAGTATTTACTGCTACAACTATGACTTCTTGTTGTTCATATAAATGTTCTTGTTTGAATCTTACTAAATTTTGACCTTGATGACATGCTGTGGGAGTTTGTTCCACAGTCTATTTATCTTAATCTGAATGTTCCTAATGTCAGAAGTTGTTTGGATTCGGCACATTTCTTATGCCAATAAAGCCAAAAGGGTGAAGTAAATTCTACTGAGAAATATATTTTATTGATTTTATTAAATAGATTGTTCAAGATGGTTTGTCAATAAAGAACCAAGATATTTAATTAGGCTATTTACACCACTTAACAATAGTTGGTTAAAGATAGAAGGAAAGAGAAACATGCAGTCTTAGGAATGTGGCTTTGATACCAGAAATCTTCTTTTGACATGGAGAGAATAAGAGGAGAGTCTTGGAGAGTTTATGGGTTAGGATCATTGCAAATAGATTGTGGAGAGTAAGAAATCAGCTCTGGAAGGAAAGGAAATATGTAGCTGTACGAGTCCTTGCTATGGCAATGAAGAGTCAGTGCTGACGACTGTGTTAGAGGAAACGGAGGCTAAGGAGGGATAAAGTTGTCAGTAAAGAATAAAATGATTTCTTCTTATATAATTTTTCTAGTGTCCTTTCTAAGAAAGTTTGCTTGAATATTTGTTTCTTATTTACTTGTCACACACACAGCCCTGGTAACACGCCCTCTGCTGGACACTCACCGGACTGCTGTGTTTGGGTCCCTATAGACCAGGGGTTGGCAACCTTTGAGAAGTGGTGTGCCAAGTCTCCAGTAATTTAAGGTTTCATGTGCCAAAATAAATTTTACATTTACAGGGGCCCCTGACAGAACCCCAGACTGGCAGCGGGCTGAACGGGGCCGGCAGCAGGGACCCCGGCTGGCAGGGGCCGGTGGACGGAACCTCAGACCGGCAGCGGGCTGAGTGGCTCAGCGCGCTGCTGGTCTGGGGTTCTCTCCGCCGGCCCTGCCAGCTGGGGTCCCGTCCACCAGCCCCGCTCAGCCCGCTGTCGGCCTGGGGTTCCTTCCATCCAGGCTGGCAGTGGCCTGAGCGGGGCCGGAACCGCAGCTGGCAAGGGGCCGGTGGCCAGAACCCTACACCGGCAGCTGGCTGAGCGGGGCCGGTGGACGGAACCCCAGACCGGTGGCGGGCTGAACGGCTCAGCCAGCTGACGGTCTGGAGTTCCGGCCGCCGGCTCCTGCCAGCCGGGGTCCTGGCCATCGGCCCCACTCAGCCCGCTGCCGGCCTAGGATTCCCTTCATCAAGGCAGGAAGGGGGCTGAGCGGTGCCGGCGGCCGGAACCCCGGCTGGCAGCAATGTGCCAGTAAAAATCGGCTTGCATGCCACCTTTGGCACGTGTGCCATAGGTTGCCAACCCCTGCTATAGACCCTTCTGTCCTTAAGCTTCCCTTGCTCTGAGTAGACTGTCACACTGTTTCTTTCCTTGGCCTCTCTGGCACATTTCCCGGGCACAGGCCCTGTGTCTGTTACTGCTTAACAAAACAGGCCCAGATGGCCCAGCTGCCCCAGGACTTGCATGCTAAAGCTCCAGTAGCTTCACCAAACCCTCTCCCAGAGCTGTATCCTTGTGCGCACTGTGGTTTTACCATTCAATTTTTTCAGGGACACATGATAGGTATAGCACATAACACACACAGGCTTTGCAAAGATTTCTAAACACAATTACTCTTTACATCAGCGAGCACAAAAGATACTCAGATCCAGAAGAAAAAAAGATACACAGATCCTATAAACATTTCCCTGCCTCGGTTCCCTCACCGCCCTGGAACATTCCTTGGGCTTAGGTCAGAGTCTTCTGCAGTGTTGATCCCTCTCCTGCAGTTCATAGTTTCTCCTCTGAATCATAGAGTGTCTCTCTCTGATCTTTCCAGTCAGTATCCCGCCACACATACTCTTCCCCCACACCATCCACTATTCAATGAGAGGCTCTCTCTTTTAGAACCTCCAATCCCTTTTGGCAGCCTCATCAGGTGATCAAAGTCAGGTGATTCGTTGCTTAGTTACCTCACCCCTGAAGTTCAGACTTGAAAAACTGGTGTTCACTGAGTGGCAGCCATCTTTGTCCAAGGGTATTCCATCTGAATGTTCAATCATCAGAGGTTAATGACCATTTATTGTTAGCCATGTGCCAGGTGCAAGAATTTCTCCTATCTCCTGTGAGTTTTAGCTCAATATGGAGGCAAAAGACAACAGAGAAGGCAAACAGTCTCTGCATTTAAAATCGTTTTCAGTCTGACACAGAAACACAAAAGGTCCCCAATATGAACCAGAATTCATAAGTGGCACGTAGATAGACTCTCCCAAATCATCACAATTTTTTTATAAAGGAAAAAGGATAGATGGAGTTTGGTTTGGCATTGAAATATCAGTTAGTTAGCTGTTTGCTGGCACAGTTAAAACTAGAGAAATGAAAAAAGAACCCCAAATCAAATTTCCCTGAAGCTCGGGGAATTCAGATTCAGAGCCAAACTTGACATTTTTTGCAGCTGTACAGTGCTAAATTCTGCCTTTGCCACTAGCTCAATGTATGGGGCAATGTATAGTTGCCACAAAAGCAGATTGTGACTCAGACATGCAAATTGGTAGATGCAGTATCTGTGTTTCGTAACCACCCAATGTATTTTTAAGATTCTTATGTATACCTCAGATGTAAAATATCAGTTTTGGACTTTGAGTACTCATAGAAATATTAGTATTCTAGATTGCTGCACTCAAATTCTGAAAATATCAAAAGCTTTTTTTATTAAGCTGACCCTTTTGAGTTAAGCATTTAAAATACCCCCCTTTCATTCTGTAGGCCATATGAGATTTAATGTTTGAGTAATTAAATTCATGCAGCAAGTATTTAAATTACATTATTCTCAGACTTGTGTCCAGGACATTCTTGAACTACAACTCTGTAGTAGAGGGAGAGATACTTGTTATCAGTTTAAATGCTATTAGAGAAAATATTAATGAATTGAGATCAAATTTGGTGAGTAGTTTTACCTGAAAAAAATGGATTTTTTTCAAACAAGTCAAAATGGTTCATTTAGACCATTTTGAAATTAAATGTTTTGACTTTTCATTTTGAAACTTTTCATTTTGAAGTTTAGCTGATTATTACAAAAAAAAGTTTTAAAAAAGCAGAAACAAAACAAAATGAAAAACATTTTTTTCCTTTGTTTCAAATAAAAAACACCCTAAAACAACAAAGCAAAATGAAAAACTGGAAAAAAAAAGGGGGTTCATGGTTTTGTTTCATTTTGGGTGTTTTTCAATCTGAAACAAACTTTGTTTTGTTTTGTTTTCATTTTGGTGAGAAAATAAAACAAATTAAGTTTAGAAACACTGGGAGTTTTTTTCAAATTTTTTGATTTGGCCCCTGAACCAAAAAATGAATGACACACAGAATCATAGAAATTGTAGGGCTGGAAGGCACCTCAAGAGGCGCCGAGTCAAGACCAAATAAAGCTGGACCATACCTGACAGGTGTTTGTCTAACCTATTCTTAAAAACCACCAGTGACAAGAATTCCGCAAACCCCCTTGAAAGCCTGTTCCAGAGTTTAACTATTCTTATAGTTAGAACGTTTTTCTTAATATCTCACCTAAATCTCCCTCATTGCAGATTAAGTCGATTACTTCATGTTCTACTTTCAGTGGACATGGACAATAATTGATCACTGTTGTTTTTATAAGAAATTTTTAACTTATTTGAAGACTGTTTTCAGCCCTCTGTCCCCCTCCCCCCCGGTGGCCTCACCCCTCCTTCTTCATTTCTTAAAAGGCTAAACATGCCCAGTTTTTTTAACCTTTCCTCATTGGTCAGGTTTTCTAAACCGTTTATTATTTTTTTTTGCTCTCGTCTAGACACTGACCTATTTGTCCACATCTTTCCTAAAGTGTGGCACCCAAAACTGGACACAGTACTCCAGCT
The DNA here is from genome assembly GCF_002925995.2 of Terrapene triunguis. Lineage (NCBI taxonomy): Eukaryota > Metazoa > Chordata > Testudines > Emydidae > Terrapene > Terrapene triunguis. Next base: position 3,048,356 of record NW_020664381.1, read on the forward strand.
GAGGCTTCACCAGTGCCAAGTAGAGTGTGACAATTACCTCTCGTGTCTTACATAAGACACACCTGTTAATACACCTCAGAATGATATTAGCCTTTTTTGCAACTGTATCACACTGTTGGCTCATATTCAGTTGTAACCCCAGATCCTTTTCAGCAGTACTACCACCTACCCAGTTATTCTCCTTTTTGCATTTGTGCCTATGATTTTTCCTTCTAAGTGGTAATACTTGGTACCAGGGCAGAGGTAGCTGCTTGATTCAATGGATGTACTATACTGTAATCAAGGGGGTCACCGATCACCCACGGAAGTTCCCTCTGCCCCAGCACCACAACCCTAATCCTGTCTCGATATGGAGGGGAAGCCCAGAGAGAGGGGCTGCTGGAGAGTGACCTCACCCTGAAGTGGGGGCTCCTGTCCCGTGGGGCTGGGCTGGGCTCCCCACTCCAGCCATTGTGACCTGGCACACAGATTCACAGTGCCACTCAGGTTTGACCTGCTTGGTTTCATGGTGGGTGCAATTGAATCCATGCTACAGCTGCTTCTGCTTTGCACTTTTCTTTATTGAATTTCATCATGTTGATTTCAGACCAATTCTCTAATTTGTCAAGGTCACTTTGAATTCTAATCCTGTCCTCCAAAGTGCTTGCAATCCCTCCCAACTTGGTGTCACTTCCAAATTTTATAAGCATAATCGCCACTCCATTATCCAAGTCATTAATGAAAATACATTATAGTACTGGACCCAGGACAGACCATTGCGGGACTTCTGTGGATACATCCTCCCAATCTGACAGCATATCCTTGATAACTATGGTTTTTCAACCAGTTATGTGCCCACTTTATAGTAATTTCAGTTTAACCACATTTCCCTAATTTGCTTATGAGAATAATATGTGGGATTGTGTCAAAAGCCCTTCTAAACTTAAGCTATATCACATCTACTGCTTCCCTTCCTATCCAGTAGGCCAGTAACCCTGCCAAAGAAGGAAATTAGGATGGCTTGGCATGATTTTTTCTTGACAGATCCATGCTGGCTATTACTTATCATCCTATTATTCCCTAGCTGCTTACAAACTGGATTTTAATAAATTGTTTCAGTATCCAGGTATCAACGTTAGATTGTCTGATCTATAATTCCCCAGGTCCTCTTTTTTCCCCTTTTTACTAAGTTCTACATCATGCTATAACTCTATTTGGGGACTATATCCCATACTTATCAGGGAATCAATCAACTAGATAATTTAATCATTTTTTTCCATTGCTAGCTTCCATGATTAACCAAATTTGTGAATATTGAGTTCATACACTACTGTAGAAATACCAACTGAATATAGTTTACAACAAACAGAAAATGCTTGTGAACTTCTAAGCCCCATGCCCGCTCTGATTAAATTCAAAGGTGCAAGCTCAGGCACTTGGCGCTAGAACTTGTAAGCCACGTTTTCAAAGGGCCTCCTTTTCATTTCCTACGACATGTAGTGCATAGGTGCAGCTGTCTGTCCAAAGTTGCAGGACCAGGGCCAATATGTGCCAGTGCCCCCAGGTACACATATAAAACCTACCTTTGTGTCCATAAATTGGATAACTGTATATGCCTAATTTACTGATTTGTAAGTTTAGATGCAAATGGGTGCATGCCCCCAAAGCTGACCCTCTGTATATATGTCCTTCTTGATAGTTGGAAAGTCATGCTTTTGTGAAATAAATCAGCTGAGCAGTACAGTATTATATTTCGTGAGACTCCTGGAGAAATGGGGACCACAATTTATTTTTATGAAAGCAGGAATTCCTCTCAACTCAGTTTCCTCTTCCAAGTAATCTTTAATGTGGAACACTTCTCTGTAAAAAAGTTTATCAGGATTTAATATACAAACAGTTTTACAAGACATAGATAATCAGACTGCATAATGATGCCTGGTAAGTGCATCATATCTCAGAGAAAACCTTTCTAAGAATCCCTTCTGTAATTAGATCCAATTTTTAATTCTAACCCACAGCTCCACAATCCTGTTAATTATCAGATCCGTTTGTTATGGTTCAGAAACCCTTCTAACGGAAAGGGCTGCATCCTGACATATTGTCATATCCAAGCATCAATAGCTCTGACATGTGAAAAGGTCATGCCACCAAACATTAGCATTTCAAAACAGCAATTATAGTAATTCGTTTAAAAAAGGTTTCTTCTTCTGTCCACTAGCAGTGGCTTAGTCTGGAAGAAAAGACTGGAAAGGCCCCGAACCAAGTTGAGTGGCACTATTTTCTTTCTGAAATTGAGACCCACAAAAATGTAAATGAAACAAATTGACTATTTGCCTGACAGAAAGAGGCAGGCTCACCAGGCATAGAAGTGGAGAGAAGGGTACTGTGGAAGTAGCTCTGGATGTGAGAGGCTGGCAAGGAGTGTCCTCCCTCTACTTCTGCTCCCAGGCACCTCCAAGTAAAGGGCCTATTCGATTCAGAGGAAGGTGGTTCCATTCAGCACACAGAGCTTTCAAACTTTTTCAGCATGGGCCAGATCTTAACTGAGTGACAGACGTCCTTCCTATTCGCAATTGCCCAGGCCCCCTTTCCTCCCATCCATTACTGCATAACAACCCTACAGCAAGGGTTGACATGGAAAGGTACTAGTTGTGTTTTTAACTGCCTGAATGGCTGATAGTGGAGACCTGAAATCATTTCTTTAAGATTTTTTTTCTGTCATACGCTTTCTTTATGATCTTCATATGAACATATTATCACAATAATATACTGTGTTTCTCCTATGCTCCCTCTCACACACACCCCCCCACACAACACGGAAGGTCTTTATTTTTTCATTACTTTCCAAGGCTTGGAGAGGGCTGAGGCAGTGAAGCAACATTTTTAGTCTCAGTCCAGAGCATTTGAAAGGGTTAATCCTTCGTCGCCTCTATCCACCGACACTCTTTATATCTGCCTGTCCTTATCCATTGACAGTCATGTCCACACCCTTTTATCCACCATTATTCCAAACACTGGATAGCAGGGTGTGACATTATTGACATAAACTGTGACCATATAGATCATTGTTGCAACCACTGTCATATATTTGCAGCAAATATTGTACAAAGGTTGTTGTTGAAAAGGTTATAATTTGCTGGTTTTGATTATGCTATCTGTATGTGTGTATCATTTTGTAGTAAAAGTTATGAATATTGGCTATGTACTTGTATCTCAATGTGTTTGATTTTAAGTAGCATTAGTGAAGCATTTGGTCAGCTTCTTGAGAAAGGAATCTGCAGATTAAGTGCCCAATCAAGAAACACTTAACTGACAATGGATTTTGGGAGACGCCAATCCACATCTGAGCTTTCCTGGGAACAGTTCAAAGTAACATGTAAACAATGCTTATGCTCTAATAAATTTGTTAGTCTCTAAGGTGCCATAAGTACTCCTGTTCTTTTTGCGGATACAGACTAACACGGCTGCTACTCTGAAACATGTAAACAATGGCATCGGCCTGTAAAGAAATGAGTCATGCATGGACATGTGACTTGCCCATGTGACTCCAAACTCCATCTTGCTGCTGTAATTTTCCACAGTAAGAACAAAGGGGTGTCCTTCCACATGGCAGAGAATATAAAAGGCAGCTGCATCATTTCCATTTTGTCTTCAATCCTTCTTCTTACCTCTGGAGTAACTTTGCTACAAACTGAAGCTCTGAACAAATGACTGAATGACCCATCCAAGCTGTGGATGTACTTCAGAAACTTGATTTGAGCCTGCAGTTTATTCCATCACTGTTACAAGCCTGAATCAAGAACTTTGCCATTACTGCATGTAATTGATTCCATTTAACCAATTCTAACTCTCATCTGTATTTCTTTCTTTTTATGAATAAACCTTTAGATTTTAGATTCTAAAGGATTGGCAACAGAGTGATTTGTGGGTAAGATTGGACTTATATATTGACCCGGGTCTGGGGCTTGGTCCTTTGGGATTGGGAGAACCTTTTTTCTTTTACTGGGGTGTTGGTTTTCATAAGCATTCATCCCCATAACGAGTGGCATTGGTGGTGATACTGGGAAACTGGAGTGTCTAAGGGAATTGCTTGTATGACTTCTGGTTAGCCAGTGGGGTGAGACCGAAGTCCTCTCTGTTTGGCTGATTTGGTATACCTTAATAATAAAGGAAACCCAGCTTTGGGCTGTAACTGCCCTGCTCTAAGCAATTTGTCCTGAATTGATGCTCTCAGTTGTGTCCTGCCAGAGGCAGCATCATTACAATGGCGACACTCCTCATATCTGCCTGTCCTTATCATTGACACTCATGTCCACATCCTTTTATCCACTGTTATTCCAAACACTGGATAGCAGGGTGAGGCACAACATGGCACCATTTTTTATACCTTGTGCCTGTGGTAGCCTATCGGGAAACCCAAGATCAGAGGACACATCTTCAAGATTGTACCCAAAATCCAATCTGTGGGCAAACCTACTTCCTGTCAGTGTAAAGATGGATGTGGCTCTCTTGAGCAGACTTACTTCAGTCCATTTCCTCAGATGGGGACTGTTTTTTCACTCTGCTCAGCCAACAGCTTAATGATGGTAGCACCCAGAAGAAGGGAACACTTAGCCTGCCTGGCTCCAAGATGAAGAAAAGGAAGCAGGCTTTGCTCCTTTCCTGGGAAGAAGCAGGAGGCTTGTGGCTGGTTTATCAGACAGACAGAAGGACCTCAGCCGCATCTCATTCTGATGCTGCAGCAGCAGCACAGGTCAGGCTGGGTTCTAATCACTGAATGGTTCTTTCTTCTCACCTGCTATGATCTCCATATAAACCGGGAGCCAGATGTGTGAGTGAATAAAGCACTTCTCCACTCCCTCAGGTGGCAACTCGGAGCAGAATCTAGGTGTATGTCTACACAGCATTTTGGAGATCACCTCCCAGCTAAAGTCAACCAACTTGGATTAGAGGGGCTCTTCCTAGCACTCTAAAAATATCTGTATAGAGAGCACTCTGAAGTTGTAGCTCAGGCTGGAGCAGGGCTCTGAAGCCCACACCCCTCCTTGACTCAGAGCCTGAGCTACAACTTAAAGTACTGTTTATACAGCTATTTTTAGAGCTCTAGCACAGGGGTTCTCAAACTGGGGGTCGGGACCCCTCAGGGGGCCGTGAGGTTATTACATGGGGGGTTGTGAGCTGTCAGCCTCCACCCCAAACCCCGCTTTGCCGCCAGGATTTATAATGGTGTTAAATATATAAACAAGTGTTTTTAATTTATAAGGGGGGGTCGCACTCAGAGACTTGCTATGTGAAAAGGGGTCACCAGTACAAAAGTTTGAGAGCCACTGCTCTAGCACAAGCCCTGCTAGCCCAGGGCTGTTGACGCAGGCTGGGTGGCTTGCTCCAAAATGCTGTGTAGAAAAGCCATAGGTGGTCAAGAGTGAGTGTAGTGTAGTGTGATATTCAGCAGCAGATCACAGCATTTGTGGCAGTGCTCACTTTTTGGCCAATGTGTGCGGAGGGGAGAGGCAGTGGCCCTGAGTTCATTCCAGATTCCACTTCACGGGCAACATGTCTGATTTCTCCACGGCCCATCCTGGCCTGCTTTAGAGCATGTTGTTCAGAAACTTACATATACAATTGGACACAAAGCTGATGCCACACTGTTCCTCTGTGTGGCTCTGCTGCTTCTTTCTTGTGATCAGGCTACTGTCAAAATTTAGGAGTCTTCTAAATGTCAGTTACCTTCTGGCTCACGAGACCAGAACAAGCAGAGCAGAGAGACAGTGCAGTGCAGCAACCACAAACTAACCCAGCACCCGGTGTGCTTGTTGGTGAGTCACTCAGCTGTGGTTTACTTTATTGCATCACCCAGTGTCAAAAGAAGGCAGAGATTTCAGGGTCTGATTTTGTTGAAATGGTATTTTGAGAGGAGGTTCAGTTTTGGATTTGTCAGTTCTGAGCTGGTCTTTTTAAGGAACCATGAGGGGAGGACATGCAGTAAAAGACTTCTGAGCACTACAGATAATTACATCTATGCCATAATGTAGATTTTGAAATGAAACTTGAAAATTGCATTTTCTTTATATAGATTGTGACAAAAGTAAGATTTTACAGCTTTTTTATTCTTCTTAGCCCTGTAGAGCCAACACAGCAGACACTTAGTGTGAATAGGCTGAAATCATGTCCAAACTGATTACTCAATATAGTAGGAGAAAATCAGGGTAGATTTAGCATCAGCTTTATATATAAACATGTGCAGTACATATGATAATTATGGTATATACTCTGCATACATAGATCATAAGTTCCTCTATGCAGCCATCTGTCTCTTGTGTTTTTGTACAGCTCCTAGCTTAATGGGGCTCTGATCTCCACTGTAATGCTGACAATAATGCAGAATATATTTATAAATAAATAAAAATGTAAATACGTGTCCCATTGGTCTTCCTCAGTCATTTCTGCTGAATCTCATCATAGTAGCATGGCACTGAGTATAAAGTTCTTCCATCACATCTTTACAGGCCACGGACCTGACTGCTTATGGCTCACGGTAATTTTCTGTATCTATGCATATTTTAATTTATTAAAGATAAGGATGGACTCAAGCTTCAAATCTAGATTCCTAGAACCCTAATGTGTGGGAAGAATTGTTTGGATCTCAGATGTTGGCTCAGGACCATCTTCAGCTAAAATATTATTTCTTATATTATATAAAAATGAAAATAAAGCCATTGTCTAAGTATTTGTGCTAGCTAGTGACATATCAAGAGCATGGCTGAGCCTGAGACTACGAGGCCAGACCTCAGTTACAATAGCTGTCTCACTGATGAGCTGCCTTGTTTTTGATTTTAGTTCCTGCTATGATCACTTCCTATCCAAACACCACTTTGGCAACACAGGGTCAAAAGAAGGAGATGAGCTGCACAGCACATGGAGAGAAACCCATCATAGTCCGCTGGGAGAAAGAGGATCGAATCATTAACCCTGAAATGTCCCGCTATCTTGTTTCCACCAAGGAAGTGGGTGATGAAGTCATCTCTACCCTGCAGGTACTAAAGCAAAGCAACCAATGACCTGTTTATACATTCTAGAGCATTGCTTGCTTCTATTTTTTATGGCTGAGGACACCAGGCACAGCTGCTCCCCCCCCCCGCCCCTTCCTGCCAATCTAAAAATAATGACTTTGGGTCTGATGCTCCTCTTTCTTATACCGGTTTGAAACAGGAGTAACCCCTCTGAAGTCAGTGGAGTCATATTGGTACAAAACCAGTGTATCAAGAGAATCAGGCCCTGTGTTTTTCAAGTGCCTTCTCTCCCTCTTCCCATCTGCGCTTCTAGTGGCACCCAGGCAGTCAGAGTAATAATCAGATAAAATGTCCATTACAATACCCTAAGCCAAGTGAGGTTAAAGGAAAAAGTGCCTCAGGGACATGAGAAGGACTTGCGCTGTGTTTGTTAATATTCAGCAGATACTGGATATTATAGCAAAAATCAGCCAGCCAGCTGGCAAGAAGTCATATTTCACAGCTTTGCTGTTACTTATGTGAAATACAGCTCTCTGGTGGTATCAGAGCTATGACTCTTGCTTTATCTGTCAAATATAGACAGGGCTCAGTTAAGCCAGAAGAGACTCCGTTGGAAAGGGTATGGGGAGGAGGTGTACCACCTTAATGGCATTAGTATCGCATGGGCAGTAGTGGGAGCAAGAGTAGAGGTAGCCCTTGCTAAACAAGTGAAGCTATCCTAGTGGGCTGGTGCCATGATCCTGCCCTCACTCTGCCAAGAAATGCATTCTGGATACAGTATCGTTTCTCATGGTGCTAGCTTGCCCCTTCTTCCATTACGGCAGCCTGCAGCCAAATAATGCTGCCTCCTGCACAAGTGTGCTAAGCAAGGGACAAAGGGCTTCTTGTGCCCTCTCCCCACTTCCAGCCTGCCATAGCCACAATGTGGCCTGGAGTCTGTATTACCAGTTCATGTATAACACACTATCCAAGTAGCTGAGACCAGGTGATGAATCCTAACATGGTTTTGTAATACGGCCCTTCTTAGTGTTGAAATTGACATCAGGACTAAGGACATCTGATGCTGCTGCACTTTTTGGCCCAAATACCCGGTATTTAAAGATTTAGATGGATGCCATGCCTAATGTAGCAATTGGAGCACCTTTCTTTGATCTTCTTTTACTTTTAAGTATTGTTTCCAGTGTGATTTGTCATCAGAATCCCTCCAGGCTCTAGATCCCTGGAAGTGCCGGTGTCTCCCCTTATCCCCCTCCTCTACATGGGAAGGGCACCAACAAGGCTCTTTCCCCCCCACTTCTCTCTGGGCAGCAGGGCTAAGCAACACTTCACTTTTCTGCAGCTCCTCTGTTGAGCTGCTACTGTATTCTATCTGGGGACGGATGGAAAGATGTAGTGGAGGAAGGACTGACAACATCTGCAAAGGGAGGGATAAAAGGAAGTGGGAGGTCTTTGGAAAGAAAAATATTTTTGGGAAGAAAATATATTCAGCAGATGGGAAGGATTAAGAAAAGACAAGATCAGGTGAATTAAACACCGAGTTTCATTTAAAACTCATCTATAAACATAAGTTACTAACCCGCATGTATATTTAGTAAAAACATGTTTTTACATGTATATTTAGTAATATATTAAAAAAAAAAATCCCACAGATTTTCAAAAAACCTTCCAAAGAAAACAATGCAAAACTTTCTCCATAAGTTGGCAAAATTATTTTAATTTTCCAGTATTGCTTTTCAGTTATACTATATAAAAAAAAGAGAGAGATGTTTTATATCAAACTCAAGGAAATAACTTTAGCTCTGTGATGATGCTAAGGTATACTCTCACAGTAAAATATCGCTCTTTCTTCACTAGCTGAAAGATGTTTTGGAGAATATCCAGTAAAGCTCCTGTTCTACTTTTGTTGAAGTCAATGTGAGTTTTGTCATTGACTTCAGTGAGAGAGGATAAGGTCCTAAGTGTGTGTGTGCATGTACGTATGCGATGAATAATATTTATTACATACAAATGAATCTATTGTGCAAATAGATACATTAGCATGGGTCCCTGCACCCACAACCATCTTGATGATTTTAGTGTGATTCCATCTGGGTGCACATGATAGCACTTCTGTGTGCAAGATTGGGGCATTAATCCCTTTCTTGGTTAGCAAATTGTTCATGAAATAATATGATAGTGATATATATATATATAGAGAGAGAGAGAGAGAGAGCTATAGATATAAATGCACAAAAAAAGTTATAAGAACATTCAGGTTGCAAAGTCAAGCTCTCAAAAGTTAAGAAATGTCAGAATTAAGGTTGCCTGTGCAACCTTAATTTGTCCCCCTCATAATCTTTAATTACATGATCACATAATGTTTTTTCCACAGGAAACCCTGCCTTATTCTGTGCATGGGATGGACAGTGCTCACTTAATGAACAGCTATTGAATATATAGATATATATTTTATTTTAATTGTTCTGTGTGGGGCCCAGGCCGTATTTACTGCACACTATTCAAACCCTGTTCTGAATAAAAAACTATTCATTTCCTCATAGGATTCTCTATGGCACTCATAATTATACTATCTGAGTGCTTCTCAAACATTAATTAATCTATCTTTACAGACAGCCAGGTGAGGTGAATCATAGACTATCAGGGTTGGAAAGGACCTCAGGAGGTCATCTAGTCTAACCCCCCTGCTTAAAGTAGGACCAATCCCCAGACAGATTTTTACCCCAGTTCCCTAAATGGCCCCCTCAAGGACTGAACTCACAATCCTGGGTTTAGCAGGCTAATGCTGAAACCACTGAGCTATCCCTCCCCCCACAAGTGGTGGTATTATCCCCATTTTACAGATGAGGAACTGAGGCGCAGAGAGATTATGATCAAATGTTTCCATTAATTTTGGGTGTCCATTTTAAGACACCTTCAACTTGATTTTTCAGAGTATGTAGCATTATAAGGCACTTTATATGTTAAAAGCACAGCTCCCATTGATTTCAGTTGCAGCTATGAGTGTTCAGGACTTCTGCAAATCAGATCCAAGGGTCTCAAATCAGGCACCCAGGAAATGAGAAAAACACAATTAGAGACCATCTGTGAAAAGTCTGGTTTAAGTGATTTGCCAAGTATTACCAGGGCCGCCCAGAGGATTCAAGGGCCTGGGGCAAAGCAATTTTGGGGGCCCCTTCCATAAAAAAAGTTGCAATACTATATTCTCATGGGGGCCCCTGCAGGGCCTGGGGCAAACTACCCCACCCCGGGCAGCCCTGAGTATTACATAAGAACTCTGGGACAGTGGCAGGGATAGAATCCAGTTCTCCAGGGCAGCATTCAGCTGCTTTAACCATGAGACCATCCTTTCACTTCCCACAGTTCCCTGCCCTCTCTATGTTAGAATCAGACAGTTGCCTTCTCCACACTGCCTGGATCACCAGCAGGGGAGTTATTGAGAGCACAGGAGAGACAGGTTCCTTTCTCTCCGTTCCTTTGCTTGGCCCCATGCTGGCCTGGAGCAGCTGGGAGCAGCCATTACAGGGAAACTCCAGCTTCTATGATGTAGCCCTGGGCTGGAAGGTGCACGCTCAGCCACTCTGTGGGTATGGCTCATGCAGAATCTGGTCAGCTCTAGGAGAAGAGAGAGGATGCAGCACGCTCAGTAAATTTGTGTGGACGGCTCATGTGCAGTTCTGTCACATGTAGGATCTGTGAGTGGACGATGCATGAGCAGTCTAGTCAGCACTTCGAGCTGGGAGAGGTTTGAACATGCTCAGTTAGGAGGCAGTCTGTGGAGATTTTAGCTGCTGAAGTCAGAGCTCTCTATTGTGCATTTACAAACTGGGATTTTTCAAAGTCTTATAACTTGGCTACATTTGGGTGGATTTTCAAGGGGATGAAAAAAAGGCACATCTGTGACACAGTCACTCCCCTGCCAAATTCCAGGTCCCTGTTCCAAAGCATGGGGATTGACCATTGTGACTGAAATTAAAAAAAAAAAAAAACAGTAGCCTGAGGCAGACACCTGGTATAAAAAAAATCTCAGCCCAAATTATTAAAGTCTGGCAAAGTTATAAGCAACAGGATCTTATAATGGGAAATGTTAGGCAAGCTTAATAATAGCTGGCTCTACCAGCTCCACCTATAAAATATGTACGTATATATATATAATGTATAGATATCATTACTATGGTGCTTATATCCAGAGTTTCCTGCAATAATTTGTGACACCGTACATTAAATTGCATTTATTATACATTTTTGACCACTTCACCTGCACTCTGCCCACAAATCCATCTCCACGAGGATTACTTCCAGATATTAAGTTGCTTCAAACATCTGCCATTCTCCTTTTAAAAAAACCAACCTGCCAAAGAAAAGTGTCTTTCATGCTTCCAAAGTAAAATATTAAAGTGATCTTAGGTGCAGAATAGGGAGTATTGAGCCCTGGATCAGTGAAAAATTAAAGATCTGACCTCATGTAACCCAACAGAGCTAAAAAAGGGTTCTACCACAGGAAAGGGGAGATGCCCAGCTTTCTAATAGATTTAGCTCTTGCCTCTAGTCTTGATAGATACCAGCTTTTTGGACCTTACACTCATGCCATTAATATTTATTCTGCATAGTTACATGTGTGTTTGTATATTCCATGTACACACACACATACAATATCTGTGTACTACTGCAAAGAGAAACAGTTTGTATCATTTTATGCTTACATTTATTTGTTTTCTGTACATATTGTTGAATCAATGGCTTCTTTTCAATCCACCTCTAGATTTTGCCAACTGTGCGTGAAGATTCTGGCTTCTTTTCCTGCCACGCTATCAATTCTTATGGGGAGGACCGTGGAATAATTCAGCTCACTGTGCAAGGTAGGAAGAGGACAACATAAGGAAAAAAACACAACTATTGTAGTACAGTAAGTGTATGCCATGCTCAGAAATCTGTTTTGGGGGGGAGGTTCTAGTCCCTAATTAAACATATTCCTAATTGTCAGAGAAATTAGAAGTTGCATCAGAATCTTAAACTCATGTTTTCTAGCACCATAGAATCAATCACAATGAAGCTTAAATTCCAGAGTCTTTGTAGAAATGTACAGATGAGTAAAGAGAGTATTTCTTATATTCACTAGTTGACAATCTACTTGTCAGACATAAAAATCCATCCAGCACATATACTGTAGGGATGGTATACTTGAGGTTTATTTATTTTTTAAATCAAAAAATGGTTTAAACTCAGGTGAAATAAAGCAAAAGCGATTTGATGTGATGTTTTTTCAGGAGAAATGTTAAACCTACTATATATTTAGAAACAAAATATTTCAAGTTTAATCAGTCAAAATAAATTTTAATATATTTGTGCAATTCAGGCTCCAGTAGCCTGTATCGCTTGGGGCTGGGTTCTCCCTCCTGTGGGGAGTTCAGTCGGGCAGACAGCAGCAGGTTGTGGAGTGGTTTAAGGTGATGGTATTTTAGATGCAGAGCAGAGGCAGAACTCAGCCACTGGCCACTGCTGGTTTGCCACATGACACTGGCTCATGTGCTTTTATGCCTTGGAGCATAACATTTCTAATACTTGCAAAAAATCTTTCTCCCAACCCTTGGTTCCCCGTGACTACAGGTTCCACAGCATGTCTGAACCAGCCCTGTCAAGAAATTCAGGAGGAAACTGGGAGCCAGATTCTCATTTGCCCTAAGGGTCCTTTATACTGCTCTGGCAATGTAAAGGGATCTTAAAGTGGGCATAAGCTATACATATATATATATATATATATATATATATATGCCACATTGTGTAACAGCATAAAGTGGGCTTAGTGTAAATGAGAATCAGGCCCTCAGTTTTGAACCCTTCTTTTATGAATTTATATTCAAAGGGTTGGGATTCTTATTCCCCCCAACCACCGATAGTTTAGCCCTAAAAGTACTGTCTTTATGTATATACCATCACATACATTCAAAATGTAGAAGTACCAATGCAGTGTGACAGTTATAGCCAGAACCTCCCCTGGCATGAATACTGCAAATGGGAGTAGAATTTAAGCAATACTACAATATGTTGTATCTATGCCGGTCTACCATTAGTTAGTAATCCAAGACAAATTCAGTCACTCTTATTTTGAAAAGTGACTTTTCCTTCCTCCACAGAATGTTCTTCAATGGGTGGTTAAATGAGTATAGATATTAATGAGGGAGCAGAGAAAATGGCATGAGATCATCCTGTTAACAGACCACATTAGAGCCATGCTCATTATTATAGCTTATGCTTAGTACCAGCACTCTTTTGACTAAAGCAGGGTCTGTCTGTTAACTCAGAGCCACCAGATCCTCCTGAAATAGAAATCCGAGAGGTGAGAGCACGCAGCATTGCCCTCAGATGGACCATGGGATTTGATGGAAATAGCCCGATCACAGGCTACGATATTGAATGCAAGAACAAGTCTGGTAAGAGAGAGTCTTCATTTGCAAGTGATCCATTTCTCATAACTTGTTTTTATTCCTTCATTATTTTGTTTGTACTGTAAACAGTGAATCAGAAATCAAAACATCTTGATGGAAATTCTTCCTCCACAGTCTGTTTATTTTTCTACAGTGGACTTTGTCTTTTGCCATTTCACTGTTTTTGATTTCTTGTATTATGACCATTTTGTTTATATTTGGATTGTTGCTCTTCCCTTTTTTTATTGGGATATGCACAGATTTCCTGATATAGCCTTAGCTATTCCACCTTGTGACTGCCACAATGGATGCTGAATGGTACTAGGCCATTATTATTACCTTTACCTCCTTCTGTTTTTTTCCCCCCCCACTGCCCATTTTTCCCAGGGGGGTAATTTCTCTCAACAGTGACCTTTTATCTGGAGTGACGAGCTACAGAAATTCTCTTCTGTTGTACGTAGGGTTGTGTGACGTTTCACCTGAACAGCAGGGTTAGGAGCCAAACTGCCGTCTTAGGAGTGTACTAGGATAGACAAAGCAAGCTGTATAGTAGCTTGCTGAGCCACCAACCTGAGTTTGCAGTAACCTCTGAAATGCTGCAAGGGACAGGCTAGTGGAACATATCTGCAGTACAACGTAAGCAGATATATTTCTGCTAGGTCAGCATTCAGCCATATCAACATGCAGCTCATAAGTAAAGCTGACCCATCTGTCTGTATCACTACAGGTGTGCTAATTCATATTCTTAAAGGGAAAATACAGAGACACAGTGACATTTTAAACTGTTAAATATATGAACTTTTGGATTAAATATCATAGCTCTGCCTCTGGGCTGAACTTCATTTGCTCTGTAACATAAAAGGTGCATGTTGGCTTGAGTTTCAACTGTGTTTGGACAGTTGGCAGAAAGCGTTACCGGTAAGGTCATGACATCACTTTCATTTATGCTTTCTCACATATAATATGTTGTTGCTGTATGTTATGCTACTGTGGTTAATTTAGTGTAGATGAAAGATGTGAGTCCATCTGTTTCACAAACATTTTATATACAAATTTGTAAGACATTACACACTCACAAATAAAGTCTTTCAAATTGTCGGGGGCAGGGGGAAGGAAAATAGGTATAGAAAATGCAAAAAAGATAAAGGATTATGGAGCAAAGCTGAAAGGGTCATTGGAGAATGGTGAGAACTTGAAGAACTGGAAGAAAATAAACATAACTCCTGGTTCAGGAAATCATCCCTAATCAGGAAAGAATTTGAAAACAGGTTTGTCTTTAAGCACATGTTCACGTTCCATTGAAGTCCATACAAGTTAAGGTTATGCTTAAAATTTAAGCCTATGTTTAAATACTCTTGTATATCACGGCCCAAGAAAGGACTAGGAAGGAAGCAGAAAATTATAGATGAATAAGATTCACCTTATTGATAAGTAAGCTTTAAAAGATATTTTAAAGGGATATTGAATTTCTTTGTTTGTTTTGTGTTGCTTCTCATCTTGGTATGTGTTGTACTCTGTCTATGGAGATAATCTGTGGACATAGTCTAACTGATTTGAATATATATGGTTATCCGTGCAAACATATTGCTGATGAAATTAATAATGAGAGAGTATTTGTAAAACATTATATTTTTAACTTTTTGAAACTGATAACTAATTGTACAAATTATATTCCACTATATGTCTTTAATATTTTGCATTTGATTCGTCTGTATTGTATTTTTCCTGTGCATAGGGTTGCCACTGTCCAGGTTTTCCCTGAATTGTTTCTTTTTTTGAGGTGGCTGTCCCAGGAAGTCTGTAAGGGTGCTCAGTACACAATACCAGCTGTTCAGTTTTATGGGTTCAGGATCATCCTGGACATCCCCGTTTGTGTAGCACAGAGGTAGCAATCCTACCTGTGCACGGTCTTTGATATGCAAAAATAGCATATAATATTACTATTGCTAGATTAGGAAGTGGGAGTTAGGGGGATGCTGTGCCGCAAAATAGAAGCAAACATCACACTTGGTAGAATAAACTTCTCATAAGTCAGGGTTTTTTATTTGTTTGTTTTTTTAAGGAGAAATGAGATTATTTAAAAATTGAAATTATACCAGTGAGTATGGTTCCCTAAAGATTATGGGCCAGATTCTCAGTCTATCATCCCTGGAAGCACAGCCCAGGATGTGCAGTTTAGCAGGTGATATGACTTTAAGTTATGTGTGCACTTCCATGTTTCTGGGTCTGGCTTTCCCTATCCACCTGTAATCCACTCCACCAACCCAAAAGAAGTGGAGTTTAGAATGCCATCCCTCCCTGACGCACCCTCCTACAACTCTGAGCCTACCCCTACACTGCTCAGGGAATCCCCTGCACCTGGAGACTTCCTGCCTGGAGCCATCCAACTGCTTTCCTCTCCTGCTAGGCTGGAGGAGTGATGTAAAGGGGCAAGATTGCAGCCCGGAATCAGGGTCTATATCTTCTCTACTAAATCTGGTGGAATCTTTTCAGGTGATAATACAGAGTGCATGCAAGGGGGAAGTAGTGAACACAATGTACTTGGATTTCAAAACTGCATCTGAACAATACCACATGATAAACCAGTAGCAAGGATAGCATAGTAGTTTAAAAAGTGGTTATGTAACTAGGGCACATTATACTAATAAAAGTTTGAGTCTGGAAAGAAAAAAGGAATGGTCTGGAGGAACTGGTGTATAAGACAAAACTTTAAAATCTGTATAGTGGTCATTTTCACTGAACTACTGTGCCCAATTTTTGGAAGATAGAAAGGCAACAAAAAATACGAAAGCACTGGTAAAGTTAACTTATGCAGAATGGCTGGGGAAAGCAATGCTGAAGAAAAAGAGAGTCAAGAGGGGTTATCGCTGCATTTTTTCAGATGTTAAGAGAGACAGTGATCTTAGGAAGATAAGATCCTTGAACTAATATTAAACCCAGTGCTTGGTGTACACAGACGAAAGAAGGAAATAACAGGCTAGAAGATAATTTAGGCAAAACATTCACACAGCAGATGATAAGCATCTGTAATACCCTACCAAGAATACAAGTGAAAATAACCAGCATAGTTATGTTTAAAGAGAATTAGATACTTAAGAAATAACACTGCAGGTTACTGATGGATATGCCAACTGACTACTTAGGTACCTGGGTCCTAGTGATTGTATAGCGGTCAGAGTGGTGACTAGAAACCAGAAGAGGTGATTCTTTTCCCACCTATTCTGGAACTACTGCTTAAAGTGAGAATTCATGAAAAGACCTCAGAACACTACTCTCCGAGCTATGGCTTTATGGCCATACACATTACACCCAACATGAACATGTGTACCATTGTTTTTTCTAATTATATTATACTTGAGTGTCTTATTTGCAAGTCTTAAAATGTGTGTCAGCCTAGAAATATCAGTTAATGAACAAAGCTCTACCTACAGTAAGCCTTAGGTGAATATTTAAAAATTTCATGGACAAGTCACTGGCGAAAAAAGGCTAAAGTCATAGGTCCAGCAAACCCCCAATCCAACCAGCAAGTCTTTCACAACCGTTCCTAAACAGTGACCCAATGTCATCTCCCTTTCTCTGATACCAAACCCACGTTAACACCCTCCAGTGAAACTTCATTCCAACTCTTGAGTAAACCACTTGTAATTGTTCTCAGAAAGCAACCAGATTTACTGCCACTTCCAGAATGACAGAAATGGCCACAAACCTTTGACAAACATCCTGAGCTCATCTTCTATCACCCAAACCTACCGCTGCCCAAGTAAGAAGCATTTGTAGCTCTGAAGCTCCTGCAATTTTAAAAGAGTACTGATAAGTAGTTAAACATGGGAAATCACAGAAGATAAGAATATTCAGTTTCCATGACTTCCATGAGAACATGAGTCAAAGGCCTTTTACATGAATGAATGAACTGTAGCAAAGGCAGAGGAGGATATGAGGGGCCCATTCAGGAGCAGCATGGGAAAGAAGCATTCTGCAGATTAAAATGGCATGCGGTGTTTAGTAATCTATTTTTGAAATTATTGCCCAATCACACTGCATAACATTGTCATTAGCCCTTTTCACTCTCACCATGATGTTTTTACTGTAGGCTTGATCCTGTACAATGCAGGTGCTGAATGTTGTGTTATAAGGTAAAGTGTGATGAGCAAGTCTGGGGAGCACAGGGCAACCTAGGACCATATAAAGGCAATCTCTGGTTTAGGCGCATCATAACATGGGAGCTCTCATGGCCCCACCCATGTACCATGGCCCTTTCCCCATTTGAAATGGCAGTGGGCCCCTCTCCTGTCACAGAAAGGCAGGGCAACATAAGAACGGCTGTACTGGGTCAGACCAATGATCCATCTAGCCCAGTATCTTGGTTTCCGACAGTGGCAGGTGCCAGATGCTTCTGAGGAAATGAACAGAATAGGACAAATATTGAGTGATTCACCCCCTGTCATCCAGTCCCAGCTTCTGGCAGTCAAAGGTTTAGGGACACAGAGCGCATAGGGTTGCATCCCTGATCATCTTGGCTAATAGGCACTGATGGACCTATCTTCCATGAACTGGTCTAATTCTTTTTTTAAAGCCAGTTATACTTTTGGCCTTTACAACATCCCCGGCAATGAGTTCCACAGGTTGACCGTGTTTTGTGTGAAGAAGTACTTCCTTATATTTGTGTTAAACCCGCTGCCTATTAATTTCACTGAGTGACCCCCAATGGTTTTTGTGTTATGTGAAGGGGTAAATAACACTTCCCTATTCACTTTCTCCACAATATTCATGATTTTATAGGCATCATGAGGCTCCCATCTCTCCACCAGGAATGGAAGCAGGGCCCACACCCTCTCTTCAGTGATGGCATCAAGGGGGGCTTCCCATACTTATTCCAACAACTGGGGTGTCACTGTTGGATCGGTGGGACTCTTATCCTCCTTCCACACACACAGTCCTCCAGGACAAAGGGTGGGGAGGGGTTGCAGGGCTCTCCAGAGGAGTTGGTGTTGGAATTAACACCTCATTGAGATGAATGGGGTAATTCACCCCTCTCTGAGCTGTTGTCTCTTTCCCTTCAGACTTAGGTAGACATTTTTTGCATCCTTTATATGTCCAATTTTCAAGCTTTTCTTTACAACCAGGTGGGCCAGAAACTTTTTTTAAAATAAAAGTTGAGATTTTGATATTATCACATGGCTTCAGGAACTAAGATTCCAGGCTTGGGCTGATAGTGCCTATCTGTGTCTTAATCCATCTATGGCCCAGGAACCTAACTTTGCAGTGAAATTACTGCTGTCTGGTGACCAAATTACTCCAGCCTTCTAGCAGGAGAAGGGACAAGGGGTAGGAGACACGATGTAACCAGGTGTCTCCTCATGCTTGATCTTATGTCTTCTCAAACATGTCCATTCTTTGTCCATACCCTGCCTATTTTTGACACTGCATCCTTGAATGTTAGAGAGCAAGGTGCACAAAGGGAGGATTATGCCTAGTGCTTAGCCTTCCTCATGCCCATACATAGACTCAGCTCACACTTGCATTTAAGCACAACAGCTCTGCATTCCTTGCTTCATGCTGTGCATGGATTTGCAGAATCAAGGTCTTTATCTGCAGCCTGACAAGAATAGCTTCAAGAAATCATACAGCTTTTAGCAGTGTGCCACAAATGTGTGCAGTTTTAAACAGTATCACTAGATGGCACCTCACACAAAAAATAGAAATTCACAACACTGGCTAAAATATTATATATACGATCTTTCTCCCAAATCAGAAGTAAAGTACAATATAAAACATACACCTCTACCCCAATATAACGCGACCCGATATAACGTGAATTCGGATATAACGCGGTAAAGCAGCCCTCCAGGGGGGGCGTGGCTGCGCACTCTGGCGGATCAAAGCAAGTTCGATATAACGCGGTTTCACCTATAATGCGGTAAGATTTTTTGGCTCCCGTGGACAGCATTATATCGGGGTAGAGGTGTATTTAGCCAAGCTAGAGTCTGTAAATGGACCTCTATGGGTCAATCAGTAGCTTAGGAATTAGTGAAAAATACAACACAGAGCTATGGATTTTCATAAACGCTTTCTGTTTATGTTCATTTTATACAGCACTGAGAATTGCCTGATTTAAAAAAAAAATCTCTTTGAGGGGGAAAAATGAACTGAAATTTTATGTTTTCTTTTTGCTTCATTTATGTATGGTTCTTACCTGTTCTGTATGTTATTTCTAAGTTGAAACCCTATTAAATACATCGATTTTAAAATGCTTTAGTATGGTAGCAGAAAACAAAAGAGCCATAAATCAATCACAGTACCCCACTGGATGATTATTTTACTGCCTACACAGGAACAATCATTTTATTTCTATCATTTAGCAGCAGAATTTAAATCACCATTTATTTTTTGTTGCGTCAGCTGGCGACAACATTGGAGAGAAATTAAACAATTTCTTTCTTGACTATGTGTCTCAAGCTTTTCTTATTTTTCCCTCAGAAATTCATATAAAAATATACTCTAAAATCCATGTATTACCTACACTCTATCATTCTGGAACAAAATATATCTAGAAGTCTTCAAGATTCTGGTTTTCCATCTCCTCCCTTATCTTGGTACGTCATTATTTAATCTATAAAGAACCTAGGGGTTTTTCCAGGCTGGATACTCTGATTTGATTAACTTAATAGTTAAAAAAACCCTCTAACATTGAAGGAAATCTTTTTAAAAATCTTAATCAGTTTTGTAAAATATTCAAAGCAAAATTATCATCTACCACAAAGGAAGTTTACTTAACCCTCCATACAGACTGGATCTTTTTAGTCCAGAACTGTTGACATGATATAAACTGGGACAGAGTCTTTCTTTATGTTTCTACAACGCTAAGCACAATGGGGCACATATCTTGGCTGAGGTCCCTATGCACTATTCTAACAACAACCACCATTGCTAAATATTACCGGCCAGATTCTCTGCTGCCCTGAGATTCTGTGGAGTACATCTGAGTTGTGGGATCATCAGGGAGCCAGTTGCAGCTCCCTATACTTTGCCCAGCCCTAGAGCAGATTAGTATAGCCCAATGGCTGCTCTTAAATGTATCAGCTGGCAATAGTTCCCGAAGGACCATATGACAGCGAAAGAGAGCCAGAATGCAGTGTATTCCAGCTATGCTTCCTTCTTGCCCTCGAGTGACAATGGCTGCAGGGAGGCTGGCATAGGAGTATGTTTTGCCAGCTGTATACCTAGAAGAGAGTCTCCCATTTCTGGATGTTTTTATGAACTTTAAACATTTTGAGGTTTGTTCATCACTGAATGATTCCCCATTTCGTATAGTATGATGGCTTAATTCTTTCTTCTGAAGTATTAGGCATCAACCAGTCTCATATACAGAATACTGGACTAAATGAACAATTGGTTTATTCTGGTATGGCAATCCCCAAA
This sequence comes from Terrapene triunguis, assembly GCF_002925995.2. Lineage (NCBI taxonomy): Eukaryota > Metazoa > Chordata > Testudines > Emydidae > Terrapene > Terrapene triunguis. Next base: position 3,069,186 of record NW_020664381.1, read on the forward strand.
TTGCAGCGTTTTGAAGGGTGATGGCTACTGTCATTAATTCAAATGTTAACAGTCTTCCAAGACACATCAGGACAGTGTCAGTTTTTGCTCAAGAGCACCATTTAAAAATGTCCATAAAGTGTACAAAGAGTATTCCAAGCAAATATTATCGAGGCTATGTGCAGAGAAGGCCTTTAGGCATTCTGGGAGCACCACTGCAAAGGCAGCAGTGACGAGTAGTAAATTAATTCAGATGCAGTTGATTAGCACTGCATCAATTGATACCTACATGTTTAGGAGTTTTTAAATGAGCATCAGTTGATAGCTAAATGTTTGGACGTTTTTAAATACAAACAGACAGATGAAGAATGAAATTGTTCTGCAACTAACAAAATTATTTAGTATGTAAACAATTTGCCCATCTCTAAGGGACGCCACAGAGAGAGAGAGAGAATTACACACTGCCTCAAAAACTGGACACGGTATATTGTTTCCTGCTATGCTTTCCTATTTTTAACCAAGACTTTTCTGTCTGGTGAGCTTTTCATGATGCTGCCTGCAGTGACCCTCGCTATACAACACCACTGTATAGCTCCCAGCTAAATCCCATAGGATATTACAGAGGTTAAAGGAGGAATATGCAATACAGTGAGAAAGAAATGACAGATGACAACACATAAGAGATGTCAAGATGATTTAAAACAGATCAGTCCCATTGTTTTATTTGGACTGATTCAATGTTACGTTGAGGCCGAGTGGTTACTATATGTAACCAAATTCTGTCCTTTCTAATACCATGTGTCAAGCAAGTTTATTGAATAATTTATGCTAAATTTGGATAACCCCAGGTTTCCTTAGATATTGATTTAATCTGGATAAAATTCCTCCTTTTACAAGCACATACAAACAACTCATGGGATTAATGACTGCACCGATGTTAAATCTCATTGAATTTGGATCTGCATCGTTAACCTGAAAACATCTCAATGGCTTAGTACTCGATACTGAAAGGTGCCAAATACTCTGGCCCCAATCCCACTTAAGCTCAGGCTTAATTATCTGCATAGTTAATTGAATAAGCTTGCAGGAGCAAGCCCTTAAGAATTTAAAATATAAAACATTTTTATCTTTCTAAATGATCCTTTGCATCTTTAAGAATCCTTCCTGTCCCCCTTTTCATTCCTGTCGAACAACTTCCTTTCAAGGCTCTTTGTCACAGTAACCAACCTTCCCTCTGAGGAGCACTGAATGGAATTCCTTTAGGACAGCGGATATCATCCTTTTCCCACATAACAAAAAACAAAACAAAACGGGGGACCCCCTCACTCTCATTTCACTATAAAAAAGAGGGTTGTAGCAAGCCCTTTGGACCTGTTCATGCACCGCAGGTTGAGAATTCTTTCTTTAAGAGCTTTGATCAGTGAGAAGGAGTACTGAAGAGAAACATGATATTCCATTTAGGTTGTATTAGCAAAATGTTCCCAGTGCTGATGCTGAAAACAGGAGGTCTTCTCTTATAAGGTTGAATTACTTAAATATTTGAAATAACAAAATGAATGCGAAATTTTCTTTAGTTTTTTCTCTCCCCCCATTTATTAAATAGACTCCTGGGATTCTGTTCAGCGAACCAAAGACGTCTCTCCTCAGCTGAACCAGGCCACTATCATTGACCTCCACCCTTCCTCCACCTACAACATCCGCATGTATGCCAAAAACCGCATTGGCAAGAGCGAAGCAAGCAATGAGCTCACTATCACTACGGATGAAGCAGGTACGTTCTGGCTTTGTATTGTCTAAATCAGGGGTTCTCAAACTTTTTCTCTCTGAGGCCCCCCTCAACATGCTATAAAAACTCCAGGGCCCAGCGGGGCGAGGGGGGACTCAGAGCTCCAGGCTGGTGGGGGGAGAGGGGGGCAGAGGAGAGGGGGCCTTGGGCATAGGCGTAGTTTGACTTTTATTTGGTGGTAGGCAAGGGCCGGCGGGGCTTGGGCCAGCTCCACACAATGCGGTCCAGGGAGGGAGTGCCACTTCCACTCCCTGACTCACCTCAGCAGGCCACCCACGGGGGATGCAACCAAAAAATATAACTCAAAGCGGGGATTCAAGTCAAGAAGTTTGAAAACCACTCAGGGTGCAGGGAGGGGGTAGCTAGGGGCTATGTGTGGACAGGGGGTAGCTCAGGGTGCAGGGAGAGGGGTAGCTAGGGCTGCCCCCAGGATGTCCCCACTCTGTGTAAGGCACTGCAGTTTGGGGAAGCAACACCCTTGTGCCTCCCCAATTCTGCCCATAGGCTCAGGGCTTCTTCCTGCAGGGAGGGCTTCATCCCTGTGCTGCTCCCAACTTCAGCCCCGGGGTGAGGGCAGCACTGGGGTTCCTGGCTTCAGCCCCACACCTCTGCTGGCTTCAGATGGGGGTGGGGGCACCAGGGCTCCACCACCGCTCCCAGCTTCAGCAGGGGGGAGGGGTGGCACCAGGGCTCCCGTCTTCAGCCCTGCACTGCTCCCAGCTTCAGACCTGGGGGGCACTGGGGCTCCCACCTTCTGCCCCATGCTGCTGCTGGCTTCAGCCCTTGGGGATGGCACCAGGGCTCCTGGCTTCAGCCCTACACTGCTCCCAGCTTTAGACCGGGGGGATGCCGGGCCTCCTGGCTTCAGCCCTGCACCACTCCCGGCTTCAGCAGGGGGGAGGGGAGGGGCTTCCGGTTTCAGCCCCATGCCACTGCCGGCTTCAGACCAGGGGGCACCAGGGCTCCCAGCTTCTGCCCCGCGCCGCTGCTGGCGTCAGCTCCGCGCTGCACAGCTGCCCGCTTTGGGGGGGGGGTGTCGTGACAGGGCTTGGTTCACCAGGTTCCAGCCGGGGGGGCCCTGTGGACCCCTGAAAGGTCTCGTGTACCCCTAGGGGGCTGCAGCCCCCTGTTTGAGAACCGCTGGTCTAAATCTTACCTGAGCTCAAATTTTCTTCCTTACTAGAAATTTCTGTTTGAAATGCCAGCTACGCTACTACAACTATCTCACACAGGATGCTAAAATATTCCAAGAAAGCATTACTTCAGAAACGTCATTGTGCAGGCCTGTCATTAAAACTGTTCAGTGGCATCTAGTAGTCAAAGAAGACATTATGCCCCACATTTTCAACCTTGGGGACTTGAAGCTATGCATTTAAATCCCTATTTAAGCACCCAATTATGGATTTAGGTGCCTAACTTAAGATTCCCAAGATTGAAAATGTTCATTTACATGAAAAATGTTATTATTGAGCTATTCTCCACCCATTTAATGTCCTGACTGCAATTAAAGTTAGTTTGCTGTAATTAATTAATATTGTTTCCTTGAATTTAATTTAATGCTGTCCTCCACCACAGATGGCATTGGTCATTGCAGCACTTCCTCTCCAGCCAGGAGGGCAAGTGACTGATTTTTCACAGAGCAGTCATACCAGCGCCACTGTCTCTCTGTTCTGGCAAGAGTACCCTGCCAACACCTTCCCCTTAATGCCCGGGATAGCCCCTTTTGAGCCTGTAATTGCGGTATGCAGTGGCTTCTTTGCATTCAAGTCTCTATGTATCTCACTTGCTGAAGTGAAAGAAGTTATCCTTTATTGCTCTCCTTTGCTCTGACGCCTCCCTCTTTCTGAAGCCAATGCCGTATCGTTTTCTCCCTTGAATTATACGTCATAATGTTGAATGTCTGCAAATATCTCCTATCAAAGTTACATATTGCAATTAAATGAATAGAAATCACAGCTGGGATTCCCAAAGGAGCCTAAGAAAATTCAACATACAAACATCACTGAAATTCCTATATCCCTTAGGTTCCTTTGAAAACTCTAGGCCATACAAGAATCTGCCATTTCTTGTTTGTAAAGAATACCTGCACCGTGCATATTTGTTTTCTATGCTAACATGCTAATACCTCCCTGCTTGGGGTTTTTTTCCCCCTAAAAGATATGTGCTAGGAGTTATTTTCGGGACGCCGTAGGGCCTTGTGTTTTACAGGAGGTCAGCCTATGATCACCATGGTCCCTTCTGGCCTTGGAATTTATGAATCTATGTACTGTTGAGAGGTAAAATAATAATGTAAGTGGTTGGGGGTGGAGTGTGTCAGATAAAGGCCCACCGCATTCTAAAGCTACATGATGATCTGGGTTCTAGACACTCAGTGGCATGGTTTTCAGCCCACACATGAGAATTTGGCTGTGCAAATCTTATTAATATTAATAGAAGACAAAATCACCGCAGTGAAAATTTACCCCTTGCTGTGAGATCAGATTCTCAGTTCTCAAGGATTTGTGACAAAGAATAAGAGCACAAGGGCTTACTGTGCAAACGGAAGCAAACAGGAGACAACATGAGCTGCATTCATTTTTACCCTTGATGCCCTTTTTCAGCATATATATTGGACCCACAAATAATGTCTGTGTTAGAAAAGGAAGAGAGAATGAACAGAACTCTGCATTATGGGTTTTAATTTTATATGATTCTTCAGTGGTGGGGCAGATTTCTTTACTATATATCAAGGAAAGGATGAGTAATTTGTTTGCTTTTAAACTACATGCTGAATGCAGAAATGTTTTTCCTGTTTGCAAGGTGAAATATGAAATCTTTAGAGAAACAGATTACCCATCCCCAGAGCCCGGAATACCTCCACCTTCCACTCTCCCCTCTCCAAAATCTCCTAAAGAAATTGTGTTTCTCATATACTCACACAAGTTATTAGTATGTGCTGTTAATAAACTTGGAGTGTTCCTTACTTACTGACTTTCTTTTGTCTGATAATTAATATGTCAGCATCAGCAACTGACCTCCCATTAAAGACTAGCTTCCCCATTAGGCTGAAACCTGGATGTCACATTTTATCCAATGCCTCCTGACCTAGTTTCAGGATGACTGGGACTTTCACTGCTCTCATTAAGGAGCTGTCCAGTCAGAGTGAAAGGTCAGTTATGTGGAACCGCAGTCAAAAGTCATTGATTTATTCAGGGAGCAATCAGCAGAGGGAAGGTCAGGTCTAGGCAAGGCAACAGCATTTGTTGTCTTGGTTTTGGTTTGATCAGTCGCACAGTATGCAGAAGTGCAGTCATTTGTCATTGTTTACTGTTTGCTGCTCTTACATCAGGAGGGTTAAATTAGCACAGGGTGCTGAGCAGGAGGGAGACACCTAAGGGAAGAGATCAAAATGAAGGCTTAAGAAAAACAACATTAAACATTTAAAAATCCAAACCCCTTCACTGCAAAGGTACAGATTACATATCCTACACTAGTGTGACTCCAGGCTGCCGGCATTATTTATTAGACAGTAAACTGAAAAGGATGCCTTCAGCAGGAGGAGAGTCAAGCAATATTTTCTGTCCTTTCACTAATCTGGAGCTGATTTCAGGGCTATTGGAGCTTTTCCCCCTATAACCTTTAATAGCTATTGCTTTGAAAAATAGACTGGGAGAGCTCATTTCCTTCAGTGTTTGACAGGAAAGCAGAGGGCTGGTTTTTCTTTGTTTCTGTGTATTGTTAAAGTTTAACAGTGCAAGCTGAGATATCGGGGTTCTCTTTCTGGCTTTGTCACAGACTCTGAGTGACCTTAAAATGCTCATTTATCTTCTCTGTGACTCAGTCTCCTCGTGTGTACAATGGGGATAAAACATTTACCTGCCTCACAGTGATGTTGTGAGGCTTAAATCTGTCATGTCTGTAAATCCTTTAGAGATGCTTAGATGGAAAGCCCTAGAGAAATGTATGGCATGCTAGAGCAAGCAAGGTTGCAGGAAAGTTGGCTCCCACGTGCAAACAGTTATCAAAGGCTCAGTGGATTTAGTGTATGTGTCTAAGGCTATGACTACACTGCAGTTAGGAACAACCCAGGTACACAGACTTGCGCTAGCATGGCTCAAGTTGGCATGCTAAAATAGCAGTGTGGATATTGTGGTTCTGGCAGAGACATGGGCTAGCTACTCAAGCTCAGAACCAGAGGTGTTGGACGGGCTTCAGAGCCTGAACCAGCCACCCAAGCTGCAATGTCCATACTGCTATTTTTAGCATGCTAGCTTGAGCCCCACAGGCGTGAGTCTGTCTGCCTGGGCTGGGAGGTTCGCTCCCAGCTGCAGTGCAGACTTACTGCAATTAAAAATCTGCGGCTCACGGGGCTCGGACTGTGGGGCTGCTTAATTGTGATATAGACATTCCAGGCTTGGGCTGCAGCCTGAGCCCTGGGACCCTCCCACCTCACAGGGTACTATTGCCCAGGCTTCAGCCTAAGTCCAGAAGTCTACACTGCAATGAAACAGCCCCACAGCCTGAGCCCTGCAAACCAAAGTCAAATGGCATGACCCAGCCATGGGTTTTTAATTGCATTGTGGTGGCCAGCACAACCCTGTGGCCTGCACTGCTTCCCGCAGCTCCCATTGGCCAGGAACGGTGAATCGCAGCCACTGGGAGCTGTGGGTGGCCATGCCTGCGGAAGGTCAATGTAAACAAACTGTCTCGCAGCCCACCAGCGGATTACCCTGACTGGCCGTGTGTGGCCCACAGGACACAGGTTGCCCACCCCTGCCCTAAGAGGTTAACATAACCTTGCACATTTTGGATGGAGTTTTTGCAAAAAATCACCTATTGGTCCCAAATTAATTCCTGGAAACCATACTGGAAATTCACCTCATTGCCTTCAGGGTAGTAGTTAGATTCCTAGCAACTCTTCATAATCATGTAAGCTGTGGTGAATGTGTACAGTGAAATTGGCAGACACTAATTTCACTCCACCACAACCTCTGTCACAGCCTCCTTACCACACACTTTGTCACAGCACACTCCCTTCTCTCCTCTCTATGCCCTGTGTCACCATCCTCTCCCCTAGCCCAATGCCCTCACACAAACACACTCTGCTATACCCTCTGTCACAGCTTGCTCCCTCCCACCATATCCCCTGTCATGGCTTCTCCATCACAAACTCACCCACAATCTGCCTCCACCATTCACCTTCCTCTACACTCTCTGTCATAGTCCCCCTCACCTCTAACTCCACTATGCCATCTATTGCACCCCACAGCCCATAACACCATCTGTCATGACCATTAGACTCATAGAACCATAGGGCGAGAAGGGACCACCAGGGTCATCTAATCTAACCCCCTGCCAAGACGCAGGACCAATCTCCCTCTACTTTCCCTTACACCTATCTCATCCCCCCTCCAGCTACCCACTGACCCAGTATACAACCATTCACTCTGTCATGGACTCACCACATTCTTTATCACAACCCATTCAACTGCAACTATCTCCTTCACAGTCTCCCAGGCAAGGTCCTGAGTCTGCTCTCACTTACATTGATGTAAATCAGGAGTACTAGTATGAAACCAATGTGAGAGCAGAACTGGGTGCAGGATGTGTTATCCCAAGCATAGCAAAGCAATCCAGAATCTTTACAAAAAATAAGGCATAACCGCTAATGTTTGCTGCAGTGTTTCTCTCTGATTTCCTTCCTACTTGCACGAGCTTCCTGTGGTGAGTCTGAATTCTTCAGACCAGACAAGCAAAGGTTTAGCCTATATAAATATGTCACAGCAATAACTTCCACATCAGAGACAGAGAATATGTTTCTGCACATGGAGGAACGAAATAAACTGTGGACATAAAGGGGATTTATGGTTGCCATATTGTGACACCAATGAAAAGCCAGGATTTTAGCAGCTCATTTTATGGGCCAAATGTTTTGCACATATCTACTACAGAATAATATATCTGCAGTGATGACATTTGTGTCTGTAAACTGGTGGTCAGAGTCTAGAGTTGAGTTAAAGAACTAGCAGAGACCCCACTCTTGCTGTTGTACTTACCCTGTTTTCATTACTGTGTGATACTGCATAGGAAACTTAGGGTACGTCTACACCGCAACAAAAATCTGCGGCTGGCCCATGCCAGCGGACTTAGACTCATGGGGCTCAGGCTCAGAGACTGTTTAATTGCTGTGTAAGCATTCAGGCTCAGTCTGGATCCTGGGCTCTAGCACTCTGCGTGGTGGGAGGGTCCTAGAGCTCAGGCTTCAGCCCAACCCAAACATTTACACCACAATTAAACAGTCCCTTAGCCTGAGCCCCACAAGCCCGGGTTAGCTGGCATGGGCCAACCACAGGTGTCTGATTGCAGTGTAGACATGCCCTCAAACTAAGGACCCACATGAGCTATAGGCAATGGTTCCACTTCACCATGCGTGAAATTCACCCCATTGCACAGGGCCAACAAAATCCCACAAAATAGGATTTGTACATGACTTCAATGGAGCATAAGCCTTGTGCTAGGTCTCTATACAGGCGTGAATTTCACCCATGTAAGCCAAATGGACTTCTTTCACTGCAGTCATTTGCTGCTGTTTACCCCTCAGACTGCTTTCATTGCAACATCCATTTCCTCCTGCTCTCCCTCTCACAACCTAGTCTCCTTTGCGCCCTTTCTCATATTATTAAATTTGTGATTTCTTACTTTTTATTCATGCCACCTCATATATATATAGAAATCTTCTACTAGAACTCTGAGATATCTCTGTCTCTTCCTTCAAATCCTTCCGTTAAAATGGCTTGGTTTTGTTAGCTTTCTTTTACAAATCCCCACTGCAACACTAACTGCCTCCAATCAGCGATCATTGCATTGTAACTGTCTAACTTAGATAGAAGTTTCTCAGGACCAGAACTTTGTCTTCCCACTTGTTTGTGAAGCATGACACATACTGTTGGCAGCATATAAATAATAAGAGAGACTCCCTCTGACTGAGCCAGCAGGAACTGTCCCGGGTTCATTTAATCAGGCAGGATATTCTTTATATGGCTTCCACACTGATATATTTAGACACAGAAAAACTATTCGTGCAGTTTTTACTTCATAAAATAATAATTTTGTACTGAACGTGCTCAGTCTTTAGTTAACAGAACGACTTTAATCAGAAGCTACATGTTGAAATGATCAAAGCTGGCTGAAGAGTTGCTGTGTTCCCTAATTCTGAATGGGTGCTGCTGTCTTTTCAGTGCCAGTGCATTCACAGCAGCTTAAAGCACATTCAGTACATCAGTAGAGAAGACTTCAAAGGGAAAGAAAAGCATCTTGAGCATGTCACTAAACAAGGCTTTTGAAAGAAAGTCACATGCGACTCATTCCTGTTTTATTTGCAAACTTGCTAAATCTTGAAATAAACAACATTTCATTGTCACAAATACCACGCAACCAGCTAGTGGAGACTCCTTAGCCTTTTGGTTTTGTTTGAGTAAAGTGATACCTTCAATGCTTCATATGCTGTTAAATGGTTTCATACCAACCCAAAGCCTCTGTTCTATGCCACAGTGTTGGCATCAACACTGTATATTTTGTTTATTTCTGCCACATTATAAGAACCTGCCTTATGATGGATGTGTCTCCCTCTCTGTCTCTCTCACCAGCTCCTGATGGCCCACCTCAGGAAGTTCAGCTTGAGCCTGTATCTTCACAAAGCATTCGGGTCACTTGGAAAGTAAGTAACCATAGCAGGAAACAGAGAGTCTAGCAGTATTTATGCATGTTCAGCGAGCTGTTATTAGGGTGAATATTATAATAACTGTGGATCATAAGTATTTTATTTTGAATAAAATTTGCAGATCATTTTGCCAACAGATCTTACAAGCTGTGCCAATAGGACTGTCATTTTATTCCAGGAAAGAACATTCCAGAGGAAGATCATTGCTGCAGGCCTGTGTTTCTATTGAGCTACATTTGCTATTTGTGCTCTAAGTGTCCTTATTCTGAGTTTGCAAGCAGGGCATTGTGCTGACAAAATTAGTGCTCACTGAGGACTGATATGATTATAGGGCATGATCCCCAAAAGCCTTTGGAGTCAATGGGAGTCTTTCCATTGATTTTGGCCCAGGCCCTTACCAAAGGAATGCCTGCACAGATAGAGGCATGGAGACCCTCTTTGGTGCTATGTCTCAATTTGATCAAAAGTAGAGTCCATGAGTTCATACATAGTTTAGTCAAAATTATCTATTTTTCCAATGTAATTTAAACAAATCTCCATTGTAACTGCTGTACTCTAATGCTTGTGACTTGGTTTGTTTTTATGCAGTGTTCTGATAACTGAAAAGTTTTACGTATGTTGTCTGACAGTGAAACCAGTAGGTTTATAAATACATTAAACCAAACTGTACATCCTGATGGATAGAATAAAGATGCGTAGTCACTATGTATAATCTTAATAAGAGTGGCAATTTTCATACCATATTCAGAAATATGTAGGGTAAACTGTTAAAATAAAGTTACAGCATAATAGCCATAAACTTGTGTAGAAATTCTACATGGTTACTGTAACTTATGTAATGTGATGTGAACTTTGCCATGTAACACAGAACTTTTGGAGTGCCGTGGTAATAATTGTAGAATGCTGGCAATTTATCATACCAGCACACTCTCATTTCAGACAGTTCATGATGAAACAAGATTATCCTGCATATAAAGGAAGTGTCTGTGCAGACAGACAGAGACTATATCTAATGAATTGTCCAGCTAATGCCGACAAACCTCACATGCTAGGGATTCTTGAGTAGGTTAGTAGTAGTTAAAAATAGATACATTGAAAAAACTGTCTCCAGGGGCTGTCCACTGAAGTACAAATACAGGTTTCCCTATCATCAGTCCTAAATTTATTCTTCTCCACCCCACAAACATGAGGGTGACATGAAAGTACAAATAATATTAAAAGTGCTTTGCACAAAACAAGGTTTTTCCTCAGTGCTCTCGGTTTCTGGGGATGATTCTCCTTTGCTGCTGAGGTATGCATTGTTCTTTGTGTGCATGTGTCATCTGCAAAGCATTGCATTTAGTATATAAATCTAATAGCAAAATATAATTATTCAGATTGGGAAGGGAGATGATAAAATTATAAAATGCAGCAAATTGCATCCTATTTAAAATTCCTGTGATGTGTAAGGAAGTGATTTTGCCCTGACTTGTTCAATCAGGCAAAAATTCTTTGCTAGTCCTTTTTTAGTTGTCAGATATACAGTTATAATATTTGCATCACCTTCATGTCGTACAGTTATACTTTTTGTTGCTGTGGTTTTCACAGGTAGCAATGGTTTGTGGCTACAAAGAATAGCATCATATAGTAGGCAAAATGAAGCTCCATAACATACCAGTAGAGAAAGCTAAAGAGGGTACATGAAGTGCCATACTTTAATATATTTTACCATTAGCAGGAGAGCACATAGTCATCTTCTGAAATAATGTACACTGTATACTGACTCTGGCCTTATATGAAGAAATACTTAAAGGCTGATTTTGGAGGAGATTTCCAAAAGCACAAATGGGAGTTAGGCACCATTGACTTTCTGTGGGAGTTATGCACCTCATTGCCCATTGGTGTCTTTTGAAAATCTCCTCTTAAGCATTATGGACTCACATCCACGCAGATATTTACAGCTGAAATGAAACTTCCTGGCCTAAATTTTCAAAAATTGCCTCCATCATCATAGGTACAATTTTGCATTCTTAATTAAATGTGGGCACAATTAGCTGTGCCTTCAATTGTATCCATTTAGACATTTAACTACCTAGTCTTTGTGTGCTGTCAGGAAAGTAAATGCATCTAAATGAGTGCAGCTGTAGTTGTATTTTTCTTGGTCCCTTTCTTGTACAGAGGGCATTCAGAATCAAGGCCAAGACTGATTTGCTCTATGAAACTACAACACTTTTCAAGTGATGGCATTGTACACTTTATAATAAAAGGAACATGCAAGAGCACATTATACTGAAAGAACAAATGACACACTATAATGTAGCAGTAAGATAATTTATTATAACTCATATACAAATAAATAATAGTATTAATAATAATAGTGCAACAGTTAAAGTTGCTACACACTCAACCTACCTGACATAAACCACAAAAGCAAGGAAATGGACGTTAAAGCCACATATCAATACAGACCCTCTATTCTTCTAACCATAAAAACACACCTTAACTCTATTGCAGCTATCATGCACCATAGACCATGAACCACAACCTTCACTCTTCTGCTCTAGAGAGGCACCATAAGAGGCATGATATTCACTTAATTAAAATTATTTTCGGTTCAGTATGGTGTGTTAAGAAGTAGTACATTTTGGTTACAGCTGCACCAGTCTCCCTTGCTCTCAGTTCCCCAGGTGTCGGGCAAGAAACCGGTCACTTTGATTCAGTGGTATTTAGAGTTGTTCTAGAATATAAAGTGTCCACAGATGATCTGTTGGCTCATCTAAACAATGGTAGGTTTCACCATGGTGTTTGAAACAAGATGACTTCTTCTTTCTTTTCTTTTCTTTTCTTTTCTTTTCTTTTCTTTTCTTTTCTTTTCTTTTTTGACCAAGGATCTCCCTCACTGGTTAAGTTCAGGCTACTACTCTGCCAGTAGCCCTCCTGTGCCCTTCCCTTAGGACTACTGTTCACCCATCATGATCCTTACTGGGAGACTTCTTTTCTGACAGGGAGACTCTGGGCCTTAGTCTCTATGGCCCCATTTAGGGGTGGAATGAGCACTTTGCTATACAAGTGACATGTACACAACCTCTTGGATACAAACAGGCTGCATCCTTATTGCTTTGCATAAGATAAGATAAGAACATAAGAAAGGCCACACTGCGTCAGACCAATGGTCCATCTAGCCCAGTATCCTGTCTTCTGACAGTGGCTAGTGCCAGATGCTGCAGAGGGAGTGAACAGAACAGGGCAATTATGGAGTGATCCATCCCTTGTTATCCAGTCTCACCTTCTGGCAGTCAGAGGCTATGGACACTCAGAGCATAGGGTTGTGTCCCTGATCATCTTGGCTAATACCCATTCATGGACCTGTCCTCCATTAACTTATCTAGTTCTTTTTTGAACCCAGTTATACATTTGCCCTTCATATCATCCCCAGGCAACAATTTCCACAGGTTGACTGTATGTTGTGAGAAGCACTTCCTTATGTCTGTTTTTAAACATGCTGCCAAGTAATTTTATTGGGTGACCCCTGGTTCTTGCTATATAAAAAGTACAACAGTAAAACATTGCAGCTAACATTTTCAAACCTGCTCACATAGAGTAAGGCTCAAAAATCCATATTTAGGCACAAGCTGGTCAGGAATTTTTTGGTCAGAAAATGCTGATTTGTCCCAGCTGAAACTTAGTGCAGCAATACACCTCTACCTCGATATAACGCTGTCCTCAGGAGCCAAAAAATCTTACCGCTTTATAGGTGAAACCGCGTTATATCGAACTTGCTTTGATCCACCGGAGTGCGCAGCCCTACCTCCCCAGAGCACTGCTTTACCGCGTTATATCAGAATTTGTGTTCTATCGGGTCGCATTATATCGGGGTAGAGGTATATATCGTTTTCAGCAAAACTTTCTGAAGTACAGGGTGGAGTTTCTGGTCAGAAAAAGACACCTGTCTCAGAATGGCTAATCAGGTATGTCTGCACTTCAACCTGTAGGTATAAATTCTAGCTTGAGGAGACAGACCCAAGCTAGCTCTAATCAAGCCAGCACACTGAAAATAGACTGTAGCTGTGGTGGCAGGAGCAGCAGGCAAGTCTAGCCACTCCATGTGTGTGTCCAGCATTTCAAATAGGATCATACTCAGGGCATCTAAGCCCCTGCCTCTACTGCCACATCTGCACCCTATTTTAGCGTTTTGGTTTTCAGACATTCAGCTTTTGAACAAAAAAAAAATCAAAATTTTCCATTGAGACTGTTTTCACACAAAAAATAGTTTTCCATCTAAAAAAAGTTTTGACAGAAAATTTTTAACAAATTTTCAATTTCAACAAATTATAAGAAAAGGACATATAAGCAAGAAAGTGAATGAATGACCAGTTAACTGAGTATTCTAATAATTCTGCTGTCTATGCTCTGGTGGATTTTTTGTTTTGTTTTTGTTTTTGGATGGTTTTTTTACTCAAACAACAAAACTACACTGTCCATTCACAAAGATGGTCCACATTTTATGCAGTGGTTATGAAACAGAGTGCAGAGTGCTTCCATCAAGAAAACTACTTGCCTTTTACTTACCCACTTAACCACTAAAATATAACTGTGATATTTCCTTCTTAACTGGGACAAACGTCTGCATTCCCATGAAGATATCCAGATTTTTTAAATTCCAACCAGCTTACCCCGCCCCATGGTAAAATATGAAGTTTTACAGTCATTTAAAGAGCAAGAAACTGTAAACGTATTGAGACTATGATGCCACACTGGCAGCTAATGCATTTTTTATAAGATGTGACTTTTTAAAGAAATGTCTTCAGTCACCCAACAGGACAGAGTTATTCAGGAAACCAAGAAAAATAACTGGTCTATTATATATCAGAAAGCATGGTTCTACTCCCACCTGAGGTCTCATGCATGAACTTAGGCCCTGATTCTGCATCTCTTTTGCATACTTCTGCTGAAATCAGTGAGGATTTGGTGTGTGAGGGCTTAGTGATTAGGCTATGTATATTTGTCTTTACTACTTCTTATTAGCTAAAGGTCCACATTGAAACAGTAAAAGATGAGCCAACCACTCTCTTAGAAAATGTGTTGTTACTGGGGGAATTGAAGTATATTCTTGTCCTAAGAAAAGATTCCTGCCTGAAGCTTTGTCTCCTTTTTTGGAAACCAAATGCAGCGGAAAATAAACAAGGCATCTGAAAATAAAATCCTGTTACTCTAGGAAATCTGATTATAGACTTCAGTATGGTGTGCTGATGATAGTGGGAGAGCTTATCTGGGTAGTCTGATGGGATGTGTGTGTGTGTGTGTGTGTGTGTGTTAGTTTTTGTACATGGACCCTAAGTGGTAGTTATAATTTTTACAATAATTGTATATGCACCCAGAGCATTAGATGGGAACATTTTTACAAAATGAAATAAAGAGTAGTTCAACAAATTTCAGCATCTACGTAAGTGGAAACGTAACAAACATTTCTGTTACTAATAGACTTTCTCACCAAGTTAACAATGCTTATTTTATTTTCTACTATATTTTATGCTACAGTCTACTGAAATGGAAAGATCTGTCAGTCAGAGTGCAGGACTCTTGTATGGTGACTCAGAACTATAGTGTACAATACATTTACTGGGCACATTTTTTAACATTGGATACCAAACACTTGTTTCAATAGCCATTCAGTGTAGAAATTCCTACATTCTGATTCACTACTGCCTTCAGAGGTCATCTATGTGCCCACAACAGACGTGGCTGCCTCAGTGTCTTGATTTATCCAGACAAAACTTCCAAATCTGAATTAGGCTTCAAAAATATTTCACCATTAGCTATTTTAGTAAAATAACAGTCTGGAATTCTTTTTAACTCATTGGTGATTATATCCTGGGTAATAAACAACTTGGCCCGAAATTTGTTTAGCATAGTAAAGAGTGGTTTCCTTTTGAACAGTGACTCCCTCAATTTATGACCTAAAAATAGAGTGCTGTTCATTTAAAGAAAACGTTGACTTTCTGTGCAGTTCAAAGTGCTTAAGGGACAGAATTTATTTGCATTTCCACATATATTCTTAACATATAATATTTCCTATCCTGTTCAGGCTCCAAAGAAGCACTTGCAAAATGGAATTATTCGTGGATACCAGATAGGCTACCGGGAGTACAGTGCAGGGGGCAATTTCCAGTTCAACATCATCAGTATTGACACCACTGGAGATAGTGAAGTTTATACCCTGGATAACCTGAAGAAATTCACCCAGTATGGCATGGTAGTACAGGCATGTAACCGGGCTGGAATAGGACCTTCTTCTCAGGAAATCATCACCACTACCCTAGAGGATGGTAGGTCCTAGGCAAGCAAATATCATATATACCATTGCACACATTTTATGACTTCTTTATCAGGCCTTTTATTCTCACTGATGGATATGTTGACCTAATTGTATCTACTGCCTGATTAGTGTTCATTATATAGTGGATAAGAGAATGGTTACATTGGGAAACGATAGTTATATTATAGACAGGTGGGAGGGAACAAATCAGCCTGCGTGTTGTGTACAAATTTCAAATTGCTAGCTATGCAATATAGTTCAGTTTAAGAAATAGGACTGTTCTGATTTAATAACATCTGCAGTTGTGAGAGAACTTGATTGAGAACATAGCCTTTCTTAGCAACACCCTTGTTTTGATATTGACTCAGTTGCCAGTTTCATGCTCTCAGCATAGGATCGTAGTGTGGTTTGATATCTCGTAAAGTAAAAATACTAAAACTGAAGTAACTATTTTTTTCAGATAAGTGAAACCCAGAGCTATGTTTATGCAGTAACATAATTTGCCAACCTAAAATGAGACATGAGTTTTTCCAAGAATGTCCAAACTAATAAAAGAAAAGTCACTGGCACTTTCTGTATATTTCAGGCTGTCCACTGAGAAAAGCAATTCAGAATTATTTTTCTAAACCACACAGAAGAGCACTTCTCAAATAATGATAGAGAGTCCTCTAGTGGAAAAAAAGAGTTATTCCATATGCTATAGAGAAGACTTTAATACTTTAAAACAGTATAAAAGTAAATTCTAACACAAGCAACCAAGGAAGATATCAAAAGCCAGATTTTCAGCAATTTAGATTGGCATAAATCCACTAAAGTCAATGCCATCTTACACCAACTGAGAATCTGACTTTATGTATGTTAAACAGAGTAACACATTTGTACATTCTTGAGTGTTACAGTGTTTGAGGCATATGCTTCAGAGAACACTGGTGTTTTACATTTACTGCAGATCCTGTTAGTACTAGACAGAGTACAGCATGATGGAAGACAATTCACTGAAACGTGCATGTTTTTACTACTGCAACAGGTGTAAAGTTTTTCTGCTATATCTGGCACATATGGGTTCTTTCTTGGCAACATTTTTGTAACATCACTGTGAGGGCATTATGGGAATTGGGGATAAGATAAATCAAGAAGGCAAAACGATAGATTAACAAGTATTGCATTTGAAACAGAAATTACTAAATATAAATTTGTTAAAGCTGATTGAAAATTTGAAAACGTTCTAAATTTTTGTGAATTTTTTTCAAAAAACTGTACATTTTGATTTAGAAAAATCTCAAAGATATTCAAAAAATCAATTTTTCTGTATATTTTAATCAGCTCTAGAATTTATTTTCCTTTTAGTAGTGAGGGAAAATCCTAATGAAGGGCAAGTCAGTGAGGGTCCAAAGACATTTCTGGGAAGTGATCTGTACTTTCAGAAACAAACGTAGTAGTAACCAAGCAGTTCCATCAATAGCAAAGTAGAAACTCAGGGTAAAATAATGGATTTTGCTTAAGTGATGAAAATTGAAAACGTAGTAGAAAGGGACTCTTCCAAGAAGTGTGTATGATTATTATTTAATTTGTGTCTCCAATGAATTATGAAGAAAATATATATGTGCATTTTAAACATTCAGTTTCACATTGGTGACTATAATCTCTTAAGAGTACAGTTTTACTTGTCCACAGAAGTTATCTAGAGCTAAAATTGGTGAATATCTCATTCCAGTGCCCAGTTGCCCTCCAGGGAATGTCCAAGCCACTGCTACATCACCAGAAACTATCTCCATTTCCTGGTCTACACTTCCCAAAGAAGCCCTGAATGGGATTCTACAGGGATTCAGAGTTATTTACTGGGCTAATCTCTTGGATGGAGGTAAGCAGCTTTAACCAACCCATCAGGTGTGTGCCAATAGCAATGACAGGATAACAGGAAATTCATGGCAGTTAATATCATTTTGTCCTCCGGTATGAAAAGCATACCAGAAAACTTTAAATTTTCTTTCATCATCATTTTACACAGAGCATCATACATCTCTGTCTGGATCATTTTGTACAGAGCTTTGAGTAGTTGACAGGTTGTTACAAAACTATTTATGAACACACACATGTTCAAAAGAGAATTTTGGCAAGTGTGGGAGTATCATCAGTTCCTCTTTACCTCCTCAGAGATGAAGCTACTGCCTTTCCTTTAAAGATTACTGTGCTAGTTTTAGCAGCAATATCAAAATACCTGATATCTGATTATTCATCCAGGAAGAACAAAATTAAACACAGGAATCCTTGTTTAAATTCCACAAACGTTTTTAAAAATATATTTTTTGAAATACTCAAAGGTTTCTTGTTTTCAGAGGGGGAAAAAGAAACCTACCTGGCATTTCTTTTTCTTAAGGTCAACAGAATTACCTCTGAAGTCATTTTGTATTATGGACTTATCTTCAGTGATTGGCTTTTGAGGCCCACAATGTAGGGGATTTCTGTTTTGTAATTAGTAAATGGCTTGAAGTATTTCAACCATTTTGGTAAATAAACAAGTTGCAGTTTATCTGACAGTAGCACTTTTCATCTCCATGTGATTTGAAACAAAAATTACATAGTAAAGTGTGTGTGTACACTAAGTAGTGACACTGTAAACATAACACCATCCTCCTCAATAGATCTGCTCCCAGTATATTTTTTTTTAGTTATGCTGACAATGTGCTTTTGCCTCCACAATTAGGGTGAAGGAAGGAAACAGGTTTGGGGCAGCTTTTTTTCCCCCCCCCAACATGTATTTGAAGTGCTCAGATGTTTGGAATGTTAACATAGATCCTAAGGGAGGTGATCAAGTGTGCATGAATTTATCACATTCTGCAATTTATGATGATATCACCTCAATATTTGTTTCCTTTTTGTGGACTTTAGTGAACAATAAATTTTAACTCTTTTCTTTTCTTTTTTTAACTCTTGCTAACAATGCAGAGCTGTCTCAGCTCTGGCAGAATGAGCTGGATTATATTCTGGTGTGTGTATCCATCAATAGAATAGTTACTGTAATTAAATTCCAATTGTCTTGCCAAGTTCTATCCTCTGCTAGTTACACCTGTTCAAACATGAGGTTGCACAGGTGTAAATGAGGGCAGAATGTAACCCGGAGGCTCACTATTACTGGTGATAATGCTCAAGTAAGAAATCTTTTGAGGTACAGTGACTACTCACTGGTGAATGAAAAATAAAGATGAGAAAATGTGCAGTCCTGATTCAAGACAAGGTAATTTTTTTTCATTGACTTCAGTAGGCTTTGGATTAGGCCCTACACTGCTGAAAAGCTACATTACAGTATAGCCTACTATACCCCACAAAACACAGCTATTGGACCTGAAATTTATCTTTGAATGTCCTTATCTTGTTAGATATATTTTCTGCTCTAGTTGTTCTTTTAAAGCATTTTTGCACATGAATCGTGTTTTCCAGCTTAATACATTAAGGTTTATGTGATGAGCCCCATCTCTCCGTGCAACTGAATTTGGTTTTACTGCATTTAAATCTATTGTTGACTAATGCTTCTGACCATAGTGCGCTTTACAGTAGAGCTGGGCAAATTTTTTCAAACAAAAAGCGTTGTTTGTTTAACTTTACACAAAATGGCTTTTTTTCAGACATGAAAACTGTTGTAGAAATTGTTGACTTTTTCTAATGTTTTTATTTTGAGGGGAAAATGTTGCATCATTATTATCAATTTTTAAATTGTAAGTCTTGTCAGTACCATTATAGAAATATTTTATTTACCGAAAAGCTGTTTCTCAGTAAATGCAAAATTTTAATAACCCTTTTGACAGTGGTTTTGATATTTTAGCTTAATTTCAGTTAAAAAAAGCTAAATAAATTATAAAGTTAAAAACAAGTTTGCTGTTAATCATGTGAAAAGGAACTGACATAAAAATTTCAAATGTTGTCATTTTTTCCCATCTGCTCTATTTTATAATAATGATCAGTGTGAGCATTTAAGGTATCTATTTAATAATCACAAAATATTCTTTCTCTTTCATGAGTGCATATTCTTTAATCAGAAGATTCCCTTTATTTTCATACCAATATACACACATATGATTAAAAGAAGAATAGCATTGCCAATAACTTGGTTCACTTTTTGTTCCCTAGAGCTGGGAGAGATTAAAAATGTCACTACTACACAGCCCTCACTAGAGCTTGATGGGCTGGAAAAATATACCAACTACAGCATCCAGGTGTTGGCATTCACACGAGCTGGAGATGGAGTCAGGAGTGAACAAATTTTCACCCGCACTAAAGAGGATGGTAAGAACTAAGAACTGCCTGACATATGACACTGCTTGATTTGGCCCAGATTTTCAAAGCAATGTGTGTACAACACCCAGCGTGCATGCAAAAACTGGGATTTGCATGCATAGCTCTTGAGTTGTGAGCACACATTCAGTGCTGAGTGCACAGTTTAAAAAAAAACTGGGCATTTCTATTTATTCATTCCTTTTATGACCAGGTTAAGGATTAAGGCCCCAGTTCAGGAAAGCATCTAAGAATGTGTTTAATTTTAAGCATGTTAGTATTTTTTTTTAATGTAACAATAGTTTATTTAACAACTTTGACATGTTCCTGTTTTTGAATTATCCTTGAGATAGACTTTCTAAATCAATAGAAGGTAGGAGCCTAACCTGCTAAGCACTTTTGAAAATCCCACTAGGCACCTAGTTGCATCTTTGAGCACCTAAATACCTTTGAAAATCTGTTCTCAAAAGGTCAAGGATGTTTTGGCAGAGATAGGAGTGTGAGGCACAGAGCTGGCTGAATAATATTAGTTCAATAATTTCTTCAGTGACATTTGTGATATTTTTTCAAATAAATTAGTCAATAGTTTTTCTCTTTATTATTCATCCAATGTATAGATAATGCATAAATATTAGTAAAATTGATATGGGAAGGGGATTTACAGAAGTGCGAAATGGAGGGGGTGTCCAACTCCTACTGACTTTCATTCATTGAAGAATTCCATTAAGTTAATCAAACCAAGTATTAAGGGGTTGGTTCTGAAATTTACCCCCATTTTAATGTCACTTTACACTGACAGAGTGGTGTCAAGGGGCCTCACAGCAAATGAGGATCAGGCTATTGCAGGGTGGCACTAGGCCTTTAAGAAGGAAGAGGCTATGTACCTGTGACTCATCAGCTGCCTCCTAACTGAGTCTTAAGAGGGCACCTGGCCCATATAAAATGGGAGTTGCCTGGAGGAGTAATTGAGGGAAAGGGCAGGTGAGAGCTGTCAAGGACCAAAAGATTGGAGGTGCTTGAAGGAAGCTGTAGGAGATTTGTGGGGGAAGGCTGAAAGCAGGAGAGCAGCAAGTTGGGTTTGCAGGCTGGTCTTCCTAAACCAGTGAGCTAGGGCTGGAGGCCAGAGAGGGTGTTGCCTGCTGACTTCTAAGCCAGAGAGCCAAAGCTGCGGGCTGAAGGTAAGGGAGCAGTGTAGGGCTTATTTGCTGACACCTCTGTGGTGGACAGCGGGAGCCAGGTGAGCAATGGAAAGGCCTGTCTGCTGGCCTGTGTGGGATATGAAAAGTTAACTGAACAGGAGGAGCAGTGGTGCCCTCCATCAGAGTGGCTGGGGGAAGGGTGTTCCTGCTGGGAAGAGCGGATTATATCCTAGCTGGAAGTCTGGGGTAGCTGACCTGGTTAAAGGATGGAAGTGAACTGAAGAAGAGCCCAGGAGTGATGGCAAACACTGGAGTTTGATATGTGAGGTGTTGAGGAACTAGATGTCTTGGGGTTTTAAGGGACTATCTGCACTTGGGTGATAAATGGACTGTTTGGGGACTGTTGTTATGGGCTATTTGAACTATGTTTTTGTAATAAACTGGTCCCAAGGAGAGACATTATTAGGCAAGAGACTGTCATGGAGGTTTTGGGCTGCCTGGGAAGGTAAACTGAGGCAGTCATGCCTGTTCTGTCACAGCCTGCTGCTAGAGGGCACTCCAGGCAGAGCCACCCTATGACACATGCCCTTAATGTATATTTCTTTCCATTATTCGCTCAGCTTTCTTAAGGTATTTGTTCCCAGACTTGTTTTTATTTTCAGTATTTACATAGTTCCTTTTATTACTTTGAACAAAAATGGATTAACCGCAAAAGCAGGAGCAAGTCTTATGATTCATAAATGTAGTTCTACTTCCAGAGCTCAGTAAAAGCAGCTATGTTTTAACTCCTTTAGAGAGACAAGGTGGGTGAGGGAATATTTTTTACCTTTATCTTTTATTTTTCAAGAGCTTATCTTTTATTGGACCAACTTGTTTTCGTGAGAGACATTACTTCAGCCCCCTTGTCTCTCTGATATTCTAGGACCAACACAGCTACAACACCGGAAACTCCTTTAGTTCATCAGCAGCAATTACTCTGTCTGAACCTGCCTTGAGATGCTGCTTCCCACTCTGTATGTCTTAGCCACACCCCAAAAGACAGTGAAATCCTTTCAAATCATTTTGTAAGTCTATATGTTTGGACCGTCAGAGCACGTAGAATCATAAGACTGGAAGAGACCTCAAGAGGTCATCTAGTCCAGTCCCCTGCACTCATGGCAGGACTAAGTATTATCTAGACCCTTTCTGACAGGTGTTTGTCTAACCTGCTCTTAAAAATCTGCAATGATGGAGATTCCACAATCTCCCTAGGCAATTTATTCCAGTGCTTAACCACCCTGACAGTTAGGAAGATTTTCCTAATGTCCAACCTAAACCTCCCTTGCTGCAATTTTAACCCATTGCTTCTTGTCCTCTCCTCAGAGGTTAAGAAAAACAATTTTTCTCCCTCCTCCTTGTAACCACCTTTTTATGTACTTGAAAACTGTTATCATGTTCCCTCTCAGGCTTCTCTTTCCCAGACTAAACAAACCCGATTTTTTCAATCTTCCCTCATAGGTCATGTTTTCTAGACCTTTAATCATTTTTGTTGCTCTTCTCTGGACTTTCTCCAATTTATCCACATCTTTCCTGAAATATGGCACCCAGAACTGGACACAATACTCCAGTTGAGGCCTAATCATTGCGGATTAGAGCGGAAGAATTACATCTTGTGTCTTACTTACAACACTCCTGCTAATACATCCTAGAATGACGTTCGGGTTTTTTTTTTTTTTTGCAACAGTGTTACACTGTTGACTCATGTTTAGCTTGTGGTCCACTATGACCCCCAGATCCCTTTCTGCCGTACTCCTTCCTAGACAGTCTCTTCCCATTCTGTATGTGTGAAACTGATTGTTCCTTCCTAAGTGCGGTCCTTATTGAATTCTATCCTATTTACTTCAGACCATTTCTCCAGTTTATCCAGATCATTTTGAATTTTAATCCTATCCTCCAAAGCACTTGCAACCCCTCCCAGCTTGGTATCATCTACAAACTTTATAAGTGTACTCTCTATGCCAATATCTAAATCATTGATGAAGATATTGAACAGAACCAGACCAGAACTGATCCCTATGGGACCCCACTTGATACGCCCTTTCAGCATATCTGGGAACAGTTTTCCAATCAGTTTTGCATCTACCTTATAGTAGCTCCATCTAGTTTGCATTTCCCTGGTTTGTTTATGAGAAGGTCGTGTGAGACAGTATCAAAAGCTTTACTCAAGTCAAGATATACCACGTCTACCACTCTCCCCCCGTCCCCCCATCCACAAGGCTTGTTACCCTGTCAAAGAAAGCTATCAGGTTGGTTTGATATGATTTGTTCTTGACAAATCCATGCTGACTGTTACTTATCACCTTATTATCTTCTAAATGTTTGCAAATTGATTGCTTAATTATTTGCTCCATTATCTTTCCCGGTACAGAAGTTAAAATGACTGGTCTGTAATTCCCCCGGTTGTCCTTATTTCCCTTTTTATAGATTGGCACAATATTTGCCCTTTTCCAATCTTCAGGAATCTCTCCCATTTTCCATGACTTTTCAAAGATAATTGCTAATGGCTCAGATATCCCCTCAGTCAGCTCCTTGAGTATTCTAGGATGCATTTCATCAGGCCCTGGTGCCTTGAAGACATCTAACTTGTCTAAGTAATTTTTATCTTGTTCTTTCCCTATTTTAGCCTCTGATCCTACCTTATTTTCACTGACATTCACTATGTTAGACATCCAATCACCACCAGCCTTCTTGTTGTGGCACTCCAAAACGCCATGAGCTTGAAGTTGCTATTGATGTCTCTGGCTTCAAGAAATGTCTAAAAATAATTTTAAAATTGTAAAATACTGTAAAATGTTCTCAATGGACTTTTGCATTTGAGGTGACAGGAGAGCCAATGTGGCAATGCTTGAGTAAATATTCCATTCCAGTGACCTAGCACTGAGGGCTCAGCCCCCATGTCAAGAGTGGGACACGCTGCTCCACGGGAGCGCAGGAAGAATTCTGTCTCAGGGAGGCAGAATTCCTCTCAGAGCACCTCAGAGTACAGAGGGAGAGCACCTGCTGCTATGTCCCTTCAGGGAGAGTAGAGCATACTACCAAATGTGTGTTGGCCAGTCTTATGATGGAGGGCCAGGGTCGTGTCTCTTCCTTCTCCCTGACTCCTTTTGGGTGTCTTGCTCCCTGGGATGCATAGAGTGAGCAGTCTCCACATTCTGAAAAGCACAGAGGCAGTGATTGTGCCTGGTTCAAGAGGGGGCTCCTTTAACCCTCCTCCCTGAAAAACCACAGAGGTGTTAAGCAGTATCTGTCCCTAAATCAGTAAGCCCAACCTTTTCAGATATTGCAAGAGTCAGCTCAATGGCCCTACTGTTTAATTCTTCAACAGAGAATCTCATTTAAGATATGTAGGTATGAAATAGTGACATTATCTATATACATATCTTACACCAGCTTCACTGCAGTTATTTTAATTCTGGTACAGATCTTTGCTAGGATAGTGAGAGGGTTAAAATTAGAAATGGTCCAAACCGAAGCCCTGGAGCCAAACACCCCTGAACTTTGAGGAAGTTAGCATCTGAATGATGCTGCTGGCTGCTCTTTCTACAAACTCTGGTGGTAAATATATGACATCTTCGGGAGAGTTCAGATCTGGAGAGCTCATATCTTCTACTTGTGGTCGCTCAACTCTACTTAAATTGAGGACAGAGTATCCCAATCTTCAATAATAAACTTATTCTTGAGTGTCTTTACCTTACCATCAAGCCTCCTAGTTGTTTGTTATTATTATTGGGTTATATCATGTCGTTTTTGTTTTTGTTTTTGTTTCTTGTTTTTACATCAGTAGGAAGTTTTCCTTAAATCAATGGCCTGGTATGTCCCATTATTATTGATAAAGGCACATTGTGGCCGTTCATCACTTAAATATGGGTTCCCAGCTCCGATATACATGTCCATAAATCCAGAATATCTTTAGCAGCCCTGAAATTGACAAAATATTTTCTTCCCAAGTAGCAAATGTAAACAGTAAGTGATAAGGAAATCAGGCTAGAGAAAATGAGTTTGCATTTGGATTTCTTGTAATAATCAATACTCATTTTAGACACCAGAGGTCAGACATAGTTGCTGTTGAGCTTAGGAAATGAGAGAGGTTCCAGCTGAGAATATGAAGTGAGGCTTCCTTTGAAGGTGGCATCATTCATGTTTTTGCATAGCTTTTCTCCCCAGGAGCCTTCGGAGAAAGTAATTGTTCCGCTCAGAGATCCTAGTGGAACCATGAGAAGTGGAGCAGAAACTTCCTATTTTAAGAATTCATTGCATTTTACCCTACCCTTTTCACTCTCAATGGAGCCACTCATAAGCCAAGTGTCTTCTTCACCCGTGGATTTATTTTACTGATTATTAAAAATTAAAATAGATTTTCTAATTCTCTCCCTCCTTGGGTTTAAACTGCATTTCACAAGCTATATTTGATGGTATGGGGATTGAATTATTTCCTTCATATTTCTTTATTGGAAATGATACATTATAAAACCTTAATTAAAACAATGACTCTCTATTCTTTATTAGATAGACCTATTGAGCCAGACCCTCAGCTAGTGTAAATCAGCACAGCTCCATTGATTTCAATGGAACGACACCAATTTGCACAAGCTGAGAATCTGGGCTATTAACTCACGCAAGGCTCTATTAAAAAGGGATACTTAGATGTGGGTACATACAGCCCAATTTGGCCTTGTGGCAGCCTTAATCTGCTATGCCTGACTTTGTATTATTGCGTAGCTGCCATATGCAGCTTTTGGGACTCGGATGATCCAGAAAGATACATGTGTCTTTCTGTCTTGCTTTTCAAATTCACTCTTTTTTATTTTAAAACATTCTGCTCATATTGTCTAGAGGGAATATAAGTTTAGGCAGCAATGCCTTTTTTTCCACCCAAAAAAGTTGGGTGCCAGACTTAATCGTTAGTGGCTTGGCTCTGTATATTGCAGAGTCAAAATCCTGTGTACAGAGCAAAGCTTTGCTCTCACAGGGGTGATAGAGCCTTCAAATGTACCACTCATGGCACTTTTGCCTCCCGGGTGTCTGGTACTGTGAAGAAAAATAGTCAGCTACACACCTGCTGTGAGAGAGCTCCTGGAGCCACAGCCACTCTAGATCCCCATGCTCCACCATCAGTAAATTCTATTCCCCATCCTAGTCCTCTCAGTATAATTGTCCTCTCCCACCTTTCAACACACTTTCATGCAGCCACAGGGACAACACAAAGTGCTCCCTTTCCTGCATGTCGTGAAACATGCTATCTCTATGCTGTTTTTAAGCTCCTATTGTCCAGGGAACGAGCTTGGGGTCCAATGTCTGATCACAAGGACAGCTTTAAGTGGTGTTTAGTGTTTTGGTGTTGAGTCTTTCTTTCCTCCCAACTCACCTTTATTCTGTCTCACCCCTGGCAGTCACTGAAAAGCGGTCCATAGTACATGCCATGTCTAGCTTCTAAATGTTAGGAATTAGAGGACTCAAAGAGCTTGTGAGAATGATGGAAATCTCAGGCTGCAACCAAAAGATCACCTTTGAATTCACCCTCTTAAAATCACTACAGCCATTAGCCAATTTTGAGAGAACATGTGGGATTATCTGTCCTATTATAACCAGAAGCTATTAGGTACAGTCAGTCAGGAATTTTCCAACAAAATACTTTTTCATGGGAAAATATCAGTTACTTGAAATCTAAACTTTTAATGAGAAGGGGTTGGTTTCAATCTCTCGGTCTACAAATTTTTGAAAAAAAAAAGAATTGAAATTGTCAAAGTCTTGTTCTGACATTTTCAAAATGAAATGTTTTGATTGTATTTTTCTCTGTATTTTTTATTGTATTTTTGTCTGTATTTTTTCTAGATTATCAACTCTCAACATTTTTTGTGATTTCAATTTTTCATTCTGTTTTGGGACAGAAAAACATTCAAAATCTGAAAAACTGTAGCAGGAAAAACTCTAACATTTCCTGCCCAGCTGTACTATTAGTTCCATAGAAAAGAGTGGCAATGGGTGACAGTGGCTACCAGTGTAGGATTGTGAGCATGTCTCTCAATAAGAAGGTCAGCAGCACATATCACCACCAAACATAGGTTCTTCAGAATATTCAGGGATCACATTTAATAAGCATTGCAGTTATTTTATTATATAAACCCACTCTATGCTCCAGGATAGAACACTTTCACAGCCTCATGTAGCTTTCCTGAATGCAGAAGCTGGATATGTGTGTATGTATGTTTGTATATATATCTAGAGGGAGAAGATAAAAACAAACTTGGATTTACATGTCACAGCAATATCCTTCAGGGTTTTCTGAATGAATATCTAAAATGAAAAATTATTAGCAATTAAAGTTTGTCAATATCTACACCTTCTAGGAGAAAATATAGGAATCCAGTGAAAAGTAAAGCTTTTCATGTGTCTGGAAAACTCTAGATCAATTTTGAATTAATCCTTCAGCAGTTGACAGATAAGAGCCACTCCCGTCAGAACCTCTCCCCATGGATCAAACACTAATTTGGCAATAAATTATTTTAAACTCGCTTATCTAGTTGCAGTGATTTTCAGGAGACATTACTAACCATAAAGGAATCTCCCACTGGGCTAAGTAATTACCCAGGAGAGCCAGGTTTCATTCTTCAGCAGCAGTAACAAATAGCATTTCTAATGAGCTGGATATAAATATTGAGCTGAATGCTGTCAAACATCAATATTTACTGTGGATTGGATAGAATCTACTAAATGAATTAGCCTTTCAGAGCAAGGATTGGTGGAAGGGGTGGGGGGGGGGTTTATGTGAATATAACGATGAGCTCCTCATTTGGACCCTTAGTAACATTCTCAATACAGGATAAATAGAAAATGCTGGATTACAGGAAGCTTCTATAGTATTTTGAATGGCTGCATCTTAGGCAAAATTGTAGTTAGTGGTACTTACCAATCAGCTTTCTTACACTGTTTAGAAAAATATTAGATCCCATTGAGTGGCAGTGTACGACAAAGCTGATTTATCTATGCACATGTAGAAACTGAAGTTTTCCTTAAATGCATTTCAAAGGCTGAGGCATTTAACTATGAAACTAACTTTAGCTGCAAACATAGGCCCCAATCTCGCTAGCTTCTTCTTGAGAGCAGACCTTACCACCTGTGTGGTGCCTATTAATTTCAGAACCAGGGCCTAAGATGGTGTGTATTTAGTAGCAATTTTTTTATGATACTGAAAAGATCAGATCAGCAACCGAAATTTTCATTCCAACATTAAAAAGAAATTCAGAATCAGAACAATAAGCTGAAATTTCCCATTCAAAAATTCAGAAAAAAATGTATTTGGAACCATCAAAATGGTTTGTTTTGATACTATCAAAACATTTCTTTTTGATAGTGTTGAAAATCTTATTTTAATTTTTATGTTACAGGTGTATCTATAATTAAAATAATATTTAATGTATTCTAAGTTGAAATGATAATGATAATGAAAATGTTCAACACTATCTAAACAAAATGTTTTGACATTATCAATATGAAATATTCTGAATTTTTCCCATAGAAAATGTTGTTGAAATAGACTCATTCCCACAAAACATTTAGATTTTTTACTGACTTGCATTTTTCAGTGGAAAACTATTCTGTCCAAAAAAAAATTCAACCAGCTCTCACACTAAAAAGACCTTGTAGCATGTTGTAATAAGTACAGTTTATTGCATACTTTTCATATAAGTTTCATATTTCATGGACGGTCTCACGTACACAATAGGAAGAGGCTATGCCTATATATCTGAAGTTGTAGAAAAATTATACAATATATTGTATGCTTAAGAAATATGAGTGCATATCATTAAATTCTTTCTCATAATGCAAATACACAGGGAGGCAGGATTAATGTTGTACACAGAAAATTAAATATGGCATTTCCTGACTTGAGTGTTTAACTGTGCAGCCTTAATTAGATTTTTCACATAGTTTGTGATGCAATACATAAGGATCTACTGTAAATAAATAATTGTGTGCATATAGATATGTATAAATATATGCAAATTTATATAATAAATATGTAGAGCACATAATTTCACATATGTAATCTCTGCAAAGATTCAATAATATTTGTGGGCTGGGGGAATGATATATAAAATATTAATTATAACAAATACTTCACTGGATGCAATTGACTCTTGGTAGGATTTCTTCCCCTTTTTTTCCATTTCTTGAGTACATTAAGACCTCTGAGCTGTTTTCTTGTTAGATATGCTGTACTATACAGGTCAGTCTGTTTCGATTGCGTTGGTCCACTTTGATAACTATACATGTTGCTCTTTCAGTTCCAGGTCCTCCTGCTGGAGTTAAAGCTGCTGCAGCATCACCATCCACAGTATTTGTGTCCTGGCTCCCCCCATTTAAGTTAAATGGTGTCATCCGAAAGTACACAGTGTTCTGCTCACACCCCTATCCCACAGTAAGTTCTACAAAAC
Organism: Terrapene triunguis; assembly: GCF_002925995.2. NCBI lineage: Eukaryota > Metazoa > Chordata > Testudines > Emydidae > Terrapene > Terrapene triunguis. The sequence goes on from NW_020664381.1 coordinate 3,098,827, forward strand.
AACTTTAGAAGTTCAGTATTAATCTATCCATATACATTTCCAGATGTTTAGTGCCTAACACTTTTATTGAATTTTTTCCCTTTTGCTTTTCTTTCTCTGAAACGTTTCCCCTCCCCCCATAATATATATATCCTTGGTGACAGTACTTAACGCTTAATACAGCACACTAATTTACAAATCATTTCAAATCATAGGATTCCAAGGTTGAATGATTTTAAAGGCACAGGTTCTGAAGCTTTTTAGTTGGTTCTCACAAGACCAACTGCCAGCTATCTGTGACACAATTACAGCTGGATAAATTGTGGAAACATTTATTTATGAACATATTTGCTAACTCCAACTTGCATTTGGATCTGTGTTCCTACAGTTCTGGCTTGGGCATTCATTTGTGAATGAATGTAATAATGTGTGAACGACCATATTTGCTTGTGAATATGAGTATTTATGCCAGAAGCATTTGCCCATCCTATATATGCACATTATTACTTGTTGAAAATGTGACAAGGGATAACTGAATTGAACATTGGCTAGCCATCTCATGCCTTTCTCTCTCCCTCAATCAGGAAGGAATCCAGCTATTTTAAAATCTGGGGGAACATCTATTCTTTATAAACATCAATGGTTGTCTTTCTGATACAAATGTAACATATTTATCAATACGTTTTATTTATTGCATTTTATATTTATTTCTCTATGTAGCAGAAAGGTGTGGGAGTGTTAAATGAGAGTTTTCATCAACCATGGTACTTTTAACTGAACATAGCCTCAGTTTATGATGCAATAAAAATGTTGTTCCCGAATTAAAATGAGGCTTAGGGGGAAATATTCAAAAGTGCCCAAGTCCCATTTTCAAAAGTGAGTTAGGAACCTAAGGACTAATTTTCAAAGGTATTTAGGTACCTAAAGATGCAGGCAGGACCCTTTTGCAATTTTCAAAAGCACCTACAAGATTATGCACCTACCTCCCATTGAAATCAATGGGAAATAGGCTCCTAACCTGCCTAGATGCTTCTGAAATCCCACTAGGTGCCTGTCTGCATATTCAGGCACCTAAATACTTTTGAAAATCTGGCCCTTTAGAAATGGGACTTAGTCTTCTAAGCATTTTTTGACATTTTTTCCCCTAATTCCATTATTTCAAAAATCACTGTGTTGAAACCCAAAATATCTTGATGATATGATGTGTTGCTGTTGGTGTTAAACTAGCTATTGGTTTTACAGCACTGACTACTAAGGGAGTAGGTGTTGCTCAAAGAAGGTTGTTTGGGTTTTAGTGAACCAGACCTTGCCTGTATTTTTTAGGTCATGATTGTGATGCTTCAAACAGGTTAATTACTAAGTCACTGTGTCTATGGTTTAGAAAAAACACCAGGTGGTGCTGCTGCTTCTTTTTGTTTACTTCTCACACATTTCCTCCAGCTTCTTTGCTGGAAACATTGTTGTACTTGGTTTATATCACAGGGAGATTAAGCACCATACAATACATCCAGTAACTGGAATTTGTTTTGAAGGTTCTCTCTGATTATATTCTTTCTTGGGCAAATCCTTTTTTTTTTTTTTTTTTTTTGTGGCTCACAAATTGTGTTAACCTCCATCTTTTGCTAACACCTCATTATTAGGCTCAAAACGCTTCTCTCATGGTTTATGCTACAGAGACATTTTGTGGAGTAAATGTGAGTGTTCTGCTAGGACTGACTAGAGCCACTGCTGGTGTTGGATTATGTTGCATTGTGCTGCTGCAATTTTGTGATGTAATGTCAAGGTTCCTAGAGCCTATGGAAATAGAACCTTTTGCTGTTTGCATACATTATAAATTTAAAAAATCTTAAGGGCAGGCTGTGTAAACTCCTCCATAAAACTCTGCTGATTCATATAATTATGATTTTCCCAGCAGCACCTCCTATTCAGTACAGAGCACTCTATCTTGAACAGAAATGGCCAATCACACCAAATTGTCAGCATCTGTAAACCACAATTTAGGCATCCTCTTTGGGTAAGACAAGACTCATTTTAGGACCTCAGCCTGATATTTTTTTTTTTTTTTGTTAAGAGAAAATGTCTTGGTTTTGTTTGTTTGTTTGTTGTTTGGTTGGTTGGTTTGTCATAAAAACATCCTCAGATAAGGATTTTACCATCGTCTATTGAAACCTAAACTGAGAGAGAGAGATTGTAAATAGAACGGTGCTTTCATATTGCATGTTGCTGCTATCGTACCCCGGAGCTGGCAGAGCTCTGTTTTAAAAGCCAGCATCATTATTACATTTTTCATTTGGGGAAAAAAAAACGTTCACTGATTTATTATGGGGACTTCTTGGACATTACACAGTTGAAAACAGTGTCCTAAACAAGAGCCAGATATTTCCCTCACTTACCCCCAGCAACCATAATATAATTTTGCACTCGTCCCTAAATTCTCCCCCCTGCCAGTCCCATATGTTAACTTGTAGGCATTCGTAAATTAGATGAAAATAGAAGGAGGCGCTCATCAATGTTGGTGGTGGTTTGCCATCCTGGCGTTTGGATATCATGTAACGAAGTGACCCGGTATCATCTTCTGTGGGGGGACTTGGTCTGAGGACAAAGGAATAAATGTATTTGGCAGGAGTCCTTATCCTCAATCAGGTCTATAGCCAGCCAAACAAAAATGGTGGGTGTGCGCGCGTACGTGAGTGCGTGTGTGCACTCATAGAGGGTGCAACTATGTAGTGGGATAATCCTTATGCTCCCAACCACCTCTGTTTTGGCTGGGCTGGGGAAACTTGTGTGAGAAGCTCCCTTTTCTCCTGGAGGATGAGCTGAAGGCACCAAGCTCTGCCTATTTTCCTCTCTTCCCCACTTGGCAGGGAGGGGATTCAGCAGGGGAAGAGATCTTCAGGAGAAGAAAAATAGGTGACCTCCAGCTTCCCCAATTCTTCTACTCCTATCAGGTGCTGGTACAGCTCCACCTAGTGGCAAGAAGACCTGGAGTTCCATAAACCCCCTAGCCAGGTACATCTGCTGCCACTGCAGAGTCTTCTTCATTTGTCCTTCTTCCATCAGTCAGTGAAGAGGTGGTAGGAGAAGGTAGAGCTTTAGGGGAGTCAATCTCCTCCAAGCCCAGTAGAAAGTGTGAAGGGGAGAACCTTCTTTCTGCTTTCAGTAAAGGGAGAGGATCAGTGCTCTGCCCTTCACCCCCTTACTTGAACTGCTGCCTGTAGGGTTGCAGAGAATCTACCACATTAACAGAGTGACACAGAGTTTGCAAAAAGATATCAGGAAAAAGAGAATAGGTCAGAGATTAAGGTGACCAACTTTGACTACATCTCTTTAATTACTCTATGTTTATAATGGTTGGCATGTATAAGAGGCTTGGGGAGGCTAAGCCTCCCCACAATAATTTGCCTGAAGCATCAGGGGAAAAAGGCTGTCCATGCAGGAGGCAAATGCCAGGCGTGGCTCACCTCCCTTTGGAGGCTCATCATTTGCATTGGTTTTCACTTTTCAGAGACCCTCACTGCAGGGGGCGGCCTCTCTTCCCCTTCCTGCCTTTGCCAGGAGGGTGGGGCAACTCCTCCCCAGCCTGCTGCCTGTCCCCCGCCTTGACACACACACCCTCGCTCATGGGCTCAGGCTGCCTTCTTGCTCCAGAGGGAGGCTTCGTGGCCACCGATCCCGGCCGCTGCCACTGCATTTGAAATCTGGAGTAAATCAGTACCGGTGCCTGATGAAGCAGAAACATTCCTTGTACCCAATCACCATCTCCTCCTACCCCCAAACCCAGGTCATTTTCAGCCAAGACAACTTCAGCCCCAGGATTCCCAGAAGTCAGGGGACCACTCACGATGGCATTGCTGCCCAAGAGTTCATCCACTCCCCAGAATGGTTAGACCTGCACACAGAGTGGGAGGCGGAACTGAGAAGAGATGGGCGACCGCCTAAAAGGCATCACACTTCTCCTATGCAACTTGTGTCCCATAATGGACCCCCATGCATGGTCCCCATTTCTCCATTGCCCTGCTATGCAGGATGCCCACCGCATGACTCCCCCAGTACGAGACCTTTCCTCTGCTAATGCGGGACCCTTCTCTCTAACGCCCCTGATGAGCTCTTCTCTTGAGCCGGAGCCCCCTCTCCCTGGCTCTGGTCTCAGCTCCTGAAAATGGCCTCTAAAACACATTGTCACCGTCTTGTGTGATCTTCCCATCTGGGGAACTTCTGCAAACTTTGTCCGCCCACCAGCTCCCACTGCTCTCTCCCGGTGGCTGAACTTTCCTCCTTTCATCACTAAAAGGCAAAGCTGGGATGCACCTTCTCTTGCTGCTGGGATCCTGGCTGGTCTTGGTGGAGAGGGAGGCCAGAAAGCAGGATAGACGTTCCCCGTTTTCTTTAACCAGCTCCTGCGAGCGGGGGGGGGGGGGGCTTTTACAAATCTTCCCCAGGAGGAACAAGACTTTTAAAGGTAAACAAACTGGATGGAACTGAATTTTCTCTTGTGTGTGTCAAGGGGGGAGCTGAGACCAGAACCAGGGTACAAGGAGCATTTGTTGACATGTGATGTTGACAATTTGTGTGTTAATGGTTATAAAGCTTTAACTTTTTGAATCTCAAAGTGTACTATCATTAAATCATTATTCTCTGACCTCCCCATAATTTCCTGCAATGGTGAAAATTGAAATGGACAAAAAACAGAAAAAAAAGCTTCAAAATAAACATTGATGATCAAAATTATAAAAAATTAAAAATTAAATTCTGCCACGCCTAAATATAGTTAATGTTCTTTCCAGTAAAAACAATTCTTGGGAGTCCATTGGATATATAAAAGCCACAATAAACCACTCTGAATTAACAAAAAAATGAACAATTATTGCTGGCCATATTGTGCACACTTCTACGCAATGCATCCATCAAATGACCCTGTGGGTTTCTGAAGTGCAGATTTGCCAGCACTTCTCACAGCCAGATTCAATTTGCAAGGGCAGACTCTGATAGAAGTTCTGCTGACTTTAGGCAAAGGGAAACTGAAATTTTCAGCTTGAAACATTTTGATTCCAAAGGGCAGCATCTGCCTAGAATATTTCAAACACAAGAATTTGATTCACCAGTGAAAAAAGAAAAGCAACTATCATTGAATTCCCAATTTCTGTCCAAGATTCCAGGAGAGGACCCCTACACCACACAACCTTGTGAACTACACTCTCTTTTCTTTTCATTTTGGAAGAATATTTTTTCATTGTGCAAAACAGAAAAATACAAAAATGCAGCTACGTTTTAAAGCTGACTGCTAACCTTAATTGCTTGCAGAAACAGATTTCCATTTATATAAGAGATGAATGAACCAATTTAGATTAAATAAAAACTGGGAAGCCGAAAGAGCCTGGAAAACAGCATCACAATAGCAAGTGACAGCAGCCTCCCTGCTTAGGGGAAATAGCAATGTCAGGATAGGAAAAGGGAGACCAAAGACACATGTCTCATGCTCAAAGTGGGATGAGGAATAAGGAGCAGGATTTCATTGGTGGAAAAACAGAGGGCAAGAGTGGCAGGACTTCAGATGTGATGGGAAAGCAGAGCAAAAAACTAAGGACTCGTGACCTTATGCAAAATGTGGACTATATATATAGTTCAACAGTGTATGATAACATCTATCAGAAATATACTGTATTAAAACCTAGATTGCATAACCGGTTACAAAAGCTCTCAGCTCATCACATGAGGTAGTACATTTAGAAAGGAAAATCATTAAAGCAGGTTATTCTGCTGCTTCCATGAAGTGGGTCATTTAACTGAAAATAAATCAGCTATTCCGTCTATGGGATGGTTAGAGATGGGGAAGAAGGAGCGATTTAAGTAAAACAGCACGCTGAAAGGATACTAAATGGAAGACAGTTAGCTCTTGTCTTCTATTCCACCCATATTAAGGTGTGGAGTAAGATGACTTCACTACAGTACTCTAATTTCCTGCTAAGGGAAGTCTAAAAGCCGAATTAGTTTGGCCTATTGTACCTAGTGAGGGTTGAAATGGAAGGTGTGCAACCTCCACTGATGGATTTCAGTGGTGCCTTTTCCTCTGCCTAATTAAGGAGGTATCTTTGCTGCCATTATACATTCCATTTTTCTCAGAAGGTAACATCTCAGCTATAAAATTGTTGATTTTTTTTTCTTTACTTACTGCATAAATATTTCCATGGTAGACAAAGAAATAATATGCACTTTTCGTAATTAGGGAAGGTTTAATTACATGACAAATCATAATGGTTGAACAGTAGACTAGAGTGACTTCTAAATTACTTTTCAAGTTCATTTGGTCTATTTTTGTAAAAGTATGTGTGTGTAATAGAAAAACACACTGCTGGGGATTTTTTTTTATGTTAGGAAAGTATGGTTATGTAAACTCGTATCATCGCTTTCCTTTGAAAAGCTATCTTTGTTGTGCACAGTTATTACTGGGTTCCCTAGAGACTGCGTGATTTGATATACCTTACGCAATGCCATACAAAATCATAATACTTCAGCAGATTATGGAAGAATTGTGATCCTTAAGTGCGTTGCCTTTGACTAAGTGCTTCACACTCTTCATCTTACTGAAACTAGTTTTCATAGTGTTTACTGGTCGCATTGAAACTGTGAAAATTGCCTAGTTCAACGGATATGGGGAAAAATGGCTTTTATAAATAAATACACCCACCCTCAAAGTTCCAAGTAGAAGTGCAGTGGGCCTAGCACAGATTCGGCTAGGTCTGTCAATACTTATGTAAAAGTAAGAGGGGGAGATAGAGGGACCTAAAGAGGTTGTGGGGAAAATAAGATTGTTTGGCCAGGGAACCAAACCAATTGGACCCTAAAATATTATTTGATTTGAGGAATTGACAAAGGTTAAGGATTGTTCGACTTTTGGTTTGCCTGAACCAAATTTGTCCGCCACTATTTTAGACACTACATCTTGAACTTACTTCATAAGGTAGTCAGTATCTGATTCAGGTTTTATTTGTACACCAATCCACCAATAGAAAAGATGTATTACATTGTTTTACATTACATTGTCCTAGTGTCAAACACAACATATGGATAGCTGCTGGTGGTATAATCCCTGCATGCTGTGACTTTTGCATGCATCACTGTACATACATGGGGGGAGGGATAGCTCAGTGGTTTGAGCATTGGCCTGCTAAACCCAGGGTTGTGAGTTCAATCCTTGAGGGGGCCACTTAGGGAACTGGGGTAAAAATCTGTCTAGGGATTGGTCCTGCTTTGAGCAGGGGGTTGGACTAGATGACCTCCTGAGGTCCCTTCCAACCCTGATATTCTATGATCTGTCTGCTGGCTCCTGTGATTGTACAGTCAGAGAAGAGACAGATCCCTACACACCATTCACTGGAGATCCATAGAATAAAATGGGAGGAAAAGATTACAATCAGTCTTCCTCTTATTGAAGTGACTTTTCTCTCTGACTTGCCCATCATTACTCACTTTGAGCGATTATTTTGTTGCGCAGAACATATGCACGCAGAAAATACAGGAAGGTTGGTTATTACACTGATTGTAATTTATTCTGTTATTTATATAAATATCATAAGGATACATGGCACTGTATGGCAGATGACCTGTGGTGAACAAATACAACCCTGTTCTAGCTCTCTAGCTGCAGATGTAGGAACACAACTGGTATTGCACAGGGGATGCCTGCATCCTAACCCTGATGAAGATGTCTTTGCATCCATCTCTATCCCTCCCCAGTTTTGAAGACATGAGCAAAACTACACAATATAATGCAAAACCAGTTATAAACAAAATGGGGGTATAGTCATTACAGTTCTACAGGCCTTGTAGATTAAGAGTATGATCAGTTTTTTAAAAGAGGAGAAAGAAAATTGGTGAATATTAAAAAGGCAGAGTCAGGGGTAGGCCAAGGGGGTAAAAGGTGCACTCAAGAGGGAGGCATGGCTGGAGTCAAGGTTGCTGGAGGGGTGCTGAGCCTTTTGTCTCTAATCCACACTTACTTCCTATAATGCATGAACCTATCTGTCAATTTGATTACATGGCACTTTATACAGCATGAGAGTATTTGTTTATTTAATACTTATTTTTATAAACCACACATAGACTTATTTTATATGTTTCAGCTATTTTAAAAATACTTACCTATTCATACACCATAGTCTTATTTTATAACTATTTTACAGCTTTATTACCAGCACAAATAATTGTAGATTCATTGTTTTAATCTGTCAGCTTTAATTTTTTGTTTAACATTTTTAGCCATAGTGCATATCTCTAAAATAGATTGGAAATAACAGATTAACTGATATGCACAAATGGCACTGATGTACTATATGATATCATTTTAAACACATCTTCTTTTAAAGCCCTGCTAAAAATAAAACTCATCCTTCTTTTCCATAAAATGGTGGACTTGTCTCATTACCCAGCTTCAGATTTGGCAACTGATGGATTTTAATAGAAAATACTGAGTATCTGATCATTTCAACATGTATGGATTCCTCACACCCTCTTAAACATATATCATAGAACTCACAACCTTTAGCTCCAAAAGCACAGGGCGAAATCCTGACCCTTTTAAAGTCAATGCAAAACTCACATTGTCTTCATTAGGGTCAGGATTTCACATACAGGTTTTTTTAAGTCTGTAAATTAAAGAGTCGTTCTTTAAAGTGTGGCTCATTACAAATAGCATTGCTGGAGTTCTGTGATTATTTTCTCTCTAAGTCTCCAAGCTCAAACATCTTCGGTTTACAAGTAAAGTGATGTTTATTTCTAACTGCCAGTCTTACAAACTCTACCAGTGATGTGTAGCAATGAGAGACAGGACTTGGCTGGAGTAAACAGCTAGGTGATTCTTTATTGAGGCTGTTAGACACATATATGCTCTGTAACTCCCTGGCTCTCTGCTTTGCCAACTGAGATACACAGCTTGTGCTGCCCCACTCAGTGTCTGCCTAAATCCCAGTCTAATTGGAGTAATCGTGAAATGGATTACTGAGGAATAGATTACACTACAGGATGGAAGATTCAAACTGGGTTTTGTCTTACTCATCACCACTAGTAATAAAGGTTCTTCTGGCTAATTCATTTCTTCAGCACCACCTGTGCAACTCCATGGTCTTCAGTAGGTTTGCAAAGGGTGCACCTAAGGACTAAGCTGGTTCTGTTGATGGTGATGTACAAGAAGGCATAGAATCCAGTTTATCATTAGCTGAGTTGACTCTGCAGTGTTAAGAGGAGTAAAAAGGAGTAACATCTTATTTTAGTCACTAATCTAAGGAGCTGTGATTCTGAATACCCCCAGGGAATAGGTCTATTGAATAAGAAGGGCACATTTCAGAATAGAATCACACTTTCTAGTAATGCTGTCATTTCTTTTACATTTTAATTTGATGCTTTTTATGCTCATGCTGGGGGTGTTAGCTGCACTGACTTTGCTGTTTCTTCACAAGCCACAGCATAAGTCTGAGTCCCAGTTTGCATTCTTCTCTCAGCAGTCTTCAAATAGCTCTTTCAATTCATCCTAGTCCTAACCTGCATCTCTGTGATTTCATAGGAAAATGTGCAAGGAGAGGAACACTTGTCATACCTTGGAATCTTGGCAGGGTCAGAACAGAGAGAGATTTCCAATGCAGCAATTGTTCTCAGTGCAGAACTGGCTGAGATTCAGTGCAGACAGGGGAAGCAGCTTGTTCTTGTCCCATTGTCTGTGTATCTACAGGAAATCCTGGCCTTGATCCTAACCCTGTGGATACCTGGACTGCTGCATAGAGGCATTCTTCTTCTGCAGTTTCCATAGGTTTGCCCCAGCCATGGCAAAACAGGTGGCCCAGCTGCTGTTCTGCATCTAGCTGACACCATCTAGTTACCCGCACCTTGCAGTCCCACTGATGAAGTCACAGAGTTTGGAAGGGATAGTTAAGGCCGTCTCTAACAACATTAACTAATCTATTTTGTAATATTTTTGAGGCTATGTGGGAGGGAAAGTATGCTACCTAGAATGGCTGTTCCTCTGATTCTCTTTCTGTTGCCTGGATTCCAGCAGGTAGATGGTCTACATGGATAATTAGAAGAGAGAATGCACAGAAGGGAGAATGTGTCACATAGCTTCCATTTCATGCTGCACAGTCCCAGCAGGTTTTCCATGGCCATGCTCCATGCTGTGCTTCACAAACAGTGAACTGAAACAGCAAACAATAAACCCAACAGAGGAGAGCTTGAAGAAGCCACTGCACCAGCTCAGTCAGTTACTCTGGGAGGAATTCTGTGCCACTGTGCATGTGCAGAATTCATGTGTCTCGCTTTTCTCCCCCAAAAATATATTCTGCTGGAGAGGTGCTGCAGTTACACTTTTTCCCACCAGGGCCCGCTGTGGTGCCAAAACAGAGCAGCTGGCTCACCGGCAGAAGCAGCTGGCTGTTTTCCTCACAGCACCCTGCCCACTGGGCCAGGTTAGAAGGCCCAGGATATGATGGAGGACAGATAGAGTGAGGCACATGGGGCTGCTGGAGGATCACATAGACTGGTGTTCAGAAGGGCTAGTGGGGTGAGACAGACTGGGGCAGGGGCTGAATGGGAGTGGGGGTGCAGGGCCACATGGGGATGGGGGCAGGAGAAGCAGGGTCACACGGGGCTGGCAGGGTCTGAGTAGGGGTGCACGGACACATGGGCAAAGGGGGTGCAGAGACACATGGGGACAGGCAGGGCGGCTGAGCGGGGATGCAGGAACACATGGGGATGGGTGAGGGGGGTGAAGGGCCACATGGGGACAAGTGCAGAAGTGGCTGAATGTGGGTGCAGGGACACATGGAGACAGGTGCAGGGGTGGCTAAGTGGGGATGCAGGGACACATAGAGACAGGGGAAGGGGGAGCAGGGACACATGGGGATGGGGGAAAGGAGTGCACAGGGACACATGAGGACAGGGGCAAATGTTCTTGACTGAATGGGAGGGGCTGGGGTCATGCGGGAGGCTCCCCAACTCCCTAAGAATCCATCCCGCTATCCAATACTTCTCCCACCCACACCCAACACTCCAGATTCATTCTCAGGCTTCTTCCCAGCAATTACTTCCCTCTCCCTCAGCTACTCTGTTACCTCTGACTCCACCAAGCTTTCGCACTGCTTGTGAGGGGTGCGAGAAATGCATTTCTGTATTGTAGTTTAAGTGAATTATTACTCAGAGTTCTGTATATGCTTAGTAAAGAATCTATTTGTCAAGAAAAAAATTCTTGAATCTTTTTTATTGTCTGTATTGTTACAGACATACTTGCTGGCAGGTATTATTAAATAAATTACCAACATTTATTCTACAGTGTTATTTTGACAAATAAAATTTGCCAAAATTTAAAATATTGTGCACAGAATTTTTAATTTTTTGGTGCAGAATTCCCCCAGGAGTAGTCAGTAGAAAGAAACCCTTGAGCAAGTTTAGCATTCCTTTCAGCATTCATAATGGGACATGCAAAGCCTAATATATGGCAAGGAGACATTTCCTTTAAAATGTTTTATTACAACTTTTTTTTAGTTATTTAATCTTCTTGCTCATAAAGCTCCCTTTCCCCCCTCATGCAATGTAAGTCTCTGACATTTTAGTCTAGCTGAAATGAAACAAAAAAAAAGCTAGAAGTAAAATCAATTCCTTGTCACTGGAATGTCCCCAAGTGTTTGGTAGTTAATGTTAGATGTTGAAATGCGAGAATTCTGTTAACCAGTTAAAAACTGAAATGGTTTGCTAAATAATCTTGCTAAAAAGGTACCAATTGAGTATGGATATATTTGCTAGTTATGCCAAATTCAATTAATGAATTGATTCAGTGAAAGAGTAAATAATTAATTGAAGCAGATAAAATTGCTAATGCTGTCCAGTCTCTGTGGCAGTCGGAAAGGAGCCAAACATGAGGGAGCTTAAAAGGAATTGGAGACACCAGTGTTGTGATTCTTCCACCAATGGAATGGCAGTAAATGTCCCAGTGGCAACGGAGGTAGTGATCAGACAACACATTTTTAAACAAAGCATTCCTTCTCCACCCTAAAGGCAAAATGGAGTTTAACATGTTGTTAGTTAACAAATGTTCTAACAGGAGTACTTGTGGTACTTTAGAGACTAACAAATTTATTTGAGCATAAGCTTTCATGGGCTACAGCCCACTTCATCAGATGCCCACAGCTGTAGCCCACAAAAGCTTATGCTCAAATAAATTTGTTAGTCTCTAAGGTGCCACAAGTACTCCTGTTCTTTTTGCGGATACAGACTAACACAGTTGCTACTCTGAATCCTGAAATGTTCTAACATGATCCATTTTTCCCAGTGTAGAAGATGCCATCTCAAGGGTAGAGGAGTATGCATTGCCCCACCAGTTTGCTGAGACTTCCTGTCAGTTCAGACTACAGAGATGTTAATTGACACCTGAGAAACAGCCCGTTTATTCTGAATTTCCTTTTGAAGGACAATTTATGTGAACACTTTCAGGTCAAAGTCTCCTTTGAAATACCAATTACTTGGAATTGGCCTTTACCACCCTGAGATATTTGTATATCAAAGGGCATTCATGCACCCAGCCTGTCTGTTTTAATGAACCTTGAATTATATGAATATTTATTTGTAATAAAAAAAATCTCAACACAATTGTAATTTGCATCATTAATACTCTAGTAGCCTGGCATTAGCTAATGACACCCAAGTGTAATGTTGCACATAAAAATGATTCTACTTTATTCCTTTGAACTGATTGGCTATCCTGGCTGTTTATATATTCAAGATTCACAGAACCTGTGTTAGAAATAAAACTGGATGTTCTGACTGTACGTAATTGCTAACTAATGGCTTCAATATTTTTACTGCAACTCCCTTCTAGCTGAACCAGCAGGAGAAAGTAAGTTGGTAATAGTGTGGTGTCAGGCAGTAATATCACAGCTAGCTCCTGGTATTCAGCACTGTCTATTGTATTCTTCCAGTTGCATTTACTGTTCAAGCCTGAGACAAAATTTCCTTCCCAGATCAAATCCTCAGAAGAATAAAGCCTCATTGTACGGTGTGTACTTACATACAAAATCTCTGGCCATCCTTAAATCCCCATGCTTCTTTAATTACATAAGTTATTTTGGATACACTGTAAACTATCTCACCACAACCGGCACTAGCTGGCACCTTGTTAGCATCTCTCCAGCACACAGTTGAAGCATATTGGTGTGGCAATTTGGGGAAGACTGACCTTCCACTGCCCGCACTATACCTATTATCGCCCTGAGCCAGCACGGTAGCTGAGAAGACCCATAGCTGAGAATCTTTGAATCGAGAAAACAAAATTAATTTTGTGACTAAACAAAATTTACCTGGAGTGGAGGTAGTTTATAAAGTTTAGATCATCCAATCGGAGTAAGAAAGTGGGTTAAGTCCTTCAATCAAGGTATAGGAACTAGGCCTTAAGACATGGGTGACCCATCACGAAGCATGTCTAGTGACTCTAATCAGACAAATAAATGAATATTCACTCAGGATGATTTGACTACAACCCACTGTGCAATGTGTTCATAAGAACTATTCATGGAGTACCATTGTCAAATATGTTAATTAAAATTATTCATCAACCTAATTAAAAGAAACAGTCATAAAAATCACGATCTATGTACAGACAATTTGCAAACAGAAAATAGGGCTAAATTCACTGAATAAATTGATTTCAAAATGTAGTTCTATCCTATTAAGTACCATGTGCAGTCTATTTGGAGCAATTACCATCATTCACTCCAGATGTCCAGAGGTAAAAGACTTGAGCTACTCCACTCAACAATCTTTCTCTAGATATTGTTTATTTTAGTTTGGAAACATTTGTCTCTCCCATCACAGGTAATCAGCGAGTTTGAAGCCTCTCCTGACTCATTTTCCTACAGAATCCCCAACTTGAGTCGGAATCGACAATACAGTGTCTGGGTGGTGGCTGTCACTGCTGCAGGAAGAGGCAACAGCAGCGAAATTATCACCGTGGAACCATTGGCTAAAGGTATGGAGACTGCCCTTTATAAAACAGTCTGTCCGTTTGTCTTTTAAGAACACCGGTTACTAACATACCTTAATTGTAATTGGTGTTGTGGTTTGTTTATTTTTAAGTTTCAGTTCTAGGTTTACTGTATGGTCTGTCTGCGTGGCAATCAGAGGTATACCCGTCTTAGCTTTAATTGAGCTAGTAGAGCTGAAAACAACAGTGTATAAGGATGGCAGAACTGCAGGGGGGGGCTAGTGCCCTGACAATGGACATATTGGAGGGGGGGAGTGCACCCCCGCCAAGTTTCAGGCCTCAAGCTATCACATCTCTCTTGGAGTGGACTCACACATGCCTCCCAGTCTCAGACCAGGTGCTGGGCTGTAGTCCTCCGTGATTACTTCAGCAGGCCTGACTTATTTTCAGTGCCTGCAGTTCTGTTCTTTCCAGGAACAATGACATGGGACAGAGTGTTCATTGGTGAACGTGTGAGAAGCTCCTTTGGGGGAGAAAGGAGGAGCGCAAAGCTGTTTTATGTCAGCTCAGGACTGGTGAAATTACAATATATGAAAGCAAAAGTCACACTAATACAATGTCATGTCCTCTAATATAAGGATAGTAGGCAGTTTGCAGGCATGCAGGGTGTTTTGACAACACAGTAAAATAATGTGAGACTTGCAAGTAAGCTGTTGATAGCTTGGGCAAAACAAGCTCTCTGAGTTCATTTGTGAGGATCAAAGTATTTTATACTCATATATGCCTGCTATAATTTCAAAGCTAGTCATTGTTTTCTAAGGAATTTGGGAATTTTGTTTGTTTCTAGGTTAGTTTGTTTGTATTTTTTTTAGAATAATCTCAGAAGATTATTAGAAGTTAAGTTATGCGGAAATGTTTGTGTTCCAGATTTTCAAGCTGCTTTACTATCTACTTTACAAGCAAATAACATTAAAAGAGTATATAGTGTATGGAAAGTAGTGGGCCTTACCTTAGACCTTAGTTCCTCCTGTGCCGCTGACACATTGGGTAGTCCAGTTTCTCCATTGATTATGACACTAATTATGGTGGTACTTCCCAGGTGATACCAACACATTCAGTATCCTCTGGGACTGTCTTCTGCCAGTTCTTCCTTGGCCTTCCTCGCTTTCTCTTTCCTCCTTCCGGTACTCAATTCAGTGCTTGCTTAGCACCTCTCCCATCTTCTGTATGGTGTACGTGTCCCAACCATCTGATCCTTCTTTCTTTGATAATATTTGTTAACATGTCCTGCTCTGTAAGCTCCCTTCTCTCGCATTTGTTATTTTGTCTTTCTGTGAAATGTGTAGTATCTTCCTTAGCCATCTGTGATGGTGATGGGCAGCCATCTCTTTTCATTAGCCACTGTCAGTGGTCAAGACTCTGCTACAATAGGGTGACCAATACAATCACATGGTATAATCTGATCTTTACTTTGGTGTGGAGACTTCTGTTTGACCAGCTGTTGTGGTGTACTTTGTGGTAGATCCCTGCAAATCGGCAGATATCCACTTCAGATCTGTGGATCATTTTGGCAGATTGCGGATCAGATGCAGATACAAATTTTGTATCCGTGCAGGGCTCTATTTTGTGGTACAGATGAAGTGAGCCCTTTTATAATTTAAAATTTATAAATTACAAGAAAAGTAGCATCATCTTCTTTTATACTGTGAACATGTCCTTAGGGTGACCAGATGACCCAATAAAATCGGGACTGTCCCGATATTGAACCCTTTGTCCCGCGTCCCAATCAATGTACAATCGGGACGCCATTTGTCCTGATATTCAAGTAAGGAGGCAAGCGGGAGGGAGCCCCCATGGGGAAAAATTGCAGCCAAGCTCCCCCCTCCTCACCTCCTTCTCACTCCCTCCCCCCAGCACGCCGTGTCCCCGCTCCTTCCCCGCTCCCAGCGTTTCCCGCTGCCTAACAGCTGTTTGGCGGTGCTTAGCGCTTTCCAGGAGGGAGGGGGGAGGAGCGGGGATGCGGCACGCTCGGGGAGGAGGTGGAGAAGAGGCAGGGCAGGGGCGGGGACTTGGGGGAAGGGGGTGGAATGGGGGCAGAGCGAGGGTGGATGCTTGGGCAGGAAGAGGCGGGGGGTGGGTGAGCACCCACCCGGCAGAGGGGAAGTCGGCACCGTAGGCGTGAGTGGTGGGTGGGGGGGTGAAGAGGTGAGCGAGTGAGCGGCGGACAGGCGGGGGTGTGGAGGCGAGCGGTGGGTGGGGGACTGAGGAGGGACGCAGCAAGCCAGCAGGGGTCTGGGGGGATGAGGAAGGGCACGGTGGGGGGAAGGGGGCGGGACCTGGGGCGGAGCCTGGGAGGAGTGGGGGTGGACTGTGGGCGGGGCTGACAGCGCCCCAATGTGTCCCAATATTTTAGTGTTGTGATCTGGTCACCCTAATGTCCTGTGAGTTGCATTCTGTCAGTTTGCAAGTGGTTTGTGTTCCTGTGAAGTTATATGTTACTTCTGCACACCCTAATGATGTAGAGCACAAAATGTTGAAAACCATTTCTTGTCATAACCACAACTGGAATGTCCGCAGGGACCTTACATCTTGTGGATAAGGGAGAAGCGGTGGATGTGGTATACCTAGACTTTAGTAAGGCATTTGATACGGTCTCGCATGATATTCTTATCAATAAACTAGGCAAATACAACTTAGATGGGGCTACTATAAGGTGGGTGCATAACTGGCTGGATAACCGTACTCAGAGAGTAGTTATTAATGGTTCCCAATCCTGCTGGAAAGGTATAACAAGTGGGGTTCCGCAGGGGTCTGTTTTGGGACCTGCTCTGTTCAATATATTCATCAACGACTTAGATATTGGGATAGAAAGTACGCTTATTAAGTTTGCAGATGATACCAAACTGGGAGGGATTGCAACTGCTTTGGAGGATAGGGTCATAATTCAAAATGATCTGGACAAATTGGAGAAATGGTCTGAAGTAAACAGGATGAAGTTTAATAATGACAGATGCAAAGTGCTCCACTTAGGAAGGAACAATCAGTTTCACACATACAGAATGGGAAGAGACTGTCTAGGAAGGAGTACGGCAGAAAGGGATCTAGGGGTTATAGTGGACCACAAGCTAAATATGAGTCAACAGTGTGATGCTGTTGCAAAAAAAGCAAACATGATTCTGGGATGCATTAACAGATGTGTTGTGAGCAAGACACAAGAAGTCATTCTTCCACTCTACTCTGCGCTGGTTAGGCCTCAACTGGAGTGTTGTGTCCAGTTCTGGGCACCGCATTTCAAGAAGATGTGGAGAAATTGGAGAGGGTCCAGAGAAGAGCAACAAGAATGATTAAAGATCTAGAGAACATGACCTATGAAGGAAGGCTGAAAGAATTGGGTTTGTTTAGTTTGGAAAAGAGAAGACTGAGAAGGGACATGATAGCAGTTTTCAGGTATCTAAAAGGGTGTCATAAGAAGGAGGGAGGAAACTTGTTCATCTTAGCCTCTAAGGATAGAACAAGAAGCAATGGGCGTAAACTGCAGCAAGGGAGGTTTAGGTTGGACATTAGGAAAAAGTTCCTAACTGTCAGGATGGTTAAACACTGGAATAAATTGCCTAGGGAGGTTGTGGAAACTCCATCTCTGGAGATATTTAAGAGTAGGTTAGATAAATGTCTATCAGGGATGGTCTAGACAGTATTTGGTCCTGCCATGAGGGCAGGGGACTGGACTCGATGACCTCGAGTTCCCTTCCAGTCCTAGAATCTATGAATCTATTAATCTGATTTGTAATCTAGGGAGTAATTAACTTTTGACGTTACCTTCAGAAAGTAAGAAAACTACACAAGAAGGTTGGTAGGAACTTGGTGAGGCCTTTTACTGGAATTCTGCTGTATGAACACATTTTTTTCTTCAAGTCAGGGATCTTGCAGTAGTCCAAAATAGTAGTAAAAAATAACAGAAATTTTCAGTCAGTATAAGAGAGCTTAAGTAGTCTCAGAAACATTTTGAAAATATCAAAATGAAATATTCTCTTGACACTTCTGAAATGAATATCTGTTCCATGGGAAATTTTGCAATTTCATTTTTTGGACTTTTTTGGAATGATTATTTTTTGTTGAAAATTTGGAATTTTCAGTGGAACAGGAGGAATTCTAGTTTCCTTCCATCTCTGCTCACAAGTGGATTGCAGCTTTTACTGATACTTCAAGGTATCTTTGGGTCTGTTTTGTAGATAAATTATAGTGACTGCATTAACTGCTATTTTCTTAGACAGAATGACTAGCTTAAAAAAACACTCCAATGGTAAAATCTTGGCTCCACTGAAGTCAGTGAGAGTTTGGCATTGACTTCAGTGGAAGCAGGATTTCATTCCAGGTGGTCAGTCTGTGGGTAGACTTTGGGATTTTGTTTGTTTTACTTAGCTTGTTTTTAACTATCCAGTTACCTTTTCCTACTGTGTGGTCTTGTCATGCTTGTGTTAGTCTTTCCCAAAATATATGCGCCTGAAAATGGCACTGCAGAAAACAACACTGCAACATCACAAGTGACGACTGACTTCCTTCATGCTATTCTGGTGATATCATTTACTCAAGACAGTGCTTCATTAGCCTTGATGGGATGGTGGTTTCAGAAGTACCTGTACGTGTAGAGTAAGCAGGTATTTGTTGGCTGCTGTTTAGCATCAGCAAGTAATGGGCATTTTCAGTCTGGCTCTTTTTCTCTCAGCAATATACTGTAGTCCTACTACCTAGGCTTCATTTCATCTGTTCCTCTCAATCATTAGAACTGATTTTTGGTGTATGTTTTAGTTAATTTTTTTACCAGAGCAAATGTCCTAATAAGTTCAGGCTTCTACCACACATTAAGAGAATCTAGGCATCACAATCCAAAATGATTACCGGTACCTAATATATGGCTTCATTTTCTTTTCATGTATCCCAGCAGTCCCACTGCAGCCCACAGAAGTAATTTTCTTTCACTCTTCAAGACCTGTTCTATGTATGATTTTACTTTAAATATGATTTGCAGAGGATAAGAATCCACTGAGATGAAACATCTCAGTTACATTTGATGCTGACTCTCATTTTCATGTTTGTCTAATTGGCACAAAATGGATCATTAACTGTCAGTTCTGATCAACATGCACGATTGAAGAATATCAGTATTAAAAATGCACTATGAAATGTAGTTGCATCCAAATTCAGCATGGTGCTTTTAGATGTAGATTTAAGGACTAAAACTGAATAATAATTACATTAAGGGTCATACCTGGGAAATTCATTATGTTAAAGCTAAAACATGACCCCACAGGGCTTATGTATTATGGAACAAAAATACTACAGTAACATTTTGCTGAAATCCTTCGGTACAGTATGTGTTAAAGATGGAGCTGCCATCTTAACTTTGAATTTATTAGCTTTTGTGGATTCAAGTTAGACTCCTATCCCCTTCGAACCCTCCGATGTATTTGCCTAACTCCCTAGTAATTGCGGTGAGACTATCCCTCCTAAAGTTAGCAAATTTCATATTGAAAAACAAAACAGCTTTGTGTTATGTAGCACAAAAGGAATCTATTAAAAATGACAAATCTATTTTCCAAGTTCCCACAGCTCAAAATACCAATCTGAGCTTTTCCAATTCATAAGAAAATTCATCTTCCCCAGATACAATGTTTTAGTCTGGGCTTGCTCATAACATGTTGAAGAAAACACACTATTGACTTGTGTTGAACATCCTGCTGCTGCAGCCATAGACATTTAAAATTCATGGCTTAAGCAAGCATGTGCTAAAGTGGAACGAAATGAAGTTTCCTCTATGAGCCAACTTATAAAATAGTTCCTTGATCCTGACAACCACACTTTTCTTATTTTTAAAATTCATTGTCCCACATAGATTCATCCCATACAACATAAAGGCCTCATTTTCAAAGCAGACAGCCCATTTTGAGTACACAAATAACAGTTTTGTAGGCACAAACTGTTGCAAGACCAAATTTAGACGGCACCTTTAAAATTGTGTCTTATATTGCTAAAATTGTCTGTGGGCCATGCATTTAGGACACATCTTACACATCCACATGAATGTTTTCAGATGGGATACCTTGCTGACTTTAGCATGTGTGTGATCACATTTCCCATGACCAGATATCTGTTCTTTTCTGGTGATTTCTAGTTGCCAAAATGGTCCTTGGGTACTATTGCAACCTGAAGCAACTTAGATCAGACAAAGGGCTGTTCTAAGTTGCACCAGGGACTGGCTCCAGGGTCAGGGGCACATAAAGCCACATTTTCCCCTCCACTCTATATCTGAAGTGAATTCTTGACAGAGAGTTCACAACTATGGATAATTTTAATGTAATGCTCATATCATTAGAGGAGATGAACCATCCATAGACTGACCTAATTGTCCAAATCTATCTGTCTGTCTATTTTAGGCATTTTTATAGCATGCATCACTATAGTAATGAATGTAAACCCCTCCTCTCTATACCATGCGTGGGTGAGACGATGGTGTAGAGAGGAGGGGTTTACATTCATCAGGAACTGGGGAAACTTTTGGGATGGGGGGAGCCTATACAGGAGAGATGGGCTCCACCTAAACTAAAGTGGAACCAGACTGCTGGCACTAAACATTAAAAAGGTTGTAGAGCAGTTTTTAAACTAGGAGATGGGGGAAAGCCGACTGCTGCAGAGGAGCATGTGGATCGGATGGAGACTTCTCTTAGGGGAGAGTCTAACGATAGAGAATCTCCAGGTTATAGTCAGGAGCAGAGGATGGAGGAGGATAATGTAAGGGCCAAATCAGATGATAAACATTCACATAAAAAAGAATCTAACACATCAGAAAAGGGCAGACAAATAAACAGTGACAAGTTTTTAAAGTGCTTGTACACAAATGCTAGAAGTCTAAATAATAAGATGGGTGAACTAGAGTGCCTCGAGATAAAGGAGGATATTGATATAATAGGCATCACAGAAACCTGGTGGACTGAGAGCAATCAATGGGACACAATCATTCCAGGGTACAAAATATATCGGAAGGACAGAACAGGTCGTGCAGGGGGGGAGTGGCATTATATGTGAAAGAAAATGTAGAATCAAATGAAGTAAAAATCTTAAGTGAATCCACATGTTCCATAGAATCTCTATGGATAGAAATTTCATGGTCTAATAAGAATATAACATTAGGGATCTATTATAGACCACCTGACCAGGACGGTGATAGTGATGATGAAATGCTAAGGGAAATTAGAGAGGCTATCAAAATTAAGAACCCAATAATAGTGGGGGATTTCAATTATCCCCATATTGACTGGGAACATTTCACTTCAGGACGAAATGCAGAGATAAAATTTCTTGATACTTTAAATGACTGCTTCATGGAGCAGCTGGTACAGGAACCCACAAGGGGAGAGGCAACTCTAGATTTAGTCCTGAGTGGAGCGCAGGAGCTGGTCCAAGAGGTAACTATAACAGGACCTCTTGGAAATAGTGACCATAATACAATAGCATTCAACATCCCTGTGGTGGGAAGAACATCTCAACAGCCCAACACTGTGGCATTTAATTTCAAAAGGGGGAACTATGCAAAAATGAGGGGGTTAGTTAAACAGAAGTTAAAAAGTACAGTGACTAAAGTGAAATCCCTGCAAGCTGCATGGGCGCTTTTTAAAGACACCATAATAGAGGCCCAACTTCAATGTATACCCCAAATTAAGAAACACAGTAAAAGAACTAAAAAAGAGCCACCGTGGCTTAACAACCGTGTAAAAGAAGCAGTGAGAGATAAAAAGACTTCCTTTAAAAAGTGGAAGTCAAATCCTAGTGAGGCAAATAGAAAGGAGCATAAACACTGCCAAATTAAGTGCAAGAATGTAATAAGAAAAGCCAAAGAGGAGTTTGAAGAATGACTAGCCAAAAACTCCAAAGGTAATAACAAAATGTTTTTTAAGTATATCAGAAGCAGGAAGCCTGCTAAACAACCAGTGGGGCCCCTTGATGATCGAGATACAAAAGGAGCGCTTAAAGACGATAAAGTCATTGTGGAGAAACTAAATGGATTCTTTGCTTCAGTCTTCACAGCTGAGGATGTTAGGGAGATTCCCAAACCTGAGCCGGCTTTTGTAGGTGACAAATCTGAGGAACTGTCACAGATTGAAGTGTCACTAGAGGAGGTTTTGGAATTAATTGATAAACTTAACATTAACAAGTCACCGGGACCAGATGGCATTCACCCAAGAGTTCTGAAAGAACTCAAATGTGAAGTTGCGGAACTATTAACTAAGGTTTGTAACCTGTCCTTTAAATCGGCTTCTGTACCCAATGACTGGAAGTTAGCTAATGTAACGCCAATATTTAAAAAGGGCTCTAGAGGTGATCCCGGCAATTACAAACCAGTAAGTCTAACATCGGTACCGGGCAAATTAGTCGAAACAATAGTTAAGAATAAAATTGTCAGACACATAGAAAAACATAAACTGTTAAGCAATAGTCAACATGGTTTCTGTAAGGGGAAATCGTGTCTTATTAATCTATTAGAGTTCTTTGAAGGGGTCAACAAACATGTGGACAAGGGGGATCCAGTGGACATAGTGTACTTAGATTTCCAGAAAGCCTTTGACAAGGTCCCTCACCAAAGGCTCTTAAGTAAAGTAAGTTGTCATGGGATAAAAGGGAAGGTCCTTTCATGGATTGAGAACTGGTTAAAAGACCGGGAACAAAGGGTAGGAATTAATGGTAAATTCTCAGAATGGAGAGAGGTAACTAGTGGTGTTCCCCAAGGGTCGGTCCTCGGATCAATCCTATTCAACTTATTTATAAATGATCTGGAGAAAGGGGTAAACAGTGAGGTGGCAAAGTTTGCAGATGATACTAAACTGCTCAAGATAGTTAAGACCAAAGCAGACTGTGATGAACTTCAAAAAGATCTCACAAAACTAAGTGATTGGGCAACAAAATGGCAAATGAAATTTAATGTGGATAAATGTAAAGTAATGCACATTGGAAAAAATAACCCCAACTATACATATAATATGATGGGGGCTAATTTAGCTACAACAAGTCAAGAAAAATATCTTGGAGTAATCGTGGATAGTTCTCTGAAGATGTCCACGCAGTGTGCAGAGGCGGTCAAAAAAGCAAACAGGATGTTAGGGATCATTAAAAAGGGGATAGAGAATAAGACTGAGAATATATTATTGCCCTTATATAAATTGATGGTACACTCACATCTCGAATACTGCGTACAGATGTCGTCTCCTCATCTCAAAAAAGATATACTGGCACTAGAAAAGGTTCAGAAAAGGGCAACTAAAATGATTAGGGGTTTGGAACGGGTCCCATATGAGGAGAGATTAAAGAGGCTAGGACTCTTCAGCTTGGAAAAGAGGAGACTAAGGTGGGATATGATAGAGGTATATAAAATCATGAGTGATGTGGAGAAAGTGGATAAGGAGAAGTTATTTACTTATTCCCATAATACAAGAACTAGGGGTCACCAAATGAAATTAATAGGCAGCAGGTTTAAAACAAATACAAGGAAGTTCTTCTTCACGCAGCGCACAGTCAACTTGTGGAACTCCTTACCTGAGGAGGTTGTGAAGGCTAGAACTATAACAGAGTTTAAAAGAGAACTGGATAAATTCATGGTAGTTAAGTCCATTAATGGCTATTAGCCAGGATGGGTAAGGAATGGTGTCCCTAGCCTCTGTTTGTCAAAGGATGGAGATGGATGGCAGGAGAGAGATCACTTGATCATTGCCTGTTGGTCCACTCTCTCTGGGGCACCTGGCATTGGCCACTGTCGGTAGACAGGATACTGGGCTAGATGGACCTTTGGTCTGACCCGGTACGGCCGTTCTTATGTTCTTATGATAGTATTTAATCACTGGCACTCTTTTTCCTCATTGAGCCAGTCTCAGCCAGAAAATATAGCCCTAACTGAAAATCACACATCACGTTATGAACCCTGGCAGTTCCACCAACAATCCCACTGTGGTAAAGTAGGTATCTAGCCTAAACTGCTAACTCTCACCAGGCTGTGGATAGTGATGATACCCACGGGAGTTCAAGATGACAATGTTTTATCTGGGGTAATAGTTTCCTTTTTTACATTAACATTACTTTCGATGGAAACATAGATAATGGGCAAGACTGCTTCAAAAGAGCCCATTGTATTCCATGAACTGCTAGAAAATAAGAAAGAAGAACCTTTCTACCCATGCCACTCACACAGAAGTAGAGCAGGTATTGGGACAAGCTCTGATCACATGATTACCTTAGACTATGCAGTGGGGCATAGGACCATACAGACAAAGCCTAAGGTGGTTTGACACTTGTAAAAAATGTCTCGTTTATAGCAAGAGCAGGAATAAAACAGTGTTGACTTTTGAAGTATCTGGGCCATTGAAGACATAGATTAGTCATAAAAGAGATTATCAAAACAATTATTGATAAATTCAGAAAGTTTTCAACTTTCACTTCACTGAGGTGAATAAGATTTTGTGTTTGCTAGTCAAAATGAAACTAGGAGATATCATAGGATGCTGATACGCTATTCTTCAGTAACTAGAGTCTTTAAGATTCTGACGTGTTGTAGATACGACTACCAGAAAATGTGGACTAGAAGATAATTCGAAGAGGGGAATCCCT
Organism: Terrapene triunguis; assembly: GCF_002925995.2. Classification (NCBI taxonomy): domain Eukaryota; kingdom Metazoa; phylum Chordata; order Testudines; family Emydidae; genus Terrapene; species Terrapene triunguis. Next base: position 3,123,410 of record NW_020664381.1, read on the forward strand.
TTGATATAACATTTCATCTTAGCTCCCACCAATATATATATACAAAAGATTAAGTTTTCATAAAGTACTAGGAAAGGAAAGAGGGCTCAGGGATTAAAAGCTTTTGGGATTTATTCTACTTCAAGGCTCTTCCATCCTCAGTCTTCTTTCCTCCAGATATTAAAAATACATTATTTGTGTTCAAATAAATAGCTGATAATGCTGGTAAAAAATAATTAATTTTGCATTTGTGTTTTTACTCCAAAGAATGCATGAAAAAGTGCTCCTCTGTTTCAGTCTTCCTCTTCTTATTGTTCAGCTCCAGCCAGAATTCTGACATTCAGTGGCACAGTAACGACCCCTTGGATGAAGGATATCATCCTTCCTTGCAAGGCCGTTGGGGACCCATCTCCTACAGTCAAATGGATGAAGGATAGGTAACCAGCAACTATATGTGTAGCTTGAATAAGGCACTTTAGCTTAAAATCATGGGCAAGATTGGGCATGACACTGCATGAGTGTGTCCGGAGGAATATACCCTTGCTTCACTGTGTAGAGACTGATTACAGCTGCAGAAGGGAAATTCAGAATGTCCGACTGACTAAAACTTGTTGACTTTAAGGGTTAGAAGGTACTGAAAATGGGGGGGAGGGGAGGAGATAAATATTAAATACTTTAAATATAGTTTTAATTGCTATTTAGATATCAGGCTTGGGGAATATAACTGTACTGTCAGTGATCATTGTGTTGCTAATGTGAATCAAAATCCATGGTAAATGCCAATAGTAGTGATTTTCTAAAAAGAAAACATTCATGAGTATAGTACACGACACACATTTTGCTCTTTTCTAAACATACTGGTCATGCGTTGGAGAGCCATGCTTGTAACTGTATGGGCAATAATTTGATCCAAATATTGGATCAGCAGTGATACTTGGAAGCTATGAGAGAGCAATCCATGTCCCATACCAGTGATTATGATGCATTGTACAACTCTGAGTTACATTATGTCCCGAGTTGGTTGTACTTTTTGAAGTGGTGGATAATTAAGGAGGGAGCCCTCTCCTTTATTATTCAAATCATAGCCAGGATTCCCACTTATCCAAATACTGACCATTGGCATTCTCCAGCAGCAGGCTTCCAGTGCTGCTTTAACTAAAGGGGGTCCTGTTCTTTCTTTTGTTTGTTTTAATCCGATTGTAACTTCTTTAATGTATGCATTTTGTTTCCTGTGAGGTAGTAACGGGACACCCAGTCTAGTGATGATTGATGGGCGAAGAAGCATCTTTAGCAATGGCAGCTTTGTTATCCGTACTGTGAAAGCAGAGGATTCTGGATATTACAGCTGTGTGGCCAGTAACAACTGGGGATCTGATGAAATTATTTTGAATTTGCAGGTGCAAGGTAAGCCAATTGGACCTTTTACATAATTGTTTTGACAGTCTTATCATGGCTGTTAGTTAATGTGTGAGAGTGTGTGTAATGTATATTTAAGTGTGTGTGTGCGCGTGTGTTTGCATGCCTATGTATAAACAATATTTTTGCAAATTTAAATAATCAAAAACGAGACATGAGAACTCATAAGAAAGGTTCTCCTAGTAACGATGACTTGGCTGCTTCGCAGTTTATCATCCTGTATATTTTATGGTATACATTTTGCAAGCTAAAAATTAATATGATAAAGTCACTGACTTCAATGGGACTGTTTATGCATTTAAAGTTAAGCATGTGGATAAGCATTTGCAGAATCGGGTCCAAAGTGTTCACTTTCAATTGGTTTTGAGTTCTACACGAGGAAAATAGCATCTTATGCTTTTACTGTTGTTATGTATATATAAATATATCATTTTAAAGTTGCAAAATTTAACAGTAGCTGAAGGAATTTTGTTTAAACTTCCCAAATCAAATTTTGCTGGACTGAGACCTAGCATGGAAAACTTCAGCATGAAAGGAGAAATGTACAGAAAGCTATGGTGACTATAAGAGGGGGTATTAATATTTTCCTCTACTGTAATCTTAGTTAGCAGGTATTACCAGGTACCTCCTATAATATTTTTTAAATGTATACAGTCACCCAATATGGTATTGCTAGGTGCACAAACAATGTGAAAATATATATAACACTAATGTCAACAAAAGCACACAATGTTCATATGCACACACACACAAAGATTCCTCAACTCACAAGAGTCTCCTCCTCTTTCCCCCTCAGTGCAAAGCTTGAGCAAATAACCCTTGCAATGTGCCTTAATTGTCAAAAACTTATCAGATCTGGGAAATATATTACTGAATTGAGCACATGGAACACTCTTTGGAAAACACTCTGTTCCCAGTCCCCAGATATACGATCCTAAAAATTGTGAGCTCAAGCAGCCCAGCAATTTAGAACACAAAGAGAGAGGTGGTCTCTATGGCAGTGTAGGTATTTCTATGTATCCCTATCTATTAAGCCTTGAAACAAATATCAGTGAGTGCATTAACTCACCTAAAATCCAACAAAGAAGCAGGGATGCTTTTTTGTAATGTCTGAAACATGATCAAAATAGAGAAATGGGACAGAAATAATGTTAGGTTGAAGCCTTGTTTCTTGTACTCTGATACATACTTTCATAATTGTATATTCTCGAAGTTATTAAACTGCAATAATTAAAAGCAAATCACTATTAATTCCTTGGAATAAAGAGAGATTTGCATCTAATATGTGGGATCTTAGGTGGAGAAGGTGAGAACTGTGATGAAAAATTTTATGTTCAATCTTTTAGTGTGTGTTGTCAGATGCTACCGGTGTGGTGCTCTGCTTTCTCCTATGTTGATATCACTCGGCTGCATGCGTGTGTTCCCTCTGTGTGCTGCCCCAGCTCTACGCAGATAGCTGACCCAGCAGACCCGAAGAGAACCCCCAATAACCACAGAGTCTAGTAAGATGCAAAGTCTCGTCGACTAGGTTTATTGCAAAATTGGACACAATTGCAGTTCCCCGTAGATTACTTAGTCTACCGGGCATACTATGAGAAAGTGCCTCTTGGCAATGGACCCGGCTCAGTGGCGGGTCTTTCCACTGCCCCCTTGGCCGGACAAAGACACCACCCCAGGGATACATTCTTATACACAGGTACAAACGAGTTACACATCACTCCTGACGTATTGAGGTGCAACCCCTCCACGTAGCAAGGTGCTGCCTCTCACCTTGTACAGATTGGTTCAATCAAAACAACTCTATCCATCATTTTACCCTTTTGCCCCTGTCATTGGGATGGGTTGGCCTGTTCCATGTTATCTGTGGAATGTTCCAGTATAGTGTATGTTCTGATATCTGGTGTCCAGTACCTTTTAGGTATGTCTCTTTTTGCAGCATCAGCCCTTTCCTTGCCAGCTTCTGTGAGCAGGGCCTGCCTCTGGCTCACAGCTTAACTTTGCTTTATGTTAGCCAAGTCTTGACCATTACTTTAGTTCAGGCCCGAAGCCTCATACTGGGCCTTTATTAGGGCCTTCACTTACTACAGTGTGTAATATGTTCAGTAACTCTCAGTGGAATGTACCAAAGCAAAAGGAATAAGGGAGCAATGGTACAGTACATCTGATGTAATTAATCTTCCCTGGAGTACAGAGTTTATTTTTTCTCCAGCACTCATACTGTACTTAGCGACTTAAGTAACTAAGATCAGCCCCCCTATAAACGAGGTGAAATTGGTGGTCTTGCTTCACATCAGCACTGATCAAATTGCTGTCCTGTGACTTGAATGGGAATTTCAGCAGATTACTCCAGCTGCTTTGCTCTGGGGAACACAAAGAGTCCATAAATCCAGCTGTATTTACAGCTGCTTTGTGTCACTAGAACTGTGCTTAGTAGCTGAAGTATGCTAGTGAATCTGACCTATAGGATGAAATTCTGGCTTCATTGAAGTCAATAGGAGTTTTGCCATTGATTTCAGTGGAGTCTGGATTTCACCCATAGTGTTCAATTTCACATGCTTCAGCCTCCAGTTTCTTTCTCACTTCTTCTATCTATGGTGAAAAAAGAGATGGAACCTATATTAAGATTCTGCTCCCTCCAAGCATTTCTGGGCAGGATGTCTCTGACAGAGCTGAGTGGGAAACAGTTTTCCAATCTTGGGAATATTTTGAAGAGTGTGAAAATATTTCCTTATTCTGAATCAGGACTAAATTTTCACAAACCAAAAAATAATAATAATAATTCAGTTCAGGATAAGTGAAACATTTCATTTTGATCATTTCAAAATGTTTGATTTTGACATTTTTTTTCTTCATGCCTCTTTTTCACTCTAATTGGCTTAGGTTTCTAAACAAAAAGTCATTTCAAACTGGACAAACTGAATTTTTCATTTTGAAAACGTTGAAACAAAAGATTTTGACAGTTTCAAAATTTTTCTCCAAAAAAATTTCACGCCAGGAGATTCATTAAACTTACCTGTTTCTCAGACAGTTTTGTTTTTGATGTATTGGCATTTTTTTATGAAAAAAACGTTTCATAAAAAAAGTTCCCGATCAGCTCTAGTTTCCAATCCTAGAGATTTCAGAGGTGTTTCTTACAGTATGGAATACATCATAGAATTCTTAGGAGGAACATGTAGATGTGTAAATGATAGGGGCAGGGATTCCCTCAGAAAAGGGCAAATAATAATAATAATAATAATATATGGAGATATCCTATCTCCTAGAACTGGAAGGGACCCCGAAAGGTCATCGAGTCCAGCCCCCTGCCTTCACTAGCAGGACCAAGTACTGATTTTGCCCCAGATCCCTAAGTGGCCCCCTCAAGGATTGAACTCACAACCCTGGGTTTAGCAGGCCAATGCTCAAACCAATTTTTATCCACTCATCAGTACCTGAAAGTAAGGATGGATAAGCCTGGTTGGGTAGAGAGAAAACAAATCCAAACTCTCAGACAAAACCTCGACTTGAACTGAACGTGTGTTGTGATTGTAAAGTGTATATAACTTTTTAAAAAATATTAATTTATGATAATCTTGAACCTCTGCCTCTCTTGGTTCAAACTAGGAGCAGAGGGTTACGTGATGTGACAAAATACCACACAAATTTTCCTTGCCATATTTCTGGCCTGACTCTAACCAGGCAGTCTCAGAAATCATACGAGAGCTTTTTCTCATCAAATTTCTAGTTCAGAATTGCAAACCCAAGTGATTCAGATAAAGTTTAGATAAATATTCAGACCCTAGGCCTCTGATCCAAACTGAATCAACTCTTTGGAATTTCACCTACCACTACTCGTTAATTTTTTAACAAACAGCATTAGCTTGGCAAATGTTCATCTTCGAGGAGTCCACAGGATGCACTGCATTTTCAGTCCCCACATTCAGGAATTCTCAGTTGGCATAATAGGACTAGATAAATAGGTCTGTTGGAAATTAAAGCCATGTATGAGTCTCCCAAAATGAACCAGAATATTGCAAGATGAGCTCACGTGATGGAATCATGATATTTTGTCACCGTGAAAAAGAGTGAGGGATGGTCACTTTCCCACAATCAGCCCCAGACGCACTCTGCTCTGGGAATCCATCCTCTATGTCCAGGAAAACTCTTGGGTCTGATAGACTGTGCACAGCAACAGAACCAAAACTTCTCCAGGTTTACCCACCTCTTGTTGGTAGTGCTGCATCTCCTCCATGTGGATGGGCATCGTGAGTGGAAGAGAAACATCTGGAGGAGCTGTGGCTTTGCAAAAGCTGCTTTTGCAAAGAGGAAGCTGGATTTCCTCATGGCAGAGATACTCCATTCCTGTGCCATTTAAGGCACACAGCTAAATTTTCAGCACATGGAGCTGAACAAAAAATGTGTATGTACCCAGTTTTGCATATGCAATTACCACTATTTGGTGCAAACGCATCCCTGCGTGTGCCATTTATTTGCAAACGGGCCTCAATTTCCATCAGCTAAACTTGCAGCCATTGCGCTTAAAACAGGCATGAAAATTAATAGAAAGTTAATTATGAGAGGCCAAGTGTATTCCTGGTCATTTGGAAAGAGATCCTGCAGGATAGCAGTGCTGAGAAATACAGATAGTCAGAGAAAAAGTGGGGAAAAATGAAAGATAAAATTGTATAGAAATTTAAATATAAAAAATGAGAGCTTGTCTGCTCGCTCCTAACTGAGGATGTCAACTATACAGACACTTTGACAGAAATAATTTGCATTTTTGCCACACAAAACAGTTATTTGATAAATGACTGTTAGAATGGTTTGAAGCTATGCATAATCATTTAAATCAATTTTCTATTTTTAACTCCTTCCCATCCAGTGCCACCAGACCAGCCAAGACTTACTGTGTCCAAAACCACATCTTCTTCTATCACTCTTTCCTGGATACCTGGAGACAATGGTGGTAGTTCTATCCGAGGTAATAGAATTCAGGTTAACTGCAACTTCTTACTAAATTATCATCTCTTTATAGGCCTGGCATATAATAATGATTAGGGCTCTGTGTCTGTCACGGAGGTCACGGAAGTCACGTACGCAAGTCATATGTATATTTATATTACACAGAATCTATTGGAACTAATCCAGTAAGAAGAGAGTTCAATATCTTTCTGTGCTAAAAGGTTTCCTAATATATAAAATCCTCATAATATCTTGTCATATTCAGCAGAATTTGTGATTTGTATCTTCTAAAGAAGTTAGGTACCTGGTTTATCATTGTCTTTGCTTTTCTTGCAGGTTACATACTGCAGTACTCTGAAGATAATAGTGAGCAGTGGGGTAGTTTTCCCATTAGCCCTAGTGAACGGTCCTACCGTTTAGAGACCTTGAAATGTGGTACCTGGTACAAGTTCACACTAACTGCTCAAAATGGAGTGGGACCAGGACGCATCAGTGAGATCATAGAGGCCAAAACACTTGGAAAAGGTACTTAATTGCTGTCCTGTTTACTCACACAGTTAATGAGTGTGAACTCTCCCATCCTGCTATAGAAGTAATTCTGTTGTTCTGGTTAGAAAGAGAAGCACAGATGTTCCAATTTTAGTTGCTTTGAGTATTTTGTTATTGCTTTTGAAAACATTGTTTGCATTGTTGTTGTAACCATGTTGGTCCCTGGGCATGAGAGAGACAAGATTGATGAAGTAATATCTTTTATTGGACCAACTTCTGTTGGTGGAAGGTACAAGCTTTCAAGGTCTGGAAAAGGAAGCAGAGTTTCTGAACTAAATACAAGTTGGGATAGATTGTGAAGCAGAAGGGGTAAATTACCTCAGCTACCTTGTCTCTGAAAACATTTTCAGCTATGTCTTTATCATGACAGAATAGGTTAGCAGTACAAGCCCTTATGTGCACCTTAGCTGCTTCTCTTTCTTGATTTAAGGTAATAATATCCCAAAATGATTTGGTAAATTTTACCTCTGAATCTGAAGTTTTTTGTCCTTTTTTGTTAATTTAAAGATATACTGTCTGTTCCCTCTACCATTAATGAGACTTGCCCATATGCTTCAAAGTAGAGCTAGTCAGAAAACAGAATTTCCGTAGCATGGGAAATTCCAGTATTTTTGACATTTGTTTTGATCTTGAAATGGGATGAAAAGTCAAAATATCAGTTGCTTTTCAGGAATGAAAATTTTAGATTCAGAAACTTCAAAACAAAAAAATTGGACATTTTTGAACAAAACAGTGTTTCATTTCAAAATGTCAACATTTTGATGCTTTTGCTTTGAGTTTTCCCATCACAAAAACAGAAGATTATGTCAAAATTAACATTTTCCCACAAAATATTTTGATTTTGACAAAGCCCCTTATACCCCAAAATTTACGGCTGAAAAATTTTGATCAGTTCTACTTCAAAGGAAGAATATAGCCCTAAAGGGCAATTCACTAATGTACAATTTTTTTCCAAGTTTACCTGCCTTTCTATTACACTTTCACTTAGTTTTCTATATATTTGGTTTTTGTTTGGGCAGCAGTGAATAACATTCTGAAATGTTGGTTGTAGATTTTCAAACTGACTTGTGCAAAAGTGCAAACTGACTTGTGCAAGTCCAGTCCACACAGAAGTGCACGCACACTATTTCTGGGTTTAAAAATCTGGGTCTCTGAAAAAAAAACCATTTTAAAACGGGGAGAAAAATTTGCTGACTAGTGGACACTTTGAGAATGATTTATGAAAAAGGCAGGACCGTCCTGTCAATTATTCCTTATTTATTTTTATTTATTTTAAGTATTTCACTTACAATATACTTTCTCTTAGAGCCACAGTTTTCCAAAGAACAAGAACTCTTTGCCAGTATTAACACCACTCGAGTGCGCTTGAACCTTATTGGCTGGAATGATGGTGGTTGTCCAATCACCTCCTTTACTCTGGAGTACCGGCCATTTCGGACCACAGTATGGACAACGGCTCAGCGGACGTCACTTTCTAAGTCCTACATACTATATGACCTCCAGGAAGCAACTTGGTATGAACTGCAAATGAGAGTGTGCAACAGTGCAGGCTGTGCAGAGAAACAGGCCAAATTTGCCACACTCAACTATGATGGCAGTAAGTGCATCCATTTTATGTATTTGGTTTAGCTCAGTGGTTCTCAACCCGCTGCCACCCGGCCCCGCAAGCTCCGGAGGTCCAGGGTGGGGCAGCTGCCTGACCCCACAACTCCAGGGGTCCAGGGTCGGGGTGGGGGCTGCCACTGCCCTGTCACCCAGCCTCTGCAGCCCAGGTAACATATTGTGGGCCACATATATGGCCTATAATGATAAATAAGTTGAGACCCACTGGTTTAGATGCAGTTTTTGTATAATATCTAATGTTTCTCTTCCATCCAAGAGTCATTTTGATTTTTTTTTTTGACTGGTGCCTGCAACCATCACCAGAAAGAGTGTGATTGGCTGCAGTGTCATTCCCTGGAGTTTCTTTGTGACAGAACTCCAAACTCACTAAGTAACCTAACACTGAACAACTCAGAGTGCTGGACTAATAGTTAAAACTAGTCCTTTTTGAGTGTAGTAAGTTATTTTGGTGCAGGAGGTTTCCTTACTGTGTTATACAATCAGTGCTGGCTATAACTCAAGTACCATCAGCTGACTTCTTAGTGTTTTACTTAAACCCTTCTGTCTCCTCCTTCTCAATCCTTTCACACACAGTTTTTCTGCCTTTTCCTGACATTTAAAAAAGCCAAGCACAATAATTACTGCATGACTGGATCTGCTGTTTTAAGCTGCACATTAAGTTGGGATGTTGTGAAAGGAGCAGACCAGAATGTATAATAAAAGAACTAGAGCAGTTAGCCACTAAATTCATATGAAAAACTGTTTTCAAAAGGCAGCTCACATGCTTTTTGGTCAGTAGACGGTAAATAATTTAATTCACATAACGTTATCTAAGTGCCATTTAACTTTGTGTGCTGCGATATGGAATCTGCAATAAGAAGACAATAAAACTGTAAAAGTATTTATATTTCAATGGGGCACTGCTTCTGGTCAACTGGAAAATCTCACAAAGAGCAGCAGACATTTATGACACTGATTATCCTGTTTGATAACAATGCTTTGGTAGTGAAGATCTACAGCCAAAGTGGCTACAGTCAGCCTTAGAGAAAGAGAGTTTGATCTAGAAAAATGAGCACATGACTGGGAATCAGAAGAGTTTGTAGAGCAGGATGGGAAGCAGAATTTTATTTACATGAAAGGATTTTTTTCATCCCAAATTGAGACAAAAACCATGAAATTCTGAAATAATTTGTTGTAGAAACACCAAAACATTCCAGCCACAGGGATGTTTTTCAGTGTTGCCAAAATGAAATATACTCCTCATGTTCTCTGGCTCCCTAACTGCTCTCTGGTGGGCTGCCAAGATAGGGGGAGCCATAGAGCTGGAGACAATTTTCCAATGGAAACTCAAAATATCCTGAGGAAAATTCTAATTTTGCAGAAGATGAATTTTTTATTAGAAAATCATTCAGATGTGAAATTTCCAACCAGTTCTATTCATGAGTGCTAATCCTGATCTTTTTGACTCATTGTGTGACTTAGGGCAAATCATTTTACCGGTCTTTGTTTCAATTTCCCCACCGGTAGAAAGGAAATAATAATACTTCTGAATTTATGTACTGTAAGTTGTTTTAAGGACTATTGTACTGGGGTTTTAAGATGTAAAGTGCTACAGACGAGTGCTTGTTAGCAATAGTAGAATTTGGGTAAAACCTTCAGAAAGTTAGCAGAAAGTTCTGAATTGCACATCCTTTCAGTTGTTTGGTTTGCATTTGGTTTGGAACAGCTAATAGGTGTTAGGTTAAATGCCCTAAAACATAAAGCTCTGTACAGCCAGTTAGTCTGAAAGGCTAGAGCATTCATACTAGAGCTCTGTGAAATTCTTTGATTTCAGTTCCCTCACATGTCAGCTAACCTTTCCCAGTGGTTTCAGTTTGCAGTATTTTGTGTCCCCTCTATTTTTGCTTGCGTTTCAGTTACATTCAAACCAAAATACTTAGGTTTGGATTCTTAGCTGTAAATATCCACTGAGCATAGGGGTGGGGATGGCATCGGGGAATACAAAGGAGCCAGTTTTGAATCACTAATTCTAAGGCTGGTTTAGTACTAATCCTGGAATAAATTAGAACAGTTCAGTAGCAGCTCTAAACTACACTAGTTGACTAGGCCCACAAAGGCCCATCCAACAGCCAACAATAGCTGGAATGCAGTAAGACATTCTGGAGTACCAGGTCCAGAGTGTATCATGGGATATGTAGGCTGGCTGGGGAGGCTGGCCCATAGGGGTAAATGGGGTCATGAGGCACCTGAACTACAACTCCTATGAGGCACCACAGCAGCTCAGCAGATGCAGATGAATGTTGAACTGATCCAAAACAAAACATTTGCAAACTGAAATTATTTATAACTTTTTGTTCTGTGAAAAGTTTTGATATTTTAAGTTTTAATGGCAATTTGGGATGAAAACAAATGTTGAAATATCAGAAATTGCCATGGGATGGAAATTTTGTTTTTTGCTCAGCACTAATTACACACACTAAACATCATACACTGATTGTGTGAAGCATATATAATTCTATTAAACTTGTGGTACATATTGTATTAAACTAACAGTGCTCATCTATAATGTACCAGGTTTGCACTTTATTTAGAATAGTTATAGAACATTTAATGTATTTACCTAAAAACTGAGGTTTTAATTTAAAGTTAGGACATTATTTTAATACCACTTAAGTCAAAATATAGCATCTCGAAAGACATATTTTTTAGATACTACTGAGCCTAACTCTCTCCTCAGCCAAAGGGTATATGTAACTGTAAGTGAAGGCAAATTTTAGTCATTAGTATTCAGGAGAATTTGAGATGATTACTTTGCAGAGATTAGTTTGCCCTTCATTAGTTTGCAGCTCTTTCCATATCTTTAGCTGATCATTCTCTCTGTCGTTCCCTTAGCTAACCATTTCCGTTAGTTCTGTGTAAATGTGTTTTCATGCTTTACTCTATAAAGCTGTTGTTATTCTTGGTTTCCTATTAAACCACATTATTTCTGGTATAACGTGAACACTGTAGCTCAGCAAAGGGGAAAAAAACCCTACACAATGTGTATGAAAAATGCTACCGTATGAAAATAAATGTGCAGAAGTATCTGAGATAACCTTGGACGTTGGCACATCCTGTGGTTACCCAAAGTCTTTTAGGGTATCACTGTGCTTATTATGTACAAAACAAGTAGCTATTCTGCAAAAAGGGTGTAGATCTTTACATTTGACCTGTAATTATGGCACTTACATTGCATCACATCATAATACTTGTATGATTTTATATGCTACATAATGAGAGACAGCCATATGACACAATACAGGAGTACAGATGTAAAAGAGAATGTATCTGTTTTTTAATCCTAACCTTCTATCCATTCAGCAAGCAGATAGCCAGTTTTATGCTTCCGTAGCTGGTTAAAATTAAATAGCGTCCATCTGCAGTCATCAGAGTTCACAATACTTACATATTTCTACTCATGTTCCACACAAATCTACATTTTATAGCCTCATTTGTGGATGCATATAGCAGGTTACTAGTAATCAGGAAGTGAATGAGAACCTTCTCACGATTAAACAGCTTTCTTTAGAAAGTGCTGCATGCTGCTCATATCCCTGAAAAGGAAAACAAAGAGTGAAGTATTACAGACCATACATCAGGGAATGATGCTGAAAATGCAAATGCATCCCAAAATGAAAAGAGCAAGTTGCCTGACTCTTATAATGGCTGTGCTTTATAAACTACTTCCCCTACTCCACTTCTAAAATATCATGGTTTCCTCATATCCTTGTTGTCCTGTTTCTTTCATGAGCTAAACCTCAGAAAGTCTATCAGCTCCAGAATTAGCAGCAGGTAGGTTATCTGAATTCAAGATCAATGCAGTGCTGCCCACTTAGACACCTGATACAAGAATGTTTCTGTTTAAAGGGCCCATTTGATGTACATAGCAGTGAATGTACATTCCTTTTTAAAGGAATACCTGATAAATGATGTAAATCTGTTACACAAATACTAATTTCCCATAGTAAAGAATGAAACAAATAGGTTAGACTTTAGATCTGCAGTTTCTTTGTAATAGTTAAATATGTCATGTGTGAAGGTAATACCACGCTGAACATGACAAAACCCTCTTAATGGCTTGTATGCCCTTGGAAGATACAGTACAATTTCTATGAAAACTCAACCTTTTCTCTTCATTAATAGGCATCTAATGTCATGACACTGTTTCCAGGTACAATCCCTCCACTCATTAAATCAGTTGTCCAAAGTGAGGAAGGTCTGGCGACCAACGAAGGGCTAAAGATGCTGGTGACCATTTCCTGTATCTTGGTGGGGGTCTTGCTGCTTTTTGTGCTTCTGCTGATTGTGCGAAGGAGGAGGAGGGAGCAGAGACTGAAGAGACTCAGAGGTAAGAGAGAACATCTGGCATTTATTCCCACATACTCATAGTCACCTAGCGTGAATGTATAAATGGGGCTGTGAAGAGAAAAGCTTGTGAGACTTTGTATGGTGTACCAAAGATATTTTTCTACATAAAGTATCATTTTCCTGTGATATTAAGTTAGTAACTATAGTAATACAGGTGATTTGTCTTTAAAAAAATCTTTTTTTTACAGAAATGAATATTGTAAAGAAATAACTTTTTGAAAAATAAGTCTCATCACCATAAGCAAAGTGATTATTTTATCTGGGGGAAAAAATCATGTGTTTCATTAATTAATTTTTTTTAAAGAATTTCAGCATCCCCTAGTTACAATTTCTTTGAAAGATCATATTGGTTGTTCTTTGGGGGAGAGAGAAATCCACTTTTCAAGAAAACATAAACCACGCATCTAGGATAATTCTGATGCAGTAGCCAGATATCAATGAGCTAGAAAAACACACCCATAAATTCTCTGACTCGCTCATGTATATTTGCAAAAGGTGTGATTGCATATTGCTTATTGGGATGGGCATTAATTATATTGTATAATGTACTGTATTATAGCAGGAGAAGTTTAATAATAGCATGCTTCATTGTTCGCTTCAAATGGAAAAAGTTTTATACTGTCTATCTACCTCTGCTCTCCTATTATATCTCGTTTTCTTTGTTGTTGAGCTGTCCCTTTCTCTAATCAATACCCTATTCATACATAAGTGTCTGCACTTGATATAGGTATTAAAGCTATGAATTAATGCAATTTCATTGTTTCTTCTGATGAATGCACTGATCACTCCATCACCACTAATTGCAATGGGGGCAGAGTACCATATCTGCACCCTGCCCTGCGTGCCTCATGACTTGGCTGTGTTTGTGAAGTGTGGAGAATAGTACATGACATCAAGGCTTACTGAAATTATTTTGTTAAAAGCCTTTCACAGCCTGCACTACATAATAACAAAAATATTTGTAATCCTTAAAATGAGTTTATTTCCAAGTACTGCATGAAAAAAAATTAGTCATAGATATTTCACACAACATGTGTTCTTGATGATTAAAATTAGGGCCAACCCTAGGCTTTGCAGGATAACATGTGGAAATCCCTGTTCATCTTCCTCCCAATATTAGTATCCACCCTCCTCTTCTTCAGGTTGCTTCCTGCCTTCCTGTAGTGACACCTGTGTGTGTGTTGATGCAGGGCCCTTAGAACTGTGCAGATGCGTAGGTTAATCAGAGGAGGAATGATCTTGTATTTAAAGCACAGTACAGGGAGTCAGGTGACCTGGATTCTGTTTCCTGCTCTTCAGTAGGTTTCCTGTGTGACATTAGTCATGTCACACTTTGCCTCTCTGTGCCTCAGTTTTCCTCATCATAAAAATGGGGATACTGATACTTACCTACTTCTCAGAGATATTGTGAGACTCAATCCTTTAATGATGTAAAGTGCTTTGAGATCATTGGATGAAAAGCATTATCATTATGCACATCCGGAGTAATTTTACTCTGATAATTAGAGTTTTCATAGATTCATAGATTATAAAACCAGAAGGAACCATTGTGATCATCTACTCTGTCCTTCTGCATAACACACGCCATAGAACTTCCCTGCATTAATTCCTGTTAAAGCATAACTAGAGCCTATATTTTAGAAAGACTTCTAAACCTTGATTTTAAAATTGCCAGTGATGGAGAATCCACCACAGCCCTTGTTAAATTGTTCCAATAGTAAATTATCCTCATGGAAAAATGTGCACCTTGTTCCTAGTCTGAATTTGTCTAGCTTCAACCTCCAGCCATTGGATCTCATGGTATCTTTGTCTGCTACATTGAAGAGCCCTCTACTATCAAGTTTCTATTCCCCATGAAGGTAGACTCTGATCAACTCACCCCTTAACCTTCTCTTTCATAAACTAGATAGATAGAGCTCCTTGAGTCTTTTGATATAAGGCATGTTTTCCATACACACAGAATGCTGCAAAAGAATCCTCAGCATCCTGCCAACCTATTCTAATGAAAACCTGCTTTGGAACATTACATGGGGACTTTTCACATGCCAATGAGTGGGTGTAAATATTTCATTATCAAGACATTCAAGACCCCATTCTGTCAAACTGTATAGAGTGTGAAACTCACCCTAAAGTTCTTCTAATTTATTAAATTAATCCAACTCAGAGAAAAATTATTTGTGGTTCTTCTCTGAACACTTTCCAGTTTTACAACATCCTTTTTCAATAGTGGACATCAGAACAGGACACAGTATTCCAATAGTAGTCACACCAGTGCCAAATACAGAAGTAATATAACCTGTCCACTCTTACTAAATATTCCTCTGTTCACACATCCAAAGATTGCATCAGCCGGTTTGGCCACAGCATCACACTGGGAGCTCATGTTATTCTAATTATCCAGCATGACCCCCAAATCTTTTTCAGAGTCACTGCTTCCCAGGATAGAGTCCCCCATCCTGTAAATATAGCCTGCAGTCTTTGTTCCTAGATGTCTGATCTTACATTTCATTGTATTGAAAAACATATTGTTTGCTTGCCTCCAGTTTACCAACTGATCCAGTTGGTATCAGTGACCTTTCCTTTTCATTATTTACCACTCCCTCAATTTTTGTGTCTTCTGCAGACTTTATCAGGAAAGATTTTATGTTTTCTTCCATGTCATTGATAAAAATTATTAAATAGTATAGGGCCAAGAGCTGGTCCTTACAGAACCCCACTACAAACACCTCTGTTTTGACATGTCTGAATCTAAACTTTTCATTCCTGAATAGAAATTGATATTTTGACTTTTCATCCCATTTCAGGATCAAAACAAATGTCAAAATATTTCTTACAGTTAAAGTTTGAGTACTATCAGTAAGGCAGTTTTAAATCCATTTAATATGTGCTATATTGTTTTTTGTCTCATTCTAGTTTCTTATTCAAAATGTTGTGTGGTACCAAGTCAAATGCCGTATAGAAGTCTAAGTATATTACATCAGCCCAATTTATAATCTCATCAATGAAAGATATCAAGTTAGTTTGACAGGCTCTGTTTTCCATAAACCCATGTTGATTGCCATTAATTATGTTATCCTTCTTTAATTCTTTATTAATCAAGTCCAGTATCAGCCATTTCATTATTTTGCCCAGGCCTATAATTACTTGGTTTGTCCCAGGTACCCTTGTAAAATTTTGGCAGAGCATTAGCTTTTAGGTGTCATCTGAAGCTTCCCTAGTGTTCCAAGACTTATTAAAAATCAACATTAATGGTCCAGAGAGTTCATTGGCCAGCTGTCTTAAAACTCTTGGATCCAAGTTGTCTGGAACAGCTGATTTAAAAATATCTAACTTTAGTAGATGCTGTTTAACATCTTCCTGAGTTCCTGTCACAATGGAAAGTATTACATCATATAATATGAAGACACCATCTGGCTTTTATCCAGTTACAGAACAGAAATATTTATTGAATCATTATGATACTAAAGCCATCACTGACTCACTTTTCACTGACATTATTTACATTTACATTTAATATAATTCTGAAATTGTTTTCTCTGCATAAAGGCTTTAAAAATATTTTTAGGACGTGTGAACATTATTGCATGGTGTGTGTATCTTCATGAAGATACACAACTGAGGGAGACGGGACCACTGTGATCATTTAGTGTCTGACCTCCTGTATAACAGAGGACATAGAAAATCCCAAAAATGATTCCTGGAGTAGATCTTTTGGAAAAACATCCAGTCCTGATTTAAAAATTGCCAGGGATGGAGAATCCCCCACAAACCTTGGTAAATTGTTGTAACGTTTAATTACCCTCACTGTCAAAAATTTCCAGTCTAGCTTCCAGTTTCAGCCATTGGATAATGATGTACCTTTCTCTGGTAGATTGAAGAACCCATTCATAATATTAGTTCTCCATGTAGATACTTATATACTATAATCAAGCTACCCCTTAACCTTCTCTTTGTTCAGCTACGTAGATTGAGCTCTTTGAGTCTAGCACTATAAGGCAAGTTTTCTAATGGTTTAACCATTCTTGTGCATCTTCTCTGAACCCTCTCCAATTTATCAACCTCCACCAGAACTGTTCACGTTATTCCAGCAGCAGTAGCACTAGGGCCAAATGCAAAGGTAAAATAACCCCTCTACTCCTACTTGAGATTCCCTTCTTTGTGCGTCGCAGGATCTCATTAGCTCTTTTGGCCACAGTGCCACAATGGGAGTTCATGCTCACCTGATTAACCACCATGGCCCTGACATCTTTTTCATAGATTGATGTCACATGCAGTGCATTTTTCATAAGAGCATTCTTTCCATGATCTATATTTGGGGTTACGGTTATGATCTAGAATGGGGTTATGGCTTCAGTTCTGCCCAGGCAAATTAAGCAACCTACCCAGTATTCTCTTCCTTCTAAAGCATTTTACTGATTGGTTGAAAATGTAGAGACAGCTAAAAAATTGTCTTCCTCCAATATCGCATGATGTATAATTTATTTATTTATTCAAGAACTCTCAGTACAGAGACACTACTTGGTTTTCAACCAGTTGTTTACCCAATTTTTCAGCCATATTGGCTGAGGCACTAGGAGGTCAAGTGATGCCTGAGGTCAATATATAGTAGAACCAAGGAAACTGCTGACTTTCACTCTTTTTCTGCTATTAACCTAGCCCCCACTGTTACCGAAACAGTATCTCCTTTGCTTTGAATTTCAGCTCACTTTAATCCAAGCAAGAGATACCAGCACAGAATGATACCTGATACATGGCAAAGCCCAATTTAAAGCTGCAGTACAGTTCTGATTTCCCCAGTCAACCCTAATGGGTTAAGAAATATAACTCAATTTCCCATTTTTCACATCCTGATGTAGTCATGCACCAGAAGCCTTTCTAGCATGTACAGGTAACATGCCAATGAGTGTGAATTTCTGCTTCACTTAAAGTTTTGAACATATTGTTGTCTTATTGCAATTGGCACAGGTGTTCTTTACCAAATGTGTAAAGTATTCACAGACTTTATGAGTAACCCTTCCTATAGTCTCGGTACATTAGTTTTCATTCAGTAAGTCACTGCCATGCACATGTAAGCTCTGAGCAGAGCATGGAAGGCACATATAGCCCTTGTGTATTATGTTATCTGAGGCAATGGACCAACTTGGGTAGTTGCTGTGCTAAATATTGGTCCTGCAGTTAAACTGCAGCATTTTCTCATTCAACGTTTTATGCACCGTTGCATAGGGCTGCAGGTTTCCTTCTGGCAGTCTGGGTGAAATTGTGAGGAGATGCTCCCTTACACAAATGTTGTAAGGCCAGCTAAATCAGCATATGAATACCCTACCACATTTTTGTGGTGATGAGAACATAAACTCCATTTTTTTTCCAGATACAGTGAGGAGCACAATATAGCTGAGCAGCAGCTGAGAATATCTGGAAAGAGGTTGCTTGAAACCAAGGGAAAAGGACACACGCGTGGGCAGATTGATGCTGCATTGCATTTATTCCAGACAAGTGGCACTAGGTGATTCACAGTGTAGTTGCTTTCTAGAGCCAATTGGACAGGCTGCAATTTAAAAAAGGAGCAAACATTTAATGAAAAAACTTTTCCTTGGTTTCAACCAGCATTCTAGCTATCTGTAGTCTCACTGTAGGAACTATGAGTTGCTGATTTAAAGCTTCCTTCAGGGTAGAGGAGAGTTTTTATGTATCACAGCAACGTTGTTAAGTCTGAGTTGTGGATAATATTTGGATCTGGTCTCTCCATCATCCGAAGAAGTGGGTTGTAGCCCACGAAAGCTTATGCTCTAATAAATTTGTTAGTCTCTAAGGTGCCACAAGTACTCCTGTTCTTTTTGCGGATACAGACTAACACGGCTGCTACTCTGAAACCAGATATTGCTGTAACTTGTCAGCACCAAGAAACACAATTGAGAGCTGCAAGAAATCAGAACTTACTTTGCATCAATGGCTGCATTTTCTAGGCAATATAGGCTTCATTTTCCCTTGTCTTTTGTACATAAAGACCTTGCCAAGTCCTTAAAAGTCAATGGTAAAACCATCATCGACTTCTGCTGGAAGCAGAAGCAGGCCCTTAATTTGGTTTATAATTTTAAAAATATTGTTCTTATTATTATGTAGCACCATTTGTATAAATTGTCAATCAACTGTTAACAGCAAAACCCGTTGATGTAAGAGAGAGAGAGAGGCTCAGTGGCACAGTGATTCAAATTAGATGGGGCATTTCAAGTGAAAAACCCCCCTCTCCTCTCCGTCCCCCGCTATCTGCTCTTGCATTGCATAGGGAAAGAGAAGGTTAAAACTGAAAGAATGGAACGAGCAGAAGGGGAGAACAAACATTCAGCTACTTCAGTCAGAGTGAGGTATAAAACCCAACGTAGATGGATAAGGTGGCTGGTGTCAAGATGTAGGGTATTGCAAATCCCTGTAGGATTTTAAAAGCAAAGAGAGCCCATTTTGCATTATAGTCAAAGTTGAATAAAAATCCATTAAGAGTGAGGCATTAAGCTAGTGGTGATATGCTCCTGCCTCCTGGAACATGTGAATGGTTTGCCCATTGTATCCTACATCTTTGGAAGTTTAGAAATGTGACATTTAAAAAGACCGTGTATGAAGAACTTGCAATACATGCAGTAGACCCCGGAGGTGATTAAGGAATGTAAAAGATTTCAGCAGAGGCAGGGAGAAGATAAAGACAAATTCTGCCAGTATCCTGTACATGCTGATAGATTTGCAAACAAGGAGACAAGGGAGAAAAAGGTAAATTAAGGGTTCCACATGACCAGTATTTGATAGAACAACTCCTTAAAAGCTTGAAACTTGAGATTTGTTTTCTTATCACATTTCTTTCCCTCTGTTGCACCTGCACACTGCTTTGTTGTTCTGGGATTGCTTGTGATCTCTGGACTCACAAGTTTTTAAATTACTTCATGTTTTGGATGTGGGGGGATGCACATCAGTCTTTGTTTTGTTAAAATGCCACAAAATAATTATATTCATTTTGCAAACAAATAGAAGAGGCAACATTGAAAGACAGACTTTGAGTCGATCAGCCTTCAAAGGTTTCCCTTTTATCTGTTCTCGCTGTTGATAACGATACCCAGAAATGGCTTTATTTTAATAGTAGTTGCAGTGGTGCCTATGAGAATGTCTACACAGCATTGTAAGCTTGGGTCTGTGGGACCTGTGCCTGCAGACTCAGTGTTTCCAAGCCTGCACTTGAGCATCCACATTGCATTTGAAACCTGGGCTTCACAACCACGCTAGTGTATCCATACTTCCCTGCTCAGATCTGAGTCAGAACTTCAGCTTCGGTGGGCATAGACCATGATATCCGAGAGTTCCTAGCGCTTTCGCCAGCTGTAGCCACTCTCAGGCTTGGTTCATAGTGGGATGTGGGAGAACTTGTCTGTCTGTCCAGCTGGAGTACGCAGGAAGTGTTCTGAATGGTTTTTGCCCATCAACATATCCAGCTGAGCCATTATGTATCTGCACACCCCCAAGAGCCAGAGCCATCAGCATGGATTCTAACCCAGTGGAAGAACTTCTCCACCACATGCTGTCAGTCCTATTTCAGGAATCAGGCAGAGCATCTGCGAGATGCCGGTGGACATTTCAATGTCAGTTTTTGGCCTGCCGAAGGCACCTCTCAGACAGGGACACTCACATGCCGGTTACAACCCAGCTGTTGCTGTTCATGCCTTAGCTGTAGACTCCTCATATGTAGATTGGTGCTTCTGGAGCAGAGCCATAAGTACAGACTGGTGAGATCACATCATCATGCGGACCTGGGATGATCTGCAGTGGCTCCAGAACTTTTGCATGAAGAAGCAGATGTTTCTGGAGGCTGGTGATCAGTTTACCCCAACCATCAGGTGCCAGGACACCCATGTAGAGGAGGTCATATATCAGTCCAGATGCAGGTTGCTATAGCCATCTGGAAGCTGGCTATCGCAATCTGCTACAGGTCCCTGGCTAGCCAGTCTGGAGTTGGCAAATTAGCTGTGGGGGTTGTCATAGCACAGGTTTGTGAAGTGATCAGGACTGTGATATACTCAGAGGTGGTGGGCATTACAATTGTTCCTGAAATAACTGCTGGCTTTGCACTGGGGCCGTTGATGGGACTCGTGCCTATAATTTTCCCTCCTCAAGGAGCAAATGAGCACATAAACAGCAAAGGGTATTTCTCTGTTGCTATGCAGTTCCAAGCAGGGATCAGCAGTCCATTGTAGGAGACATTTACAAACAAATAACATAAAGTCACTCCCAGCCCCAGACAGTTTACAATCTAAAATTTAGATAATCTGTAGCAAATGATTAAACAGATAAAAGGAGCAGGAGGAGGGGAAGGGAGGGAGGCTACAGAGGCAAATTGAGTTTGGATCTCTAGGAGGAAAAAAAACATAATCTTAGAAATTGGAAAACCTGTTAATAAAGATTCATAATAAATAACATAAAAAGCTTCCTCTTTCTGAGATGCATATTAACTGGGGAGCTAGCTAATTTCAAAGAGCCACCATGGACTTTTGTGAGAGGCAGGTGGGACAGTTTCTGAATACTGGATGTCAGATTGGATTGGGACTCCTGGGAGGAACAAGACCCAATGCACCCCATTTTCCTATCTGTCTGAACAGCCCTCCTCCATTGGCCTGGTCTCCCATGAGAACTGCTTTGTCCTTGCTGCCAGTTCCCAACTGCTGTCTGGAAGATGTAGTCCCTCAAAGAAGTCAGGCTGAGGATACAGCGAACCATTATGACAAAAGAAACTTCAAGGTGGTAGAGTCTCAGTGTGAGACTTAGTTCTTAGGGGATTACCGTGGAAAGTTTTAAAATAAGAATTAAAAACTAGTGGCTTGAAACACAAAAACACGCACTCAAATGGACCTTTACTCCTGGTTGGAGCCCTATTGAAGTTGTGAGGGAATAAGGGTCCACCCACTGGGATAGTTTTGAATGACTGACTCTTATGGGAATAAGCTGCTACCTACTGATTTGTATGTAGGGCTCCCTCTGAACGCAAAGGGGTAGGTCTGCATAATAGCTAATGGAATGGTGTGCATACCTGATAGTGACCAAACAAGCTCACCCTTTAGTGATCTTCCTTGGCCAATTCTCCAGGCAATCAGATTTGGTTTGGTGGTGCCTAGGTAGGGGATTGTTCATTCATGTCATGACCTGCTCCTATTCAGAGGTACCTGAAACTTTGTGAACTGCTTTAACTCATCTTGATTTCTTTTAAGCTAATTGTGTTGAAGAAGGGACAGTGCTAATGCTTTTATTAGGGCTGTTCTCGTTTTTATGTTGTCTCTCTCTTCTACTGAATTTCTTTAGCTTTTTCAAGTTAAATTCTATTCTGTTCTAAATTTAGTTTTCTTCAAAGTCAAGACGAACAGTTTGCAATAAAGCCTTTAATATCTTCCCGAGCATTTTCACTGCCACTGGAGAATTATACATGCTCTGTGTGTCAGAAAGATATATGATAGTCAAATGCAGTTTTAACAAAAATAAGGAGTTTTAGAGGCTATTATGTCTTGATGGCTGATCTGAGGAAAGAGAATAATCTCTAATAAATGGCTGGTCTGAATCTTCCACTCCTTAATAATCCATCTACCAAAAAACTTTCATTGTGGCACAAACATTAAAGTGTTAACTAGCTACTTATCAGGTAATAATATTTGCCCTGTTTTCTTCTAGATGCAAAGAGTTTGGCTGAAATGCTTATGAGGTAAGAATAATGTTTAGTAATTCCAAATTTAATAATGTTTCTGGTTCAAGGGATTATATTCAAAATCATTCCTGGGAACAACTTAATTATTAAACCTTCCATTCCTGAATTCTTTGTATCTATGTGCCAAACACACCATTTTAGTGTCTCTTAGGAATGAGGACAGTGATTTCTAATGGTCCAGAGACAAGCAGAGTTCCACAGAAATCTGGCCAGTCACATGGTGCTGATTCACCTCTTTGTTTCCCCCTATAACATCATGTTAGAAGAGGCTGAAGATGCATTGAACACTTTCCTAATATTGGATGTGCATTTAAGCAGTTGCTGAACTTGCTTCAGGGATTTTATTCAATCAGTGAAAAGAGAGGTGATCAGTACAGACATAAGTGGCAAAAAAGGTGACCTATCAGACAATATCTCTATTAAGATGTGAACCCCAATATAAAAAGGTTTGAGAACCCCTGGAGGTAGTGGATTAAATTACAGAACATGTTTAGGTCCCTTTGGACATTTTGCCTGTTCACTGAAGTGTTTTCATAATATGCATAAAGGGAATTGCTCTTCAGAGATCATCTTATTGAAGGCAATAAATGCCTGGAAGCACATATTTTAAAATACAATACACATACATACACACACACACACGCACACACATATCATTGCTAGCTGATTATAAGTAGAGCTTTCTGAAAGTGGGGACAGTTTATTTATTATTTTGCTGTTTTGTTCTGAGTCATTTCACTATCCAGAACTATAATTCTTTTGTGAAATGACAACAAAATGACTTTTCTTGCAACAATAGCCTACAAATATGGAAATTTCATATTTTCAGTGTTTATTGGTTTGTCTGGAAAAAATGTTGAACTTTGAAACCATTGTGGGTTTTTGAAAATAGGACCATTTTGGTTCATATTAACTGAAAATCGTACTTATTTTTAAGAAAATAAAAACCTCCAGGATATCTGATGATTTGCCAGTTTGGACCATTTTCAAAAATTCAAACTCCCCCATCTCTGAGGTTTTAGATTTCATTTGAATTTACGGCACACCTTAGTTATTAGACTATCTCTGTCTGGTGTGTTGGTGATACATAGGGTTAATCAGTTAACCTAGATTCAAATATAGACCCCCATCCCGCAAACACTTACATATCTGTAGAGTCCCACTGACTTCAGTAGTATTGCTTGTGTGGGTACAATTACATATGTGCATGTTTGCAGGATTGGAGCCCTCACTAACTGTAAGTGACAAGTAAAAATAATGTCAATAGAGTCATTCTTTGGTGTTTCTCCATCTCCCAAAAAACCCACGTAGTTCAGCATATTTGGCAAGCCTCTGCTCAAAAGAGACCCAGTACTAACATAGCAGATCAGATCAAGTTGCATTGGCAAAATGTTTTAGTACAGCTATCATGTTACTTATCTGTAGTCATTTCTGCCAACCTTTAATTTTTGTGAGTATTGATAGTCATTCCTTCCCCCATCCCATTAAAAACCTGGTTGCTTGATTTAAAAAAAATCTACTGCATATATATCTTTTAAAGATATAAATAACAGCAAACAATTATCAAAATAGGCATTTTGAACAAAATATGTGATTTAGGACAGTTTCAAAAGTGACAGTTTCAAAAGTGATTTACGACCGTTTCAAAAGGTGCTCAACTTGTGGCACTTTCTGACGGCCTGCTTTTCAGAGGGCGTGTGCACAGCACATTCTGAAAAATCAGGCCCCTTTAAGGGTTACCTCAGATTGGGTAACCAAAAACTGAGGCTCCCAAAATGACTAGTTAACTTTTGAAAATTTAGGCCTTTTTTAGACAAAGGAGGCAAAACCCCAATAATCCACAGTCACATATGTTAAATGTGTTGGTACATTATGAATAAGATTTCTTTATATTATACCAAAACCTATTATCATATACAAATCTAGAAAGTCTAGAAATCTCCCTTGGGGATATTTGTGCCCCTGTGAGTGCATTTAAGAATAAAAAGGGTTAAGGATGGTGCTTTAGTCTTTGTGTTGAATGCCTTGGTTTGGGGTATTTAAGTCAGATCCCTGGGGAAGCTACGCAAGCCCCACTTATTAACAGTTTAATGGAAGTTGTATGATTTGCCCCTCGCACCTCAAATTAGTAACAGTTACTAGTATTTGAGCTCAGCTTGGTGATGTTTCCTTTGGCAGCAAGTTCCAGATAAATTCCTCTTAACTGTTCATCATTGATTAGCATAAGGAACTGGCTCATGTTTCTAATTTTGAGCATAGAATAAGACATACATTGCCCCTGAAATCTCTAACCCAGCCTTCACATTTACGAAGGAATAGTTTTCCATACCTCTTTTGCATTAACCTACTTACTGACCTCAGCCTCAAAAATTAATGAAGAGTCATGACTGTTGGCCAAGCATCCAAAATGACCTTAGTTTTACATAGGTGCCATATGTAATCCCTTTGTGTATAAATGGGTGTGTAAGATTCAACCCTGTTGTGAATGTACATATTTTTTTAGTCATTCAATTGAGTGGGGGGTTAATGCCTAGATCAGGGGTCGGCAACCTTTCAGAAGTGGTGTGCCGAGTCTTCATTTATTCGCTTTAATTTAAGGTTTCGCGTGCCAGTAATACATTTTAACGTTTTTTAGAAGGTCTCTCTCTATAAGTCTATATATAATATAACTAAACTACTGTTGTATGTAAAGTAAACAAGGTTTTCAAAATGTTTAAGAAGCTTCATTTAAAATTAAATTAAAATGCTGATCTTAAGCCGCCGGCCTGCTCAGCCTGCTGCGGGCCTGGGGTTCCATTCACCTAGGCTGGCAGCGGGCTGAGTGGGGCCTGTGGCCGGAACCCTGGCTGGCAAGAGGCTGGCAGCCAGAACCCCAGACTGGCAGCGGGCTGAGCGGGGCCGGGGGCTGGGACCCCAGACCGGCGGCGGGCTGAGCGGGGCCGGCACCCCAGACCATCAGCGGGCCGAGTGGCTCAGCCCGCTGCCGGTCTGGGGTCCTGGCTGCCGGCCCCTTGCCAGCTGGGGTCCCAGCCGCCGGCCCCACTCAGCCCGCTGCCAACCTAGTGCTCAGGGTGGGGATGTGGGGGGTGCAAGAGTCAGGGCAGGGTGTGTGGGGAGGGCAGGAATCAGGGCAGGAGGTGTGGAGGTGCTGGGTATGTGTGGAGGGTGCAGGAGTCAGGGCAGAGGGCTGGGGGCATGTGAGGGGGTGCAGGAGTCAGGGCATGGGGTGTGAGGGGACTGGGTATGTGTGGAGGGTGCAGGAATCAGGGATGGGGTCGTGGGGGGATGCAGGGGGCTGGAGTGCAAGGGGGGTTCAGGGGTCAGGGCAGAGGGCTGGGATCAAGGCGGTGCTCCCAGCCTCCTGCCCTGAGCGGCTCACGGCAGGGGGCTGGAGGGATACGCACCGCTCCTACCCCCCTTCCCCGCCTCCTTACCGGTCTGAGCAGCGAGGGCGCTGGAGCTGCTCTTCCCCCCTCCCTCGCAAGGGCCATTGGCAGCAGGGAGGGAGAGGAGGCGGGGCTCCACGCAGCACGCTGTGGGAAGAGGCAGGGGAGGGGGAAGCTTGGCTGCCGGCAGAGTCTGCCGTACAGCAGCAGCCGGCAGGAGCAAGCTTGCTTCTGTCCCCTGCCCTCGCCAGAGAGAGCGGTAGGCGGGGGGCGGAGAAAAGCGGGCTGGGTCGGGCAGGATTTTTAATGGCACGCTGCTGCCTGCTGTTCGGCAGCAGGCTGAGCAGGACCCCGGGAGGCAGCAGCGTGCCATTAAAAATCGGCTCGCGTGCCGTCTTTGGCACGCGTGCCACAGGTTGCCGACCCCTGGTCTAGATCGATTATTCAAAATGATGTTCATCTCTTTAATCAGTTTTGAACAAACTTTAACACATCATGCATTTCACTTGCTTAAAAAACAAACAAAAATATTTATTCATAGTCAATAAATGAGGTATGTTATATACATGCCATCACAATGTCTAGGGAGCTAATTAGCAACCTTGAGACAAATTTAAGGCTTATGATCAGTAGAGTCTCTTTTTTTTATCATTTCAGAGTAATTAAAATGTAAGTAAATTATATTTTTCCTGTTAGGGTAGTAGTCTCTGGAATCCTTATCTATGAGATTATAATCCAGGGATCGGCAACCTTTGGCACGCAGCCCATCAGAGAAAGCCGCTGGCAGGCCAGGATGGTTTGTTTACCTGCAGCGTCCGCAGGTTTGGCCGATCGCAGCTCCCACTAGCCACGGTTCGCCGTTCCAGTCCAACAGGGACTGCGGGAAGCGGCGGCCAGCACATCCCTTGGCCCACACCGCTTCCTGCAGCCCCCATTGGCCTGGAATGGTGAATCATGGCCAGTGGGAGCTGCAATTGGCCGAACTTCCTGACACTGCAGGTAAACAAACCGTCCTAGCCTGCCAGAGGATTTCCCTGATGGGCCGCGTGCCAAAGGTTGCTGATTCCTGTTATAATCCCTTGATGCTAATAGCCTGGATTTTCTAACGTTGAAGACCCAGTCACTAGAGTGGGTTGGGAATTTTTCAACAATTTTTTTTGGTTGGAAAATGCCAATTCTTTGAAAAAAACATCTATTCATGGAGACAAATCAGTTTTAATAAGAGGGTTTCTCATCTCCAGGATAGAATTTTGACAGAGAGAGAAAGAGAGACATTTGTGAAGAAGGCTTCTTGGGGGTGAGGTCATGGTGGATTGTCCATCACTGACAATTTTAAAATCAAGATTGGGTGTTTTTCTAAAAGAGCTGCTTTAGGAATTATTTTGGGGAAGTTCTATAGCCATACAAGAGGTCAGACTAGATGATCACAATGGTCCCTTCAGATCTTAGAATCTAGGAAGAGTCTATGAACCTCACAGGGTTGTTGTGAGAATAAACACATTAAATACTGTTGATAGGGGCCATAATTCCTAAGATAGAGTGGGGAAAAGACTAGAAAAGTAGAGTCTGGCAGATATGTCCTAGCTCAGTTCTGGTGGTCCCATTGGATCTGTTGGTTTTAGAGGCATAACTGCTGCCCATTTTGTGAGGGGAGGAAATTCCTCTTACAAAATGATTCATGGAAAACAAGGGGGCCCGTATGGAGAGTTCCTTCCTTCCGTTCACCATTTCCATGGAAAGGGGTGAATAGGTCCTTGGATTTTAGTGTAATATGGAGGATTTTACCACAATTTCTGTATTGCATATGATTATGCTGCTCAGTTTTATTACCCATTTTCATTTACTTATTAGTAGATGGCTCATTCTCAGAGTAATTTTCTGGTACACAGACTTTAAAATTGTTATAGCTTGTGTGAGGATACACTAATTGTTTTATAGTCCTGTTCTAAAATACCAAATCCAATGAAAGGAGTTAATCCATGAATGCTAACAAGGTTTATAATTTCTTACTACTGCAATGTCAACAGAACTAAAGTCTTCACTTTTCCTTATGCAATTCATTATTATGAATGGAATTTCTGATGAATGTTTGATTGATTTCTTAACTTACCAATTATTATGATATTCTGGATTTAAATCATTGCCGAAAATTAATTAATACGAGAAATTTATA
The DNA here is from genome assembly GCF_002925995.2 of Terrapene triunguis. Classification (NCBI taxonomy): domain Eukaryota; kingdom Metazoa; phylum Chordata; order Testudines; family Emydidae; genus Terrapene; species Terrapene triunguis. Next base: position 3,151,590 of record NW_020664381.1, read on the forward strand.
TAAGACACCATCTTCCCACTGACCTGTTTGGTCAGCTGAAGGGTTCATTAGTCAAATCTTAGAAATGCAAAAAAATGGCAGTTTTATAACTGTTTCCATCAGTTTCAATATTGAACAGCTGCATCGAAAAGATTTAATAAGGGCTTTCGATAGATAAGCCACTGAATAATGGCAGACTCAGTCCCTTGCCCCCACCTATTTTTTCTCATCTCCCTACCACATACTTTAAATTAATACCACCTATTTGCTTCAAAGTACAAAGAAAGAAAATAAAATGTATGAGAATTTTGGTGACTATGGTAATTTTATTAGCTTAAGTTGAACGGATTCTTAAAAAGCAAATATTTAAGTATCTTTTCATATGGGGGGCGTTTTCATGTTTGTCTCTCTTTTGTGCTTAGTAAGAACACCAGGACCTCAGATACACTTAACAAGCAGCAGCAGACGCTGAGGATGCACATAGATATTCCCAGAGCTCAGCTTCTGATTGAAGAGAGGGACACAATGGAGACCATTGGTAAAATGTCAATGCACTTATGTTGCTTTATATAATACATGTTTTTGGTGGACTTTGCACTGCATCCTTTACACATAAAAAGGGCTAGGGTCCTAATTTACAAGATAATTTGTCAAGGTTGAAAAGTGAATTGAAGCCTTTTCTACATATGAATAATTTTGAGCTTTAAGGAACCCTAGCAAATTTAAAGTAGAGTAGGGCAGCAAAAAGTGAAGTGTTCCATTCTGACATTTTCAACATGAAAACTTTAATTTTCCATTTTAAAATGATTTTTTTGTTTTGAAATTTTAATTTGTTTATTATAAAAGAGGTTATTTTTAAAAGGTTGAAATTAAAACAAAACATTTCAAAATTACTGAAATAAAATGTTTTGATTGACCCAATCTGAAATTTTTTTCAGACTATCTGCTTGTGAAATGAAAAGAACTACTTCATGGAGGATAGGTCCATCAATGGCTATTAGCCAGGATGGACAGGGATGGTGTCCCTAGCCTCTGTTTGCCAGAAGCTGGCAGTGAGCGGTAGGGGATGGATCACTTGATGATTACCTGTTCCGTTCATTCCCTCTGGGGCACCTAGCATTGGCCACTGTCGGAAGACAGGATAATGGGCTATTTGGGCCTTTGGTCTGACCCAGCATGGCCATTCTTATGTTTGAGATTTCAATTTTTTGCCCCAAATTTGGGACAAGAAAAAATTTAAAAAATCTCTAAAACTTTTGAAGGTCTAGAAAATTGTTTCCCACCCAAATCTACATAAAACTACCTAATTATATATCTGTCTAGCTATAGCAAAAGTTATTCTGTATTTTGCTACATTGAATAAATAAGGAAAAAATTGAGATTCATTAAAACTGGGACCCTGAAGCTGAAATCTTTTACATTTCAGAAGGTTAGATACCAAATCTCCTGGAACCAGAATCACCACTGTCATTCTGGTTTCAGGTCAAAAGTCATAAATACCTTATGTTATGCCTGGGATGCATCTGAAATCTCACAAAAACAGCAATTTCCCTATGAGTTCATCCGAAAATGGCTGAAAGCTCGCAAAAACAACTGATCTAATGAGTGTCTTGCTATACAAAATAGCAGGGCTCTCACAGAGGGAGCTGATGTTGCCAGATTTTTACCATTTTGGACAAAAAGCAGTCTAAAGCAAACTTGAAGCTGGCTTAAGTTAGTGGGGAGAGATAGCTCAGTGGTTTGAGCATTGGTCTGCTAAACCCAGGGTTGTGAGTTCCCTCCTTGAGGGGGCTATTTAGGGATCTGGAGCAAAAATCTGTCTGGGGATTGGTCCTGCTTTGAGCAGGGGGTTGGACTAGATGGTCTCCTGAGGTCCTGTCCAACCCTGATATTCTATGATTAAGTGGTCAGCAGAGGATTCCACTTGTATAGAGGAATCCTCCAGTGATATAGAGCATATGTAGTGGTCACATTTAGGATGTGGTCAGAGGGGAGGGGAACAGTGGAGCCAGCCGGTATAATGTAGCTTAGCTCTGAGGGTCCTACTCAGTCCCAGAATTGGGGAAGAATGAGCTAACTTTGTCCCATCACATCCTGGACCAGGCTAGCTTGATTTGGCTGGACCAGAGGATTCAGCCCTTTCTCTGTTTCACAGTTTATAAGGTTGCTTTGAAGATGAGATCCACACATCACCTGCAACATGGACATTTTTGTTTCCAGCTTTATGTTTCCAAAGTTCATTTCGGTGCTGCAATCTTTTATGAAAGAGATTTCACTCTTGAGTTATAGTAGTTGGGCAATAGGGGGTTTATAATGGAAATGCCATTAGCTCCTTAACTACAGCAATGTATCGGTGCCACAGTAATAGACTGTGGTGCACAAAGCAGTAATAGTAAGCCAGCACTTTGACAGGATTTCACATAGGCTTTGGCAGGTTTTATTCATGACCGGACTAAGAGCTCCTCTTTTGCCAGGGACCGCGTAATTTGGTTTCATAACGTTCATTCTATTTAGGGCCTTTTTTGGGCAAAAAATGCCAGTTATGTTACTGTGCAGAATTGTTCACATTAATGTTCTCTTGTCAGTTGAAAAAAAAAAAAACAAAACAAAAAACAATTGTTAGAAGCAGTGGATCAGCCACAGCTGATGGGTAAATTCACAGAAACACCATTGCTGGCAGTCCCTGTAGAAATGCATTAAAAAGCTATACATTGTATGAGAGCAGGAATTCCCCATGGTTTTCATTGCTATTAGGAATAGAGGAAAAAGACTGTAATAATGTAAAAATAAAATCTGGAGACTGAGATCAAGTAAACACTAAGCATACAAATGTAGTTGTTCTGCAAGCCTGAAGTCAATGGAAGATTTACCATTGATTATAGTGGGGGCAGGAAGGGACTTCTTATTAAATCTTGTATGATTGAGTGGGCATCATACTCTGCATTCTGTATAGCTTCTTTTAAAAAAAAAACAGCACTGTGATCACAATTGTAAAGAAAAAAGCTACTAGCTGCCACAGGATCAACTGCTCCCCCACGTAGCCTGGCTTGGTGCAGGGAGGGGTGGAGATTCTGTATGGAAAGTCGGAAGGAATCCTCTGCAGTGGCCTCTGCTGTTTCTTTGAAGAGAATCCATGCAGTAGTGGATTCACAAGTGTTTCTTTCTCCCCTACTCGGCCTGAGGTCTAATTCCCTGCCGTACCCCACTCCACCAATCCTGCTGTGCAGATAGGAAGAAGCCTCCATGCAGCTGTACCTGGAGTCAGTTCTGCTGCAAGAACTTTGCAATATAAGGAAGAGGCAAGATTTGGCCCAGGGGCTCCAGACCACAAAAGCATTTATGCATGTGCATAACTGTAAGCACAAGATTTGTCCCACCAACTTCTGCAAGAGTGTTCAAATGCTAAAGCAAGTTCATAAGCACTTTACTGGATGAAGGCCCTAATGCTGCAATATTTTTGTTCTGGTGCTGCAGAGGTGAAGCTAGCCAGAAGAGAGAGCACAAGTGAGCTATCAATCTCCTTTCGACATCACAGATACAATCACTTATGCTAATGACAAACATGAAGGGCCTGGGGGGACCAGTGTTTACAAAATGGAAAAAGTCCAAGTACTTGAGGCAAAAGATTGTTACAGGCAATAGAGAGTTTCTAAATTTTAGGATACACAAAAAGCCTATCTGTGTCCCTTAAAGTCATCATATCACAAATGAAGGCCCACAGGCAATACTCATTTCTTTAGTTTTGTGTAAACTTGAGGACTTAAACTATTTTTAAGGATCAACAAAAATGTGATTATTTTAATATTCATTTTCTATTGCTTATAGATGACAGATCAACAGTGTTATTAACTGATGCTGATTTTGGAGAGACATCTAAACAGAAGTCATTGACAGTTACTCATACAGTACATTACCAGTCTGTCTCACAAGCTACTGGACCATTGGTTGATGTTTCTGATGCCCGGCCAGGAACAAGTGAGTATAAAAGAGACTATATTACCTATAGCAGATATCATTACCACAGTATTTATATTATCGTGATATTTCCTTTATTTCGAATGTAGTGCGGAAACTATTTTGTGCAGCAGGAAATAGTCTCTTTACAATTGGACCCACTGTAAAAGTGGTACATATTAAGGTTAATACAGTAAAAGTTTCTTTTGCATGTTAAAATGTAGGTGTAATTTAAGGTAATTCAGACCTGAATATTCCTCAAAGGAAATTTATGCTGCATTTTAGCATCTAGACTCTATTGAGTAAATGTTTTTAGTGGATTTTCATAGCTAATAGATATTTATTTCTCAGCAATCAATCTTTATTTCATTTCTCAATTAACTGTGATTGTTCCTAATGTTCTAGGATATGAGAAATACATTTTCTGATTACTGCATTTTTGAAAATTTACATTTCTAGTTACTATATTAAATCCATTTTCCCAGCTATATCCATGCTGAGATCATCTTACAATGATTTAAACAAAATGAATAAATGTACTATTACACTACCTTCTTCCTAAACTCAGTTATAAATGTGTTCCATATCGGTATAATTGAAAAAGTTTCATTAAATCTAAGGAATACTTATTAGATAGTAATATGGTGTAATGTGGCATACTTGAAGTATATAAACAATTCCTAGGATGTATAGAAATACAAAGATCAAATACTGTCATTGATGTTTATTATATTGAAGAATCAAGATTATGAGAATGAACAATATAATAGAACCCTGCATTGTTTTAAAATCTAACTATCTTTAATGCTGCAAGATCCTGCACTCCAAAAGTACTTGTCTTTCCTAGGGATGATTAGAGGCTGGACAACACCCCAGAATACTTACACTATCCATCCCTTATCTCCTCCAAATCAAAGCCCATTGAAGTCCATGGAAATACTGTTACTTAAAATGGGCTTTTAATCAAGTCCAATAGTCTGGTTAACATGCATCCCAGCAAGTGTGGTGGGAAACGTGTAAAATATATTTATTGTGCATTTTAATATTCCTTGAATATTTGAAAGAAACACTGTGCACCATAGGTGCTGGAACTAGGGATGCTGGGGATGCTACCGCACCCCCAGGCTTGAAGTGGTTTCCATCGTATACAGGGTTTACAGTTTGGTTCAATGGCTGCACCCCCTCTATGCAAATTGTTCCAGCACCCCTACTGTGCGCAGGACCGGTCTTAGAATTTTGAGTAGTGTTTCCCAAATTTAACAGACTTATCTAAATGAATTTGAGGGGCCCAAGGATATGCAATTGTCAGCCTTCTCTGCTGCAAGGGAAGAACAGCCCAGCTCTTTGTGCTGAGGCCCAGGAATAGCTACTAGCATTTAAACAGATTTGTTAAAGTAACAATTCTCCAAACAAGCTGGAAGTCTGAGATTGCCAATCCCCCTCAATGCAGAGACCATCCATCCATCAGACTCCATAGATGTGATTGCAAAAAGTCTGTTTAATCATCCTTTTTTAAGTTGTAACACAATTGTTGTTCAAAATCTAAACTTTTATTCAGAAGACAAAAGTTGGGTACAACTGTTGCAGTGTTCACAATCCAAATGGGCTCTGCTAGGGCCTTCATTCCATTTGTTCTGTCTCCTTTTGGAAGTCTAGTGATTAGACTCTTCTGTTCCTTGCATTCAGGGAGCATAAGGTCTAGGATTATAGCTGGCACCTGCATAGTTGCACAGAAGGAGGAAAGCTTCTTGCACTTTTTACCCATGCTGCTCACCTGCACTAGGACAGTCACAGTCTGGAGTGAAATCTTGGCCCCATTGAAGTCAATGGCAGAACTTACACTGACTTCAATAAGGCCATGATTTCACCTTTGATCCTTTAAAGTTCATGCATGTTTCAAGATATTCTAAGACTAAGTCGGGGAAATGGACTCAAATAAGATTCAGGAGATTTAGGTCATGTCTTCTGGATGATTTTGATACCTCAAAAAACAGAGGGTCCTACATGACTTGCATGGATTTCAAAGATCCACTGGCATTTTTCTTTGTAAGAGCAGTTCCAATATCCTTGGCCAAAATTTGTCCTCTGCCCAATGCTGTGCTATGTGTTGTGTACTGTTGGTGGTTGCCCTCTCCTGCTAGAGATGATTGTGTTTCAGTGGTGCACTGTGTATATACTTCACAATAGGTTGTAAAGGGCTTTGGGATCCTTCAGGATGAAAGGTTCTGAAAACATGGACAATTGTTTATTTATTAGTGATATTCTGGGCTAGCTGAGATCTTCTAAACAGTATAGCTACCAAATGCCAGTCAAGGAATAGCTACTCATGTCCCAGCTCTGGGAACACTGCTAAATGGCAAAGAACTATGTTGCAGCCCAAGCCTGAACATCTACACTGCAATTAAACAGCCCCTTAGCCTGAGCCCTCAAGCCCGAATCAACTGGCACAGGCCCGCCACCAGTGTCTAATTGCAGAGTGCAGCTGTTAGACACGGGGAATTTGTGGATGGCATCTTCCACACACACCCACTGCCTCTTGGATTTCACGTCTGCAGAGGATGTGAGTTACCCTTACAAAGCAACACCGGAGAATAAAGAGGCACAAGGAACCGCTTTGCTCCCCACTCCTGACCATCCAAATACTGATATCACAATTCATAGTACTAGGGGAGAGCAGCAACAGTGGACAGACAGGAATGGGGAATAATCAGAGGCAAAGCCCTGTCCCTCCATCCAGCAGACCTCAGCTGTCACAGAGGAGGAAGAAATCTGCTAATGGTGTAGTAATTTCACAGTTCCCAGCACCCCCCTCTACTGCCCTCTTCAGTCTGCTTCTGAGGTGGCGCAGCTATGCACCATGCCTTGCTCATGGTAGATTGAAAATTTACAATCTAGTCTCTTAATAATTTCCAACATTAGCCTGCTATCTTTTCATAGCTAGATACTAGCCATCTAACTATTGTCCTTGTTCTAAAGAGCAGGCGTGATACAGTGTTTATCGATGGCATTGAGTTTGTATTTTTGTTTTGCTTTGGAGGAGGATCTGAACAGAAGGTCAAACAGGCATGGCCATTTTGTATTTATAAATAACCTGCACCTTTGAAGTAACACGCTGTAAATGCTTCTTAGGGAATGTTGATTCAGAAACAATGTCCAAGTCAGTATCTAGTGATGGTTTATCCTTAACCCATTGCTGTTCAAATCTCCCACTCCTACGTGATAGAACAGCCTTACCATTTGAATGTCAAAGAGCACTGTTTAATTCTTTTACTCACCATAGAAGCTTCAAAAGAAAAATCTTTCCCTGATGGTTTAGTCACTTTCCATTTGCCAATTAAAGATTTTTCTTTTCCCTTTGGCTTATGATTAAGGCCCTACCAAATTCATACCCGTGCAAATTGCATCACAGACCGTTAAATCTGGTGTCCCACATGAAATCTGGTCTTTTCTGTACTTTTACTCTATACTATAAGGTAAACGTATACAAAAGTACGCCCTTACTTCTGTGCTGCTGATGACGGCAGTGCTGCCTTCAGAGCTGGGCACCCGGCCAGCTGTTGCACTTCTCCAGCCACCCAGCTCTGAAAACAGCGCAGAGGGAAGGGTGGCAATATCGTGATCCCCCACACACAATCGTTTGCGAACCCCTTGTCGGTCAGAACCCCCAGTTAGAGAAACACTGAGTCTTAAGGGCTTTACATGATTATATTTTGTTACAACACTGTGAAATTTAAGATTTAAATATCTGAAACCGTGAAATTCAAAAAATGTTAAATGCTATGACCATGAAATTTAGGAAAATGGACTGTGAATTTGGTAGGGCCCTACATCTGACGAAAAACAAGCCTTGTTTTTGTACCAGTGCTACTGATGATGTCAAAAAAGCCTAAGCAGTCAATTTTGGCAGTTAGCTTACTTGTACTCCCTTGGAAGGATGGATGGATTGTCTCTGGAGCAGCAAAGTATAAAATATTTTAGGCCCTACATAAATAGTTGATTTTTTTTTTTAAATTTCTAAGGAAGAATTGGGGTGATTTTATTTTTTTCAGACACTGTAAGAATCTTTATGGATAAATTTACCATCAGAACTTGGAGGATTTTAAGATTTGCCATGTATTCAGCAACCTGGTAGCAGCCCTTTAGCATGCATGATCAATAACATACTAGCCCAAATGTAAACTAATAAATAAATAATAAACACATAGGGTTTTGGTAGTGAGTAATATTGTTGTATGTTAACATTAATCAAGATCCCTAGAATAAGAAATGTGATAATATAATCTCTTAGCCATTTGTAATCTTTTCATTTATATTTTATAAATTTGGGGTCGGAAGGAGTTATTATGATTTATATGAAGTGATAATGAGTAAAGTAGAGTTACATAGCAGTAGGGAACTGTTTGAATCCCTTTACCTGTTCATTCCCAGACTGTTTAACATTTGTGATTGTATAAACATGTAGAATTTCTGTGAAGAAAATGTCCTAATTTGGGGATGTACTCACTGCACTTCGCTGAAACACATTTTCATCCTTAACTCCTTTTTGTCAGTTTTTGTTTTTAACAATACCTCAGTCACCACTTCATTTCAGTTATTCTGCTGGTGATTTTTCATTGACTAATGAAGAACTTAATGGCAAAGTTGGTCAATCTCTGTTTGTCAATCACAGACCCTACTACAAGAAGGAATGCAAAAACTGGGCCCACAGCTCGCAACAGGTACGCTAGTCAATGGACTCTCAACAGACCCCATCCCACTATATCAGCCCACACCCTCACCACAGATTGGAGGCTGCCAACACCCAGAGCTGCAGGATCAGTAGACAAGGAAAGTGACAGCTACAGTGTCAGCCCCTCACAGGATACAGGTATAATGTTATTTGCAGAATTCCCCTCTGAAGACAGGACTAGCATAACTGGAGTAGTATTCACTGCATGAGATTTACCATGTTCGCTGCTGGTATTAAGAGTTTTCTTTTCTTTTTAAAGCATTTTAAAAACGTTCCTTCTAACTGCAACTGCTACTGGGTTATACTACCATTTATGCTAACAGGCATTGTGTATGTGACTTCCTATGCCGAAAATGTACTCCAAAATCTTTTTGATGGTTCTGTGGGTAATTTTTCTGGTCACTGAAACGATGTACTTCCTGAGTTCTAAGGGAGTGGTATGAGAATTTGCTTCATGAAATGGCACCAGCCAGGAAGTGGCAGTATTAGCGCTGGGAAAATGGAGTCAAAACTGGAATGGTTTTAAGGTTTGAGCTACTATAAGGTAAGTCGTTTCCAGTGGTGTAATTTGCTCATAGGGGGAATGCCCAGCTTTCAGGACCAATCCAGTACTCAATAACATCAATGGGCGTTGGACAAAGCCCTTATTTTCTTTGGGAGCAACTATATCTATAAGTAATGAGAAGGAGGAACCTGAAGATGCAATTCTTCACTCAATCTTAATACTAGCCTTGTTGTGTCCCAGTTAAAATGCAGTTGTGAGATTGAAAAGTGAAGCTGATTTTCTTTTTCCTCTATACTGAACAAGAGATGAAGAAATGTACAGCCTTAAATGAGTTACATCATGTGATCAGGGAAACACTCACACAGCAGCTCCAAAGATAGGTTAAAAAACAAAAAAACAAGGAAAATGTTTGTTTTGAGGCATATCACTGACAGAGGAGGTGACTCCCTGCCTAGCTCAAGGCTGGCTAGAAGCAACTGCTTGTAATCCCTTGGAGTTTAGACAGGGATGAAAGTAGTTTAACAGACTTACCGGTACGCAGGGTGGCCAGGGTCCTCAGCAATGCGTGGGGTGGCTCTGGGCCCCCAGAAGGGGCAGGGCCTCATGTGGAAGGGGCGCGCCTGGGGCCAGACTCCCCCAGCCAGCTCTTCAGCACTGCCCAGCCCGTGCTGCACGAGGCTTTGGTGGTGATTTAAAGAGCCCAGGGCTCCGCCCGCTGGCATGGTAGCAGTAGCAGCAGTGGTGGCCGGAAGCCCCAGGCCCTTTAAATCACCGCAGGAGCCCCGGGGTAGCCACAGCGGTGGCCGGGAGCCCCAGGCCTTTTAAATCATCGGGCCCCGGGGCAGCTGCCCCTTTTGCCCCCCACCATCAGGGGCCCTGCTGGTCTGGTCGGCTGTGTACTGGCGACCACCTTCTTACTGGTACGCCATACCATACCGTACCAGCTTACTTTCATCTCTGGGTTTAGAGTGGCTACACAGGAAAGTCTCAAAACAGTCAGGCCCCAGAAGAGAAAACCATCCAAAGCAGTATACACAAACAGCTTTTCACTAAATAGAAATATGAGGGTTTTTTAAAAAAAAATCCAGTTATTCTCTGAGTAAGAAAAAGCAGACATCAGCCTTGCCTTGATCTAAAAATGTTTGGCGCAAGATTTTCAAAAATATATTCCTAAAGATAGTTCCTTAAATCCATATTTAGGGACCTAAATATGCAGCTTGATTTTCAGAAGTGCGAGCACTACATATCGTCCATTGACTTCCACTGGGCTACTCAGAGTAGTAAGCACTGTGCCCAGTAATATTTGTAGGATTAAGCTGTTAGCTTTTAAGAATGGACAACTTCCTTTTAAATATCTTTTAAAATCTACCCTCTGTTTACATATGCTATCCAACATTAATATCAGGAACTTCCTATGGGCTGTGCTTTTGTCATTGTAAGGTACATCGTTAAATCAAATTATGTGAAATTTACATGACTATGTGGATAGATACATAAAAATAAAAAGACTTGTAAGACGTATTCAATTAAGAATCAAGGTACATTTACTTTGCTATAAAAAGATTTATGCATATCTAAGTCAGTGGAATATTTTTTTTATTCTTCAAAGGGAAGGTTGGGCCCTAATAACGTACAAATTAAATCTAAAAAAGTGCAGTGGTGGGCTGCCCTAATGGCTCATGGATATTGCTGTGCGAAGCTGCATGGAAATCCAGGTGCCTCTCTCTTGGGCTGTCAGGAAGTAGAAGAGTTGAGGAAGGCAGGGTGTCCATCTTGGTTAAAGAGAGAGTGCTTCATGTTGCCCATCAGACATGCCTCCAGTTTCATCCAGACTTCTTTATCTAGAAGGATGGTGAAAACCTTATTATGGGCATGCTAGATTGCGGGCATGATCCTGGATTTGCTATGCCCCAACCTGTAAACCATCTCCAGGGGCACCCCTTTAGTGTGCCAGACCCCCCCAAGGAGTCACATTCTTCCATAAGTTAGGCCACATGGGCTCAGTGCCAGAGGCACTCCCAGGTTCCAGAACACCTGTTCCTCACTGTGAGCTTTTCTCAGTGAGTCCAACTGAAGCAGACTGCTGTTCAGAGATTTTTACCCCTTTGGGAGGTTGATGCACTTCAACAAATATCTGGTGTGACTTTATGTAGCCTTTTCAAAACAGGATTTATTAATCAACTAGAATACAGCAATGGGAAGTCCTTAGATTAGCACAGAGAAGCAAAGATAAAGAGAGAGTTCAGACTGGCCACTGCTAGGGCTGCATCCAGCCAAGCTATTCTAGAATTCACCTTGGCCCTGTCTCTTTGTCCTTCAGTCTCCCGTGAGAGCTGCTGTGTTTCTGTGTTACCAGTTCTTATCACAGACATCTGACACCTCTTGCCTTTGTTCTCAGGACACTGCCTGTCTGTGTTCACATGTTCAGCTGCCTCTGCAGTTAAGTGTTAACCTTTGGTCATAAGAGTTTCCATTGTCTCTTCCAGGACCTCCATTGCTAATTATTCTGGTCTCCAGCCAGGCAGCTGTGTGAGTCAAACACCTCGTGTGTCCTGCTCTGCCCCAGAGCAACATTTTAACCCTTTGTCACTCATTGGGTAGCAATACTGAGGTGATAGGTACAGAGTCATATGGATAGTTCATAAAAATGTTACAAAAAATTCTCACATGCGTCACAAGCATATTGTCACATATCCCAGCACAGCAAGATTCTTCTCACCCAGGGTCATTTTATTTGACGGACAAGTAAAATATCATTAGGTTTTCTCATCATCATCCAATCATCATGGAAAAGGACATGCAAGTGGGTTCACTGCATGGGCTTGTAAACTTTAACAATGATTTTACAAGCCTGCTTCATAACCTAACAAAAGTTGTTAATTACTAGATACCTTCCAACTCTATCCCTGCCCTTTAAGATGTGCAGGGTTTTATATTAGAATTAAAATAGATTTTTAAAATCAAAAGTAAACTTGGGTCATGGAAGGGGTACACAACACAGGGATGACAAAACAGTATATATGCTGTGCTTTTGATTTCTAGGAAAGGAATGGGGTCAGAGTGATAAATCTATTGTTATTTTAAAAGATGAAACAATTGTGTATTGAGTTGTACAACCAAACATAGCTGTGCTACATGTCTAAAATGATGTCTTCACTAGAAACACCGCAGCAGCACAGCTGCAGTGCTTCAATGTAGACACATACTATAGCAACAGGATGGGTTTTCCCATCACTCTAGTTAATCCACCTCCTTGAGAGGCTGTCAGTGGAAGAATTCTTCCATCAACCTACTGCTGTCTACTCTGAGGATTAGGTCAGCTTAACTCCATTGCACAGGGGTGTGGATTTTTCATACCCCTGAGACACGTAGCTGGATCGACCTAACTTTTTAATGTAGGGCTGGCCTAAGAATCAATAAATGAAATGAACGAAGGGTCTACCAATTTTGATCTGCTTTCAAGCTCTGGTCTCAGATTTGCAAAGTAAGGCAGCTTGGGACATATGAGGGCAGAGTTTAGCATTTCATGAATTGTCCCAGATTTATGGGCCAGTAGCTTTAAACTCAGTGGAGACATGTCCAAAAGTGCTTTAATCATTCAAGGTAAGCTTGAAGGTCCTAATCAAATTAAGTCATATCAAAAATACTTATGAATTAAAATAATGCATTTACATCTTTATAATTGACAGGTGTATTGCTCTTCTTATGGAATAAAAACTGATACCAAGACTCTAGTATATGATATAAAAAATAAAGACTTGCAATTAACAAACTGTTGCATCTAGTTACTGTAGTAGTCTCATGTTATGAACTAGTTGTTGTTGCAGCTACTATTATTATTATTATTATTAATTTATTGAGTATCAGTAATGTGCATGGAACTGTACAAAACCTGGAAGAAGACATGGTTCCTGTTCAAGGACCTTGTGAAACTTCTCTTCTCTCCTGATACATCACAGCTGAAAAGTATAGCATTCCAGGGACTTTTCCATTTAATTAAATAGAAAGCTCTCATCTGCTTCACTTTTCAGGGTTTGGCATTGTACTTGCAGTATGCTTTACCATACACAAGTGATTAAGTAAATCTTCAAGAATAATGATGTTTGTTCAAGGGAAGTTGATGTCTCCGGGAATTGGTAATGGGAAAAGAGACACTTCTTTATTACAAAGGACTTGATCCTGTGCCCATTAAAGTCAATGGTGAAGTTACCAGTGACTTCACTAGTGATGAATCAGGCACTAGAATACAAGCACACTGGTAGTGACCAAAAGCTGTTACCTTCTGATGCAGCCATTTGCTCTATGTGAGATGAGTTGGTGGTTTCAGTCCAGTTCCCAGAAAACAGATGTCTGTCTCAGAATCATTGCCATTCTATTGTACCTTTGTTAGCATTCTCAACAGAAGGGCCAAGGCGTGAATGAATATAGAAAGAGAGCTATCCTTTCACCATTCGAGGTGAGCTCTCTGAATCATGTCTGAGGCACATTAACAGGATACTGTATTGGAACTGTCCTTGGCAGTGCTGTGTCTGTTTTGTGGATAAACAGTGGCCTTCTGTTTTTCTTTTGACACGTAAAGCACTAAACTTACTTTTCAAAAGAGAAAGGTGCGGGGGCGGGGGGAAGAGTAATCACATTTTTCTTACTGAATAAACATTTTTTTCTGCTTCCAAGCAAACAAGTCAATTCTGATTCATATGCTGCTGGTAAGGCAATGAGACCTCATTTTAAGTGTGAAAGATCAACATTCATGATGAAGTAGATTTCATCCAAGTCATAGTCAGGAAAACTACACTCTAGTAAAAACCCTTTAATATTAATGATTTAGGTTCTGAAACGACCACACTGTTTTTTAATCTTTTTTGGATGTTTAGATCGAGCAAGAAGCAGCATGGTCTCCACAGAAAGTGCCTCCTCTACGTACGAAGAGCTAGCGAGAGCATATGAACATGCTAAGATGGAAGAGCAGCTGAGACATGCCAAGTTCACAATTACAGAATGCTTTATATCAGACACATCATCGGAGCAGCTAACGGCAGGGACTAATGAGTACACAGACAGTCTGACCTCAAGCACACCATCAGAATCGGGGATCTGCAGATTTACTGCTTCACCCCCCAAACCTCAGGACGGAGGGCGTGTGATGAACATGGCAGTTCCAAAGGCACATCGGCCAGGTAAGAGCACTGAGCTAACTTTTTGGTACTTTGGGTGAGTATTTCACTGCATGCATAACATGATAGATGGAACAAGATATATCAGAATGAAGGAAGAAAGTGTTCATCTTTAAGGTAAGTATTCACAGAGTAAAGAATCACTTTTTATCATAACTGATGTTATATTCAGTGTAAGTTTATCCTCCTGTATACAGACAAATTAAAAACAATGGCATAGTAATACCCTTTCACTGATCTCAAAGGAATGCCAAAAATGTCATTGAAATTGGTTGCAGATAGGTATAATACCTTTCAAGGACGTCATTGAGGTGTTATAATTCCGTAAGCACAGACATCAAGGGGAGAGTACAACTATTTGAAACTGGAAAAAAACAAAAATGTTAAAAATATCAAGGGAACAGGCTACCTCGGGGGACTGACAACATAAGTGCTGGAACTAGGGGTGCTGCTGCACCCCCGGGCTTGAAGCGGTTTCCAACATATACAGGGTTTACAGTTTGGTTCAATGGCTCTCAGCACCCCCACTGTACCAATTGTTCCAGCCCCCCTGACTGACAATGGGATATGGAGCCGTCCACTGGTAGGTCACTAACTTAAGTCCAACCCAAATTGTTAGTGACTAATAATGCCTGATGGGTGCCTATTGATTTTAGTCCAGCTCCTGGAAGGCAACAAAATCTTTAGTGACACCCTAATAATATGTATTTATTTATACAATGCATAGGTATGTGTGGTGCTCTGCAGTCAAATATGTCACAATCCCTTCGCTGAAGAGTTTACAGTCTAGGTTAGACAATGCATGACATGACACAGGGAGAGATGATGTAAGTGAAGAAGGATTTACACAGTAAAACATTATGAGGTTATTTATTTTATTTGTAATTTCATTTTTAGTAAGCTTGTTCATTAGGCTGGGTTGGTGTCAGAGCTCCCTATACATTTAGAAAGCAACTCATACATTGTGGGTGCTATCCTAACACAAATAATAAATACTACTAATTGAACAAAGGGGATTTGGGGGAAGAGAGGAAACAAGCAAAACAAATAGTGTTGAACAGGTTGGTCCAGGAGCAGGAAGTAGCATGGAGGGAAGCCAGGAGGGGCTTGTGGGAAAAGTATACAAGAAGAATTTGAAAGGACTCAGAAAAAGAAGAAATGAAGTTGTAATAATATAGGAAGGGAATTACCAAGCTATTCAAAAGGATGAAGGAGGGATGGGTAGAGGAAATACTTTAGTGGAGAAAATGACTGATTTCCACCTGGTTACACACTGGTAACACAGACCCCAAGAGTGGTGATCACTTGGGATATGTGAATCTACAGAAAACAAGAATTAAAGGTAATTATTTTTTCTTACTTTGCTTAGGGGAAATATCCACATTTCACAGTTGAAGGAAAATTACAATCTGCCCCTTCCAGTCAGTCAACAGACGTTCTATAAATTCCTCAGGCAAATAGAAGAGTAAACTCCTTTCATTTTTCCAAATAAATTATTTATGCTTATTTAATATTTTTAAATGTTCTAATGTATTCTAAATAATGTACATGCTCCCTGAGGGCAGCCAGTGCTAAAATTCAGTCCCCACGCTTGAGTTGGAAAGCTTCATGGTTTAAGATCTCAGCAGTTCCCCTCCAGTGAATTAAAGATTTGTAGTCAGCCCTGAGGCCATCAGCTAAATTGATTTGAATTCACACCCATTTTCTTGCTAAATTTTAACTTCCTTTTGCATTAAGGAGAGGCAATCTATCATGTGACATGGTAATTAGATTTAATAACTTGGAATAGTGATGCAAGTTCTAGTGGCCCATGATTGTGGCTAAGGCTATATTTTAGTCACGGGTGTTTTTAGTAAAAGTCATGGACAGGTCACAGGCAGTAAACAAAAATTCACAGCTCGTGACCTGTCCATGACTTGTACTATGTACCCCTGACTAAATCTTGGGTGCTCTGTGGTGGGGGGTGGCCCGGGGGCACCGGCACATGGCCTAGGACCCCCACTGGTGCTGGGAGGTGTGAGGGGGGCTCAGCAGCCCAAGACCCCCGCTGGTGCTGAGTGGGGGTGGCCCAGGGGCTGCCCAAGCAGCTCGGGTGACCCCGGGGCCAAACACACCGGCCACTGCAGAAGTCATAGAACGTCCTGGAAAATCACGGAATCCGTGACTTCCGTGACAGACTCTGAGCCTTAATTATGGCTCATTGATAATAAATGTTTCTTAACATGAGCTTTCAATGATACTTTATAACTAAAAAGACTTAAGACAACATATGGAATTATAAGGAAGTTGATTCTTGAATGCTAGAAAATAGATTAAAATTCCCAGTGTCCACACTGTTGATGGGTGACTCAAGGGGCAATATTTTCAATCATTTAATTTTTTAGAAATCATGAGGAAGTTAATAATAATTGAAATATAATTACTTAAAGATATCATTGTGCATCTGGTAGCATGATGAAGAAATAAAAATGTTAAAATGTTTAGATTTGCTTGATGGCAACATTTGAAGGTGCATACCTTGACAATGCTCTTTGATTCTGGTTTTCTCATTTAATGTCATTCTTTTTCAAGATCACATCTACCTGTCTGTTTCCATGGTATTTTTCTTTTCCTCTGTCTCTTGTATTACATCATTTTCTGTAACCTATGCCTCCTTCTTCCTAATTTCTGATCTCACCTTTCAGTCAAACTTCTGTAGCCCTCCTGCTGCCAATTTATGGTTGTAGGGATCTGCATAAATAATAGCTATTGTTCAAAAATAATCCCAAGAGAGTTTTGGATTACAAATAGAATGTATTTGGAATTTACAAGACATTCCACACCAGATTATAACAACTGGATATTTTTAAAGACTGGAAATATTGAGGCTAAACCGCCTGATGGTAAGAGCTCCTCAGAGCAAGGTAATGGATAGAGATAGGTGCATAAAATAACGTGCTGTATAGCACCAATATTAGCCAAAGTCAGTGAGTCAAAGATTTTGGGATGTTTTGGGCTGACATTCAAACCACTCAGGTACTTAGCTAACCATTCCTCAGTCTGTTGCTCTCATTAATATAGACAAAACTTTGAAACCTTAGGGCTCAATCCTGCAAACTGCTGAATGCTCCTGTGTGGGAACATAGAACCTCACAGTAGTGCTCAGCACCTGGCAGGATTAAGCCCTTTAGTCACAGTGGCTGACTCATCCAACAAGTAGCATTTGAGCCATTAGGTTGAGCCACTGAAGATGGCTAGTGGTGAGCAGTGGAGAGTTTGGGCGCCCATTTGAAAGAAGAGTGGGAGAAAGGCAGGGTAGCCTATTTTCAGTTTTAATGAGGTCTTTATTCAGGGATCTGAATAATAGGATCATCCCTTATTCCCCTCCAGCTCAGCTTCATTCAGAAAGTGTCATCTCAATCCAAATATTTGAATATTTACTTATCCCTATAAATGACAGCTGCAAATAACCATGCCAGATTGGCATTTTACATTGGAATTCAATTTGGATGGCTCATCACACATCTAGGCAGGCTTAAAATGTGATCTTTTACAGCACTACTGCTGGGAATTAGGACTACCTTTCCAGAACCTCTACACTTTAAATGTAACTCTAATTGTGTAATTAGTAATATGTGATAGAAGACCTCTACTTATTCCAATCCACTGTAAACCTTTCAGTCCTTTGGGATGAAATTAAAGACTGTGACCTTTTTTCCTCTCCCAGTCAACTGTGTTTCTGATCTCCAGTTTTCTGATGCTCATGCTTACTTGCAAGTGGCAGGCATATTTAGAATTGGCTTCTAGTTTACCTGGATTTCTGCTCCTATGTTAAGTCTACACAATGAAGAGAGTCAGGTACATGAAACTATAAAATCATGAATTTAACATTTAGTCAATTACACTGCAATAAGAGTCATTTAAAAGAAAAAGAAAATGATAGGACCTAATAAAACAAACTGACAAAGCTGAAAACAAGAATAGTTTTATACTAAATTAGAGACATGCAGCATCACTGGAAAATCATTTAAATATTCAGCTAAATTATTCTTAAACAATGCAGACTGTTAAGCATATTCTGCTACAATATGTCTCACTCTCCATCACATCACAAGCATTCTATCATTTTCACTGATATCAGTTGAACATATTCCACAAAGCATATTTATAAGGTACCATTGGAGGGGTTGCATTACTAAATATTCCAGTAGTTGTGCTTTTCTAAATATATTTTTTTTAGAAATCACAGCTGCAGGAGATGGAACAGAGAACTAAAATGGTTTATGAATTCTCACTTTCAGAGTTCTAAAGGCGGAATTCTAAAAGCATTTTGCTAATCTCTCCAAACCCACATACAGTTTTTTGGAGAGACCAGATTATTTACTGCTTTTGCTTTTATGTCAACATTAACACAGTGTTTTTTCTTTTACCTCTTAATAATGGTCAATTGGACATTTTAGATCATTGATTAAAATAAAATTGCTGCAATATACCTCCTTCTCCCTACGTTTCAAAATGCAGGAGCATGTTTTCTGATCTACCTCCTGGATGGGTCAAGAGTGGTATTAATAGAATCTTCTTGTTAATCATTGCATCATGATACCTTGACCTTTTACAATTCTGCAGGCACAGAGCAGCCTACAGATTTTGCAAACCTTGCTGACTCAATGTACAAAATCTAACTGAGTCTCTGAGTCTAGGTCATCGTGTATTGGTGATGGTCATACTGCACAGTATGCCACTGTGATGGCATCATGTGCTAGAATGAAGGTTAAAAGAACAAGGGGATATGAGAGACAGTATGATAGTATTTTAAACTTTGTGTGCAAAATGGGCCCTTCATAACAAGGAGGCCTGTCATGTTTTGGGGTGCAACCCAAACCAGTGAGAGGTTGTGTCACTGCTTTTCCTGTAACCCTGAGTTTCTTAAAATGTTCTGCTGCTGTAGTTCCCTGTCTGGACGCTCCCAGCCAACATACAAGTATGTCTGTGTGTTAAGCAGCCCTGGTTCAACAAGTCGGACTCCAGCAGCCTGTTCGTTACACCTCAGCCACACTCTTGTCTCCACCAACCTTAGTTACTATTACCCAAGTGGACCCCAACACACCCCCAGTCAAGAATTTCCCCCAAACCACCTTCACTGAAGTCTCAACCCTCTCCTGGAACACTCAGAGAATTAATAAGGCTTTTTGTTTCTTCAAAGAGACAAAGGCATGGTTTATTACTTTAACTGGAGTTAGCAAACACTTCAGTTCAAACACAGCTGAGCTGAGCAGTTTCACTGGGTTGGTTTAGATTAAAAGCAAAACAAGTTTATTAACAAAAAGAGACTCGTTTTAAGTGAGTTCAAGTACAAGGGATAAAGGCAAAATGGTTACAAGCAAATAAAAATAAAATATGCTTTCTAGTGGCTAAGACCTAACTTGACAAGTTACAGCGTTGGTAGATTTCTCACCTATCTTTTTTCCTTCCACCCATGGCTGAGTTTCTCTCAGTCAGGACCTTTCACAGAAGTACAAGTTGATCATTCCCCTTGTTTCCCTAGGTGAAAGGTCTTTGCCTAATATAGGTTTCTCACCTATATTCAGTTCCCAGAGACTCCAGCCCCCATCTTTCTCAGCTTGCATGAGCTCTGGCCTTTTGTATCTGTCCAGGGATGGAGAACAAGATGGCTTAGTCTCTCACCTTATATCTTCCCAAACTCACTGTTTTGTCCCCAGACTCAGGATGACCTCATACTGTTCTTCCCTTCCTGTGGACTTCCAATGGGGCTATCTTTGTTTTTGATCATGCCTTGCTTAATTTCATTGGAGACAGGTAGATAGCTGCCTTATCTCCTGTCTGGAAGAAACCTGTTCCTCCCTTTGTTTGATCACAGACTTTAAAGCATAATATCAGTGAGTATTCATAATTCCTCATCTAGTGCTAATACATAATTTTTACCATGATATTAATCACCAGTGTATCATTAGCTTTCATAAAAGACCTTACATGATGCACTTTTATAATGCAGTAATATTGTGTCTGATCAGTTGATCAATTGCTTATCATCTGAGGTTCAGACTCCTGCAAGAGGCAGTCTCCCGCACTCGCTAGGTTGATGGCTTTATCTTTTATGTAAATGTGCCTTCATTGTCTCTACCTGACAACAAGCAAATACATGTTCCATTGTCTAGAGCAGACTGGGCTTATGCACTGCTTGCCAAACACATTTTAAGAACATAATTCTAGCATGAATCCATAACTCTTTGTACACATCTCATAAATACATCATTCAAGAATATTAATGATCAGTGAGTTATTAGTATTAGTGAGTATTATGTATTATATTACATGCTACCTGTTTGGGTACACGTCATGACAACAGGGTATTAGGTGTGGTTAGATGTCAGGCCTGACAAAAGTTGCTGACACAAAGTAGCGAACCACCAATGGCCACTGTGTCACAGACCCCCAATGCCCATCATCTTCGTAGTGCTAATAACATGTAATCTGTGAAAAATGAGGCCAAGATATTGTTAGCATTGAACTTAATATCATCCTCAACTTCAAAGCTCCTGGAAGTCTGGGAGTTCACCTAACTTCAAGAGAACAATGGATAAATCAAATGAAAGCAATTGGAAATTGAAAATATAGAGATTTTTTACCTCTTGGTCAACAATGTCAGACTAGCTCAGGCTAGTAGGTGCCTCAATCAATTAACATTTCGTGGTGATCCAGTCATCTAGGTGAGAAGAGCTGATGGGCTTAGGGCGGTTCTTAATGGACAGGTGTCCACATCACAGATTGCACCCCTATTGCCACTATCTGGCAGTCTCGACTGTGATTGAACCAGTTATGGAGACTGAACTATCATTTCAGCACAAGCCCTAGTCCTTTGGGTCAGGACTGAGGCACATTAGCACATCAGTGTTAGGCAATTTCCACTGCTAATGCCTGTGGTCTACCTGGGAAACTGATACATGCGTTAGTACCTGCTTTGAAAAAATTGGTGTGGGAAGTTGAAGCTAAACAAATTCAGACTGGAAGTAAGGCATACATTTTTAGTTAACCACTGAAGCAATTTACCAAGGGCTATGGTGACTTCTGCCTCACCGTCAATTTTTAAATCAAGATCGGATGTTTTTCTAAAACATATGCTCTAGGAATTATTTTGGAGAAGTTCTGTGGCCTGGATGTGCTATACAGGAGGTCAGACTAGATGATCACAAGGGTCCCTTCTGGCCTTGGAATCTATTAATTTGAAATAGACATGCTCCGTTCTTGCCTTTCACTGCCCTCTCAATGGTTTTTTTAAATGGAAGATAAGAAAAGATAATTGTAATAGTTTGTGAGGGGGGTGTTTACCTCACACAAGGCCTGAGCAGGTAAAAAGGGCCAATTACCCTGTGACAGGCTGCACCTGGAGGAGAATCAGGGCTGATTGGGCCTAATGGCTGATGAAGCCCAGCTTGGGGAGGAGCTGAGCTGGGTTTACAAAGAGAAGAAGTTGGTGGTAACAGGGGACTGTAGGGAGGAACTCTACTGTCACACCCTAGAGAGGAGGAGAGTTGGCAAGAGACAAGGAGGAGTCCTAGGGGGGAATAAACTCTGGGATCCTGCCTGAGAAAACAGACTTTGGCAAGAGCCCAAGAGAGGGCGAAGTAGCTGCAGTGAATGGCGGAGGTTCCAGTGGTAACTCAGGCATGGGCCAGAAGACAGAGAAAGGAAAGAGCCCAGAGAAAAAGTGGCAGGGTTTAGGATTGCTTAGACCATGATTGCTAGACATAGGGTCACTAGGCTGGAACCCAGAGCAGAGGGCAGGCCTGGGTTCCCCTACCAGCCCCTGGGGAATTGGCGTAGTCTGGCCAGTGGAACAGAAGACTGCCTGAGACAGATCATCCAGTGGGACTTTGATACCCTGGAAGGGGAAAACAATAGTGACCTGGCTGGAGGCCAAGCCATGAAAAGGGAGCAGTTGATTTCAGAGAGGGGGGGAGCAAGAACTGAAGGAGGGGGCATCAAACTGTTTGAGAGCTAATCGCCAGGTGCAGCCACAGGGAGGCATCACAGCAGTGAGTAGCAAACCCCGTGACATAGTTGAAGTTTTCTCATAATGTTGCTATTTTCTGCTTTGAAAATATTAACACAAAATTGAGTTATCACAACAATTATTCTAACTTCAATAAACATAGCAGTCATGGAGTTTATTAAAAATACATTTCTGTTATTATCATTTTAAATCTTGTAATGGCCTCATCAACCGAAGTCATAATAAAATGAAATAGATTTAGTGTCACTCGCTGTGGGAGGAATTATGGCTCTGTCCACTCCCCACCCCTCCTTGGTGACTTGCTCCTTGAGGATTATGTCAGGCATAAAGCCCTAGCAGTCCCCACAGCACCCAGAGTGAAGGCTGTCTGAGGGATGGAATCCTGGCTGTCCTCTATCCTTTGTGTGGCCATGTGAAGAACTACTCACAATATAGTGTGCATGTTATCCAGATCCTCTGATTTAAATATGCTTACATTGTCCAAGAATTCTCTTATATGCCCTTTATCAATAACAACTTGTATAAGGTCTTTAGTTTCTAATCTATTCAATGCTAGGCATGCCTACCAGAAGACTGAGGTCTGGTCTACTGTGGCATAACGATGTTAGTTAGGGATATGATTCTTTTGGAAATATAACTTTGCCAGTAAAAGCCCCAGTGAAGATGCAGTTATACTAGTATAACGGTATCTTATATCAGTATATCTTATTCCACTTACCAAACCACAATAAGCTATACCACTATAACTGCATCTACGCCAGTGGGTTTTGCCACATTAAGTATAGCAGCATAGTTTAAGCAGCAAAATTTCTAAGTGAGGACAAGCCCGTGAGATGCAGAATGCAGTCACTTCTATGAAATAATTGCTCATAAAGCCCCTCAAGCAGATGTTGAAGATTAGTTGCTGCATGTGGAATGCTGCTTTATGATCCCAAGAAGGAGGTGAAAGTTAAGAGAGTGGCCTGGGCACAAATCTTATTTTCCAGACTCGTACCGTATGGATAAAAATAAGCTACTCAGTGCAATGAGGGGGGGAAATGAAGTATGCAGTAATATAGTTCAAAGGGTTCATTCTTTCTTTTCAAACATTAGCCCTGCAACTCAGGCAAAAGAGATGTGAACTGGTATGTGATGAATTCAATGATGCTGAAGCTGGAGGTTCAGTTTTCTACCTGGCAAAGATTAGAGTGCAACATGGAGGGGAAATCTATTTTGAAACTCAATTTCTGCTGAAAAGTGGCTGGCAGCAGTACCTGAACCTGATATGAACTCAGCCATTGGAGATTTATTAATGACTGTGAGGCTTGACTCAAGAATAGCATTGACCTGAGAAAATGAATGTTTTATGTCCCCTTTTTTCTCTCTCTTGTATTTCTGCACTGGTTGAAACTAGAGGTGAGTCCAAGCCGCAAAGTCTGTTTCCAGAACTAAAACCGAATTTCCTTAAAGATTCAGGGTGTTTCAATCTGGAGTTTTGGTTCAAGTTCACATCTAAACTGAAACCTGTGTGCTGTCTGATAAATCGTGTAATTGCAGATTGTGTGATTTGAGATTACCCTTTATAACGACAAGTCTATAGAGTTGATTAAACTGGTTAGAATAGCATTGGGTTTCTTTCTGCTTTTTTGAACTCTATGTGAAAAATTTGCACTTATATGGTCACTCCATTTTTCATCAAAAATTGGGCCAAATTCTCCATTGCCTTATACCTGATAATCACTCACACTTGGGCAAAGTGAGAGAAAAGTATCGGTAAAATGCTACCAGCATTTTACACCCAATTTGCAGAAATGTGAATGACTGCATGAGGTGTAAGGCAATGGAGAATCAGGCCCATCCTTTCTATTTGGTGAAGGGACCTGGATTCCCTCTCCAGTTACCATCAACATTCAGTAGCTGCTAGAGATATCCTAGGGAGCATTACCCAGTTCTTTACAGTGCTTATTTAATATCCTTGGATTTGCAATACTAATTCTATGCTCTTCAACCTGCACAAATGTTGCAAGAGAACATTCAGCTGTCCCGGGATTCTGACTAAAAAGAGTGAAATGGATGATATAAGAACGTAAGAATGTCCATACTGTGTCAGATCAATGGTCAGTCTAGCCTAGTATCCTGTCTTCCAACAGTGACTGGTGCCAGATGCTTCATAGGGAATGAACAGAACAGGACAACTATCTAGTGATCCATCCCTTGTTGTCCAGTCCCAGCTTCAGGCAGTCAGAGGTTTAGGGACACCTGGAGCATGGGATTGTATCCCTGACCATTTTAGCCATCAGCCATTGATGGACATAGCCTCCATGAACTTATCTAATTCCTTTTTGAACTCAGTTCTCAGTGGTTTGAGCATTGGCCTGCTAAACCCAGGGTTGTGAGTTCAGTCCTTGAGGGGGCCAATTAGGGATCTGGGGTAAAAATCAGTACTCGGTCCTGCTAGCGAAGGCAGAGGGCTGGACTCGATGACTTTTTGAGGCCCCTTCCAGTTCTCCATATATATACTTTCGGCTTTCACAACATCCCCTGGCAGTAAGTTCCACAGGTTGACTGTGTGTTGCATGAAGAAGTACTTCCTTATGTTTATTTTAAACCTGCCGCCTATTAATTTCATTGGCTGACCACTGGTTCATGTGTTATGTGAAGGGATAAATAACACTTCCCTATTCACTTTCTCCACACCAGTCATGATTTTATAGACCTCTATCCTATCCCCCCTTAGTTTTCTCTTTTCTAAACTGAACAGTCCCCGTCTTTTTAATCTCTCTTCATAAGGAAGCTGATCCATGCCCCTAATCACTTTTGTTGCCCTTTTCTGTAACTTTTCCAGTTCTACTATATTCTTTTTGAGATGGGGTGACCAGATGGAGGGGGATGCTTTTTCAGTTGAATATTTGCATCATGTGGCTTAAAATGCAATAGAAAATATTTTCAGTCAAGGTTTTGTTTGCTGGTAGCAGTTCCAAGACTGATTCAGATAATCAACTTGACTCTATAAAAGAGTTAAATGGACCCGGGACCAGTGCTGAGAAAACTGGATGAGTAGGCTAATCAAAGCAGGCAAGAAAACAATGGAGCAGGTGGAATGTTTGTGCATAGATTTTTACTATGTTTTTTTAATCTTCACCAGCAAGTCTCCTAATATGTACTATGTGGCAGAACCCTTACACATCTCCTGATTCCGAAGTTACTCCCTTGGATCAACTTTGCAGGAATGGCATCTAACATCTTATTTTATTATGTTTTTCTCTGTGCTTGGGATAATTATTTATGTTTTATTGTGCTGTTGGTAAACTGGGAGCACCTCATCAAAATTCAGATCCATGCAGTCTGCATCTTGTCACAGGGGCAGCACATCAGTGAAGAAAAGAGAAATTTTCAACATCTTCTCTCAGCTTTTCTTTCTTGGGATATCAGGGGTTTAGCCATCTTTGAGCCTTGACAAGCTAATGTTCTGCAAACCACTTAATTCCGCATTTAATAGGGACCCATTACAGAGTTTAAATCACTGGCTTGTGTCATTTCCTTAATTGGTTTACAGAGTGAGGTTCATTTTTACAATTTGTATAACCTGACTGCTGCATTAATATTGAACTAGAACAGTATTAGATCAGTGACTCTACTGGTTTTGTATCAAACTGGAAACTATATTGAAGTGATTTTAATGCTTAAATCTTGCAGCTCTTTTGATCCAATCCTGTTTTCCAGCCAGCTTTAGTGTGAAAATTTCAGTTTAAACAGAGTGTGATAGACCTGAACATTATATTCAGTTCAATGGGTGTAAAAGAATTGGAGATTGCTTCTGCAGCTACTATATATGAATCAGTAAAGCTCATGTAAGGTAACTTTATCCCACCCTTTTGTTAGAAGAAAACAGAATGAGAGCCCAGTTCCTCACCGATTCCAATAACAGTGTCAAACAGCAGAACTGTGAACTGTTTTCATCTTGTTCTCAATTGATGCTTCATTTTTATTTTTCTCATTTGAAAGTTTATAATGGGTTTTTCATAAGTACTTATTCTAGACTGATTTGTTTACCGTGTAGTTTGTTTTCACTTTCTGTCAGGTTAAAAAATCCCATGTTTTTATATATAATGTGTATGTATAAAAGAACACAAATGTCCTTCATTAGCAACAACTTAAATGATTAAAAATGAAAGATTTATAAAATCTTTACTTTTCATTACTAATTCTGATGGTTTACTTTCTTTGTATTTCTCTCAGCTGAAAATAAAATTATACAGCCCAGTGTCTTTTATACCATGGAGGTAATGGATGCAACTCCATAGTGAAGACAGAGTTTTGCACTTAAAGCAGGGGTTTAATTTATAGTTTGTTTTCAGTCGATGCTCTGGCCCATTGCTGAAATGTTTAGATTGCAAACACTACTACAAGGGAATGTTCAAATCCAAATTAAAAATATTGTTTTTATTTTAATGAACATAATAGTTTGTGAAAACAATTCTATTAATCTGATATTTTTTAAAACCTTGGTTTTACAAAACCTTAATTTTGGACCTAAATTGACCTAAGAAGCACCGTTTTAATGTATAGTGAGTGAAACATTTCATCTTGCTGGTTTTGTGAGATGCTGTGTGATTTTTATATGCCATGTCAAGGCAGTCCCAGAGTAACCAGAAACAATTGTTTCCATAGAAACAGTAAAAGATCCAGCTGTGCCATAAGCTGCTGTGGTCAGTTACAGGTGTCCCTGTTACAACTAGCCCATACCTCAGGTTCTGTTTCTTTCCATTATGCCATGGGGCCTTATTACAATTTTAGATTTACAACAAATCTAAAATGTTGGCAGCTGGAAATGTTAGTTTGTGGTTACCTGCAAGAACATGATCATGCTCTTGTCAGACCATAATGTGCAAGCTAACAAGTGTCATTGTATGTGCAGGTAATCAATTTAACAGCATAGCCTTATCATAACTGCATTTTTTCTCAGTGTGAAGGCTTCTTTAGATGGTAATATTTAATATATACATATTTTTATGTTGTTCAACCTTTGATGTCAGCAGCTAGAAAGTTCTTAATTTAAGTAAGAAAATCTGGATTTCTGGCCCTAGTTGATAAATTAGCAAGCATTACACAATGCACCCTGTCAGCACCACTCAGATTACTTCCACTGGTGAGCATAAGGACACCCAGTTACAGTAACTGTGCTCTGAGCATCACTTCAGGGATGTTATATATCAGCAACAGTCTTTGATTCTGAGTTTTTGCTGCTTCCAAATCTTCCTACTATTGTTATTAGTAGAGATTGAAACTACAGCCTAACTTTGAGCTTCTTTTTGTAGGGTTTCTAAGGCCATGTCTACACTGACATAATCACATAGTGTAGACGCAGCCTACACTGAAGGAATGGGTTTTTCTGTTGGTGTAGGAACGCTACCTCCCCAAGCAATAGTAGCTAGGTTAATGAAAGCATTCTTCCATCAACTTAGCTGCATCTACATTAAGGGTTGGGGTGGCATAACTGTGTTCCTCAGGGGTGTGGATTTTTCACACCCCTGAGCAATGTGACTGTGTCAACTTGTATTTTGTATGTAGACAAGGTTTATGTCAGATTTAACCATGGATTTCAACAGCAGGGTCTGATCCAAAGCCTATTGAAATCAATAGAATGACTCTCATTGACCTCATCGGGCTTTGAATCAGGTTATATTTTCCAGTTGAATATCCTAAAATAACCCAGGAATATACTGTGAGGTGTACCAGGTTCTAGAAAGTGGCAACTCTATGAGACGGTGCATATTTAAAGAATTTTCATTCAGTTCATCCAGTCAGCAGCAAACTAGTGTTAAACACTAGTGTTACTAACCATGCATAACTGAGTGATGACTTTAGTATGTTTTCTCTATCTCCTCATGGCCTGGAGATCATTGTTTCTAAGTGCCCTTAAAAACATGAAACAGCTTGGCTGATGATGTTGATTTACCCAAAGAGGTCGTTTTTACAATCTTGTTGCTGCATTCATATTGAACTAGAAAAGCCTCAGATCTGCAGCTGTGCTGGTATTGTCAAAACCTGGACTCCCACCCACCAGCTGTGTGATCCAAAGGATTCTGTACTTCCATTATGGTATCTGGAGTTAATTCATTCTTAGTGCCAGCACCAGCAGTACAGTGGCAGCCCTTAAAGATGTACCAGTTTTGCCTGATACATACAACTAAAATTACTTCAACGATTTTGCAATGTTCCTTTGTACTTTCTACTGTAGCAAATACCTTGGATACTGAAGATGTTGTGCTAAGATTGTCTAAATACAAATGCTTAAGTATGAGGCAACTGACAAGTTTTTAAAGTCTAGTGCTGTAAGTCAGTCCCACTTCTGCTTGCAATAGTAAGAAGAAGAAAAGTACTTCTTTTACTGTTTTATTAGAGGCTTCAAACTAGAAATGTCTATGCCTCCTAGTATCCAATTAATAGGTGCACTGTTTAAGTATGTTTCATTGATTTAATACAAATGTATGTTCTCAGTTCAATTATAGTGGTCGTGGTTTTGTTTAAGACACTCATTGATTAAGAACCTGTTTTAGGAATTAGAAGGCTTAAGCCTAAGTATCTGAGTAAATTACATTCTTTTAAAATGTTCCATATTAGATGGAATTTTCATTTTTGATCACTGAGGGCCAGGTTCTCAGCAAGTGTAAATCAGTTTAGTCTCACTGAAATCAATATAGCTATGCCAGTTTACACAAACTGAGGTTCTGGCCACTAAACTATAGTATTACTCATCCCCCGGTGGATATTTAGATTATGATTATAAACAACGAGTAGCTGAACAATGATGAATGGAGTCAACAGCAGGTGGGTTTGTTTCATTGTGTGAAACTTAACTGCTAATTATTCAAAAAACTAGGGGGGAAAAGCTTTTGTGAACACGCAAACATCAGCAGCTTGCAAGAAGCAGTTAAGTATATAGGTCTGCGCAGATATATAGCTCTACAGAGATTTCATAAAAACAATTGCTTTCCCAAGTATAAAGTGCAACCATGAGGGGAGCTAAAGGAGTTTTAATATCCCAGTCTAGATATAGTAAATATTACAGGGAAGTTCTGGATATCTCCAAATGAGTGTCTCACTAGCGGAGTGTAGCATGGAGATTTTACTTCTTTTGCATTATGTGCTTACGGGCATAGGTCTGTGTTTTCATCTTCGGTTGGGGTTATTTTTTGTTTTTGTTTTTTTAGTGCCATCTGTGAACTATTAAAACCCCTATCTCCATCTTTGTGAGAAACTCTAAATATGGAATGGCATGGGCTCTAATGTCATGGTAGTTACCCATATGAAAAAGAGAAGCTGACAGTCACCTAACTGCAAGTTAGCAAACTACTAAAATGCATCAAAAATTGAGTATCCCTATTGGATCCCATTCAAAATTAACCCTTTAACTCATTTAAATATGCCAAAAGTTGAGCCTTTTGAGGTGTTTTCATAGGCATTTGAGCTCTAGTTGAAGGCATTCAAACCAAGCTGAGAACTAGTGAGTGCTTTCACAACTAGGTTCCTGGCCAATCAGAGAACGAGTTACACTTCCACTTCCTTTTTTCTCCCTGCTACATGGCTAGTCAATAATAGAGCCACTCCTTTTTTGACGAACACTTTCCAACTCAGGCTAGATCATAGTTCTATGATATCTCTATATTAGTGTGTCTAGGGATGTTAGCTACCTTGGGGTAGAAAAAGGAGTGAATAGGCTAGGCCCAGTCCTTCTGTAATAGGGGAGACAGGGGATACCTCAGGCAATAGTTTTTATAACTATGCACTCTCCTTCTTCCTGCACCTGAGCGTAACTCTTTGCTGGAGCACAGGCCAGCATTTGGTCTTTTCATGACTTTTTGAAAAGCAATACACCAAGTTAAACCTCAGGGGTGTTGTAGGTAAAACCTTAGTAAATAGATGTTAATAGGTCCCAGTCAATTTCAAAGAGAGCATACCGTACATCAATATTTAATGCACACAAAACACATTATTAATAGTATCAAACATTGTAAATGGTATTGGGAATACTATGAATGACTTTTAAACAAAAGCTATTACACAGTAAATCTATTGGTGTGCCTTACACAGGCTTTTCATAGACTCATAGAATCATAGGACTGGAAGGGACCTTGAGAGGTCATCTAGTCCAGTCCCCTGCACTCCTGACAGGACTAAGTATTATCCCCCTTTGTTTCTGTTACAAAGATTCAAATATAAGGTTTCGTCATAACACACATTCCCCGCTGATCTCCTCTTGGAGATGATTTCTCAGTCTTTATAGTGTGACCATAGTATATCGCGTGTGTCACCTGTAGTCTTCAGAGCTGGAGGAGATTGGCAGCACCTCAGTCCTTTCAAGCACTTCAGAGCCCTGTCAGCAAACAAACAGCCTGGGGATCTCCCCAGCTAGCAGCATTCCAGCCCTTGGGTTAATAGCTGATTGGTTCTCACAGTTGCTGGTGCAACAGAAGTCTGTATCCAAAGTAGTACAGGAATTGGGACTCAGCCCTCACAGCAGTCACATTTCTTAGTCCTGTGCCGATCAGTCACTGAGTCCATAAGGCTCTGATTGGCTCCACTCCCAGAGGGCTACTAGGGTATAATCTGCCAGGTAAGCGGCCCTCAATGAAAATTTCCTATACAGCCTCAGAACAGTTATTGAGCATGCCTAGAAACTACCACAATCTGTTCTGGAAGTTTCTGGGTCTTACTAATTGAGTTACCCTGCCTGGCTCTCTGCACAGACCATCCAACTAAGATCCATGTCTCCTCCCCACTGGTTCTCTTTCCCTCCCCTGGAGAAAGTCAAATGCTGTGGTATAAAGCATGTGGTTACACTTCCTCTTCTGGCTTAGGCTAATCTAAGAGATTCAGCAACCAGAGAGAGCTCTGAGGCTGCTACAAAGCACGTGTCCTGGAAAGCTTCCTATTAAAGTTGAAAGATTGTTTCATCTGTTGTTCAGTCACCCTGCCTGTTTTCTTAGAGGGCCTAGAGGTTACCCAATGTGCTCTGAAGTGCCCAAAAGAACTTAGGTTTCCATAGCCCATTGCTACCGGAGGGCTCCATTTGGTTGAGAGCTAGTTGAGGGCTCTGTTCAGTTGAGCAGACACTAATTTGCATGGGAAAATTTCAGTTCCCTTTCAACTAGTCTTCAGCACACAGTGGAGTCCTGTTTGAACACTCTGCCCTCTGTTCAGTTTTCCATATTAGTATATTAATTAAAAACACCCTGGCTGTGTTCATTCCCTGTTTTTCGCTTAGAGGGACTTGCACACTGGAGCAGTCTTGAAAAAAATGAACATTTTAAAAATATTGGGCTAATATTTTTCTAATCTTTTTCCTTTTTCCTTTTCTTCAAGGGCTAAATTGAGCCTGTGGGTAAGTCCACGCAGCAGCTGGGAGGTGTAATTCCCAGCACAGGTAGACAGATGCACATTAGCTCTGCTCAAGCTCGCACGCTAAAAATAGCAGTGTGACCACGGTGACACAGGTGGTGTCTCAGGCTAGCCGCTCAACTAGGGTGGGGTCAGGGGTCAGGTGGGATTGTACTTGGGCAGCTAGCCTATGCAACTGCGGACACACTGCATTTTTTAGGTGCTAGCTCAAGCAGAGCTAGCACATGTATGTCTGTGCAGGGTATCACACCTCCCAGCTGCAGTGTAGACATAGCGTGAGACTCAGTGCTTAGTAAGGGGTGACATAATTTCTACGTGCCAGGAACAGGTGATCCCCTTTTCCTGTGAAAGAGAATAAGTAACTTTAGCTCTTGAAAGGATAGAGCTTATTTCCCCCTGATGGCTGGCCAGTTACTCTGCCAGTGAGTAAGAAGGGGAGGAAGCAGAGCAGAGTTTCTCCCTGCCCATTTATTCTCTGGGGCTAGCATTCACAAAGCAAGAGGTGTGCTCTCCGTCAGACTCAAACCCAAGATCTGTGTAGGCCAAGCAAAGAGGCACGAGGCTGATCCTTCTGACTGCCCTACTCAGTTGAGTAAAACATAAGCACTATCTAATCCTAAGAGGTTTGTGTTTGAATAGAGGCTTTTTCTTTCTCATAGTTCCACTTATTCCTTGTGATTATTATAACTCCATCGCCTGTTGCTATGGAAATTACTGTAATGCAACACAGACAACTCTTTTGGTTCAGTGCAGCATAAAACGGACAATGTGGGCGCAAGATCTCGTTTCGAAATACTGACAGCAACAATTGTAAGAAGTATTACAGCTAGATTGAGACAACAGCCCTATTTAAGGCTACCTAAGAATTTCCTGTCACCCAATTTTCAGACACTTTTAACTTTCTGAAATGTCTCTTTTGAACTGATGTTTCCTAGCCTGTGATCAGCCAAGCTGAATTTTTTTTTAATGTTTGAGTGAAAACTGTTTAGCCATATTTGAGAATGAAAACCCTTTTTGATTATTCAAAATCTTGCCCCTTTTGTTTGAACCCATTTCACACCTCAAGAGGTGGGGATAGAATGTTGAAATTTGTTAGGAAAATGGTCATCATTGAGGAGAAATACTTTGGGGCGTTCGGGTGAAAATTGGTTTTGATTTGGCAAAGTCATGATCCATTAGACACACCACACAGATACCTTTATCAGTTCGGTATGCAGTATCTTTTTACAGCCTACAAGCCTCCCGTAATGAGCATGGCTCAGATCCTTGGCTTGTGTGGAACAGTTTAAAAAAAAGGTGGCGGAACTTTCTAAAGTTTGAAGGATACTTAGGCTATGTCTTCACATGAAAAAAGTTGTGGGCTTGGTTTGGGTTTGAGTTAATTGGTGGTTTGGTTTGGTTTGGATCAAAATAGCTATCTCACTGTAAAATCCTAGTGGAGGAAAAACATAAGTAGTTTTTATCTCGTTGTAGCCAGTCAAGGTCAGCCCTATGCCCCCCAGCCTGGATCTGACCTCCCTTAGCTGCATGAAGTTAACAATTACTCATCTCGGCTAGGATTTTCCATCGTTTGCTTTCTCAGTGTAAAAACACACCTATTTTGCAGTGCAGTCACAGCCTTAGGAAACATCCTTTTTCTGGGAAAAAGATATTGTAAATGATAAATGCATGTAGGGAAGTCACAGTATTTGGTTATTTTAATTTTCTAGAAGATATCACTTCATAACATGAACTGTGTGAACTATTTCAACTGCCGTAGAGGTTTGGCCACTCAGAAGGAAGGACAAAGTCAATGCTCAATTAAATTGCTGGGCTCATATTTGAATGGATTATTAGTATTGATGTACATACTCCATTTTTCCACAGACAGTATATCTCTTATTTTTAAACCCATCAGAAAGCTATAGATTCTGAATGGCTTTTGTACTAATTAAGCCTAAATGCATAAATTATTAAATGTATTCATTTGCAGTGCTTACGCAGCTGAAAGGTTTGCTTTCATTGCTAATAAGGTACACACAGCACTGAAAAGAGGTAATTAGAGCATCAAAGGCAATGAACCATCTTAAAACTTCATAACGGTTTGCCTGAAAAATTTAACATTCAACTGAATTCAACTTTGGCAGAGTAGGAACAAACCAAAAAATAAATATACTAATGTATCCAGTAATATGAGAAATGAAATCTTGCCGTGTTACTTCTGTAGCCATGGCTCTCCCATCCTTTTTAATCTTCTTAAAATACCCTCACCCTTGATCTAGGAAGCTAAAGTGGACCCCTGTGGTCATATTTCAAAGACTGTTTTTCAGTCAGAAATATTAGTTCTAACAAATCAAAGACTTTTTTCATGCCGTGATATGGCTCCAGTCCTAGCAAGGGGGGTAGGGGGGAAATTAGATTCTTGAAAGTTTTCTTTTTCAACACATTTAATCATCTGTTTATCTTAGAAGTTGCAGGGAATGATGCTTCTTTCTTGTTACAAAAACTACTGCTTCATTACAATATGAAAATGTGCACATCACACAAAATAGCTAGTGTTCAGGGTAAATCCAAGATAAGATGACACACTGTGTTAGTGGATTTTGGAGAATCATAGAATCATAGAACTGGAAGGGACCTCGAGAGGTCATCTAGTCCAGTCCCCTGCACTCGTGGCAGGACTAAGTATTATCTAGACCAGGGG